>NC_143149.1:23050833-23354166 GCF_059928025.1 Delphinapterus leucas
CTCCCCCAGCTCCGAATTGCTTGGGGGTTGCAGGCTCTGCCCCGCGTCCTCTCTCAACATCAACGTCATAGCTGAGGCCAAATCTTGTATTTGGATCCCTGCCCAGCTTCTAACAAGGAGCTTTTCGTGTAGCCGGTGTTCAATAAACGCTTGTTGAATTAAAGGCACGTCCTGAAAGTTCAATTGAATCCAGGATTGCTGGTGACTCAGGAGCCAAAGAAAAGTGTAGAAAGTTGGTCTGAGAGAAATTCCTGGCCAACTCATCTCTCAATACTCAGCCCACTGCCACTTCCTTCTATCTTGATTTAATACCTCTATTACACAGAACTGAACCTGCCCTTCTCTGTACCCCAGAGACCCTGTGCATGCTTCTATCATGGCAACTATCACAATGTGTTTTTAATTTGCTGACATAAATCCCACCTCCTTCCCATTCGATTATAAGATCCTTGGGGGCAGGCACCATTGATTCCTGTCTGCGTCTCTAACATTTAGAGCAATGGCTCAGGGCTCAGACTTGGGGATCAGATGGGATGGTATCTGATCCTATTATGAGCTGTGTAACCTTGGAAAGCTTTTGTTACTTCCCCTCTCTAAGCTGACTTGGTTGATGCGAGGATTATTGAGAAACAGTATTGTCCATAATTATTGAGATAATCATAATTACTATTATTAATGCAAGTACTGCATTTAATTCAGTGCCTGGCTCAATCACAGTTAAATAAATGGTTCAAAGTTCATAAAGGCTGATTTTTCACCCTCTTCTTGCCTGTATTACTGCCTTTGCCAGGAAACTGTTCCAAGAAATGATACGTTCAGCTACTTATTCTAAAACTCTCTTTTCCTGCCTTCAGATTCCCGACACAGACCTTCCAAGTTCTTCTAGGGCTTCGAGTAAATGGATCTCCGATTACAGAATTTCTCTGGCTTCTCCGTCCCCACCGCACCCTCTCTGACGACACTGGTTTGTCCGTGTCCTCCGTGGCAGAGATTGGATCGCTGCCGCACCCATTGGCACCAGCATGATGCCACTTATCACTTTGCCCCTTGCATTTATGTCACTTACGCCCATGTCTCATTCCTCCTCTGGTCAAAAATAGGAGAATCACAGTCCATTGTAGAGGATATTAAAAGTGCAGAAATCAAACTAGGAAATTTCAAAGTGAAATTTCAATTATCTTGAAAAAGAACAACTGCAGCGTGGACTTTTGAAGGATTAGTCAAGACTCTATAGAAAAAAAAAAGAACAACTCACACCCAAAGTAGAAAATACATGAAAACCTGTAAGATTCTGTTCTACCCATGTCTATAGTCCAGAGTTATACACACACACACACACACACACACACACACAATAAGTTCCATTTTCAAGAAAGAAAAGAAACAGATTTTCCTATCAAGAAAATCAAACTAATAAATGAAGAAAGTAGTAAATTAATGAGAAGTTTCAAAAATAAAATTTTTAAATAACCAGGATAACTTCTAAAACAAGAGAAGTCAAACCACAAAATTAGAAGATGTATAAATTAGCATTTAATAATTCAGCCAAGGAAATAAGGTAAATAATGTTCTAGAAATCTCTAGGTTGTGTATGTGCTAAAGCATCAATTTCATCACAGTAGACAGGGCAGCCAATAATTCAAACCAAAAAGAATCTGCTTTGCATCCCAAAAGACACAGCAGAGCTAGCCCTGTGTCAGCACTCCCTTCCCCCACCTGATCCCGTTTCAAGACACCACTGGTATGTGCTTGCAGACTTCAAGCACCCAGAGAACCAAACCCACTGGACCTCAGAGCTAGCAACGTGGGTTCAGATCTCCTCACTCCCACTGCCCCCTAGCCCCAGGCTGGTCAGCTCCTTGAGTGCTACCTAAGCTGACCCTGTGAGTGATACGGCTAATGATGATGGCTGATGGAGTGTTTATCACTGCATGTGCTGAAAGTCAAGTTCGAATGGGTCTAGTCTGGACTGCTAGGAGTGTAGGGTCTAACTCCTGCCTTAAAAGGCCATATGCTTGTGGTAATGACAAATGTCAACACACGGCAGGCGGCAAAAGTGGCCCTGTCAGGTTCTGACCCATTTAACGTTTTGATTAGGGATCCAGGAGAGTGTAAATGGCATGTCAACAGTATCTGCACATGGACAGCGGGCCCTGAGAAGGTGATGCCGCAGACAGTCCCAGGGGCTCGAACAAAGGAAGAAAACCAAGAGTCAACCTGGCCGAGAGAGAGATGAGTTAATAGGCTTAGGAAGGATGGACAAACCACAGGTAATGAACGGGCTGACCGGCCAGCACTGAGGATGGAAACTCTGGGTGTGAGTCGTGTCCACACAGAGCAGAAGCTGGCTCTGTCAGATCACTGCGTGGGTCCCCAGCTCAAAGCCCCACCGGGGAGGAGAGTTTGCGCTCTCATAGTAAAAATAACTGCAATGATGAGTCTTGGTGGATGGGGGCGGGGGGAGCATGAAGACAGGAAACTCTGGAGTAGTGGGGGAGGAAAGGTCAAGGCATTCTGCAAAGGTCAAGAGTACAGAGCATACACTCCCTCTGCTTCCCTTGCTGCTCACACGCCCTGACTTTGCTTCTCAGTCACAAGATGAATGAATGAACCTCACACGCTCACTCTCAAGTTGGCACAAGCAATGCATACGGTTTGGGGGTCCACAAATGTTAAACCAGCCTCTAGGGTTAGGCCAGGTTCTCCTCTACCTGGCTCTCAATTTCTCAAGTATAGGGTCTAACCATGAATGGAACCCCTCTAGATGAAGAAATACATGTCTGGGATTAGCCGGAAGTCTCTTTGCCCTTTATCACCAACAACTAAAGAACACCAGGCTGTCTTCTCTGGAGGTGTATGAGGACGATGCCAACAGCTATTGCAAAAACCCCAGAGAGAGAAACGGGGTGGGATGGGGTGTGGGTCTTCATGGGAGCCAGTGGCAGAGCAGCTCCCCTCTAACCTGTTTAATCCGAGGGTCTACAGAGTTCATGGATAATTTGCTATTAACAGGTTTGAAACTCTCTGTTGTCATTGGTTTCCTGCCTTTATTCATCCTTCTTTGTCTGCAAGCCCTTCCTCAAGCAGTTAACTGCTCATTAACACCTTCACAGAAAAGGAATGAAACTGAAAAGGGGTGGGGGTAAGATGCTGAGTCGCAACTTGACCTGAGACAGAGAAATGGTTCAGTTGATATCTTAGGCATCACCTAAAAATAACAATCTTATAGATTTAACTCTAGAATTGTCCTTAAAATCAAAGTAAGAAATAATGTTTCCTCCTGCTTTCCTTTCATTTTTCTTTCTCTTTTTTCTTAAATGTTTGCGTTATGACCCTTGATACTCAGAATCTTGGGATACTATCTGTCTTAATGATAATCTATCTTCCAATTTATAGAAAGGAGTACGAACAGGATGAATCTTCTCTTACTGAGGCTTTGTCTCTGTTTCAAGTAGTTTTCTATTGGAAACCTGCAGTGTTCCAATTCTTGAGGGCAATGGAAGGGGGTGAAGAGACAAGGGGGACACTTTTCTGAGTCGCCAGAGAGCCTGGGGAAGTGGTTACTTCTGGAAAGACACCCAGGCCCCCGGTATCTAAGTCATCTTCACTCTGTAAATTAGGTAGTGACAGCAGGAACCCTCTAGGGGGAAACAAGAATTTAGCAGACAGGCAAAGACTCCGGTTTTGAATTAAGAAAAAGCCCAGAAGCCTCTCTCAGCCATCGGATGGGCCCAGCCTATGCCAGGAATACCTGAGATGGAGGCTCATTCATGAAAATCACAGCTGAAGAAAGTCAGGCTTCTCCAAAGGGAAAAACCAGCCTCAGCAAGCAGCAAATACAGATATTGATGCGAAATGAGGGGGACAGGCTGGATATGCAGATTTTAGGACCTGGGAACATGAAGATATGTAAGTTTAGCTTTGGAGCACCCCTCGTAGAGATAATAATCCTCCCTGATGAAGCCATATTGGTTTCTGTTTCCAAACCAACCCCTGACTCCTTGAGATGTCAAAAAGTCATCTCAAAATTAACATGTCCAAAATCAAATTCACATTCACCACCCCCATCTCAACCGAAACCCTATCATTTCAGTTGCTCAGGTGAAAAATCTTGGAGTCTCTCCCTTGACCACTGTGTCTGTCTGTCTGTCTCACACACACACACACACACACACACACACACACACACACACACACACACACACACCCTACGTCCAACTCACCAGCACCTCTTGCTGGCTGACCTTCCTAGTTCCCTGACATTCCCAACACTTTCACCACCAATTGGTTTCCTTCCACACTCACCCCAGTACAGTCAATTCACTGCACAGCAGCCAGAATGATCCTTTGAAAACTTAAGTCAGATCATGTTATTTCTCTATCCAAAGACTCTCCAATGGCTCCTCATTTCATTCAGAGTAAAACCCAGAGTCTCTCCCAGGGCCTATAAGGGCCTGGCATCCTGGCCCCTCTGCTGCCTCTTCCATCTCCTCGTCCACTGAGCAAACCTTCCCCTTCCCATGGCTCCTGGCTGTTCCTACGCCTCCCAGGCATGCACCATCCCTCACGTCCTCCAGATCTCTGCTTACATGCTGGCTTATCAGAGAAGCCTTCCTTTAACACCCTACATAAAATAGTCATCACCCACCCACACTCCCCATCCCATTTGCCAGACTTTACTTTTTTTCTTCAAAGCATTTCACCACTGAGTGTATCTGACTGTGTTTCTTATCTGTAGCTCCCACTACAGAATGTGACAAGTGCTTTGTTTCACTGCCGTAACCCCAGGACCCAGAACAATGATGAATGCATCACAGAAACCCAACACGTCCTTGATGAGTGAATAATACCCCCCATTGCTCTATCTATATAGTTTCCTTGCCATTTCCTTGGTGTGATTTGTTTTTGTCCGTTAGAAAATCCTCCTGAAAATTTTCTACCTTATCCAGGCTGGTCTAATGGAACAAATGATCTGTCTACACGAGGCTTGAGGGCAGAGAAATTATCCCCTGAGAGGCCAGGCCTGGTGACAGCAGGGGCCATGCCAGGCTGCGGTCCTAGAAGGAGTGAATGGAACGGAGGCGGCGGGGCAGGGAGCAAGTCCAGAGAGAAAAACAGGAAAGGACTCAGGGCAGCTCAGAGCACCGATCTCTCCTCCCTGTGGTTTTCCTCATAAAGTTAAACCCAGAAAGAGTAAGTGACTCGCCCAAGGTCACAGACATATGTACTGGCAGAGCTGGAAACACAGACCAAACCCCTCACTGTGTCTTGGGCTTATTTCCCTCCAAAGTGCATTTGTGAAAGGAAAAAAATTATTTCTAAAAAAATTGTTAAGCTTATTTTATTTCTGGGTGTTAATTGATGAATCCATTTCAACACCAACCCTTTTATGTTCAACATGTTTTTCATCAATCTGCACAATGAAAAAGAAGGCAAGCTTCTCTCATTTGCATGTGACATAAACCTGGGGGAAAATAGCTAATATAGTGAATGACAGGACCATGATCAAAAAGATGATGAGCAAAAGCAATGAACCAAAACTGACAAGATAAAAATTAGCAGGAGTCTCAAAATTTAACTACAAAAACATAGGAAGGAAATGTGATGTAGCAGCAATGCTTATGAAAACTACGGGGGTGCTTCAGGCCACTGCAGAGGTTTAATCAGAGGAACCCAATGGAGCACACAAGCCTGGGCCCCAACCCCGATTCAGGAGATTACGATCCAACAGGCCCACTTATCAGTATGCTTTCTAAATGTCACAGGTGATTCAGAAGTACACCCGAATTTGAGGACCACCAGTTAACAGCAAGATGAGGGTCAGTCACAAACGCAGCAGGGTCCCCAGAAACACCAAGGTCGTCTTGGGTTACATTAATATAGATAGGCATATGGACTCTAAAACAAAGGTGATCCTACTTTCTTGTACATAGATAAAACCTTTTTGTTCATTCATTCATTCATTCATAAAATTTTGATGAAGTGCCTTTGAAGAGTCAGGCACTGGGTTTACAATTAAAAGACCTAGTCCTGTGCTCACAGAGCTTACAATCTAATGGAGAAAGGCCATGCCACGTAGCTGGTGTCCCAGGCTTCGCCAGCCTGTGGGTGCACGAGGACAAGGCTACAAACACTACACTAGGTTCCGATGCGCCTCGTCTCCATATGTTTGCCTCACAAGAAGTCCAACGTTTCCCTAGGATTCCTCACTCTAGGCATGTCCAGCAGTCCCCAGGAGGGTTTATAACTGTCCGCAATTCACTCCCCTTTTCTTCTCACTTCTTGGCAGGAGAATAGGGACTTAAACTTGGCCCAAGGAGCCAGACCCTACAACCAATGGCTTCAGTACTAATCGCAAAGGATATTTCCAGCACAGCCAGTCTTTCATCCTTATGGTGCTGTGCCCTGTCTTTTTTTTTTTTTTAATAAAATTTATTTATTTTTGGCTGCATTGGGTCTTCGTTGCTGCGTGCGGGCTTTCTCTAGTTGCGGCGAGCGGGGGCTACTCTTTGTTGCGGTGCACGGGCTTCTCATTGCGATGGCTTCTCTTGTTGCGGAGCATGGGCTCTAGGCGCACAGGCTTCAGTAGTTGTTGTGCCCTGTCTTTGAAGTGGAGCAGAACATGCTGCTTCCCTAAGCAGGGGGAGCATCGCAACACTTCCCATCGCAACACTGCCTGTGCCTCTAAATGTCACCCCTCTCGTAAGCCACATCCAGAAACACCAGCTCCGCCCACCGTAGCCTGGGGAGGTCAGGAAGGGCTCCCTACCCAGTACTATCCACCCCTCCAGGCGTCTGGACCTGACACTGAGGGTCACTTGCAACTCAACTCTTCTTGTCCTTACAGCGAGTTCCTCCCAAGGGCCCCATTCTCCTCGTCTGAGCCGCCTCGGTCTGTTAGACATGTTTTTATACCCTTGGACCAAGGTGGGAGTCAGAGTCACGTACTCTCTCCCAGGGACCTCCCAGGGCCACATGTAAAGACGTGGCTGCAAACAGTCAGCCTCACTTTCCAGAATCAACTCCATCTCCCAGCCCCCTCCCAGCCAAAGGCCTGTTCAACTCCAGATACTGAAGTCAGTTCTGGGGGCCAAATTTTAAAGGGTGGTGAACAAGCTGGAGTTTTTGTGGGGTTTTTTTCAAAAGAGAATGGACAAGAAAACATGATAGGGGCTTCTCTGGTGGCACAGTGGTTAAGAATCCACCTGCCAAGGCAAGGGACACGGGTTCGAGCCCTGGACCCGGAAGATCCCACATGCTGCGGAGCAACTAAGCCCGTGCACCACAACTACTGAGCCTGCACTCTAGAGCCTGCGAGCCACAACTACTGAGCCCACGTGCCACAACTACTGAAACCTGTGTGCCTAGAGCCCGTGCTCCACAACAAGAGAAGCCACCGCAATGAGAAGCCCACGCACCACAACAAAGAGTAGACCCCACTCGCTGCAACTAGAGAAGGCCCATGCGCAGCAATGAAGACCCAACACAGCCAAAAATAAATAAATTTATTAAAAAAATAAAAAGGTAGAGGGACTTCCCTGGCGGTCCAGTGGTTAGGACTCCACGCTTCCACTGCCGGGGACTGAGTTCAATCCCTGGTGGGGGAACTAAGATCCCGCATGCCTCGTGGCACGGCCAAAAAAAAAAAAAAATCATTAAAAAAAAAGGAAAGAATTAGATGTGTTAAGCCTGGTTGCTTCTGAATCTGGGTTTCTCTGAATAGCAGGAGGAAGCAAGCTTTCGGTGGATAGGTTTGGGTAAAGGTGTGTAGTCTGGATCAGCTGACTGAAGCACAGGCGGACAGCAGGAAACAAAACTGAAAGGGATAGTTAGGCCTCAGAAAGCCTAAGAAAGTCTTTTTGGGGTTTGAAAGACCATGCAGGACTCTTGGAGACTTGTGTGTGGAATCCAGACCCGCTCAGGCCTGGGCTGTGGTCCTCTGTCAGAGGACAGATTTATAAGTGCAGGGGCAGAGACTAGAGACAGAGCAATTGGTTAGGACACCATCAAAATGCCCGCGGTACCAGACAGGGAGCATCTGAACTAGACAAGGTGTGATGAGAACCCCCAAAAATAGGATTTGATGAAAGAGACATTACAAAAGTAGATTTCAGCCCCCGAGTGGATGGCAGAAAGGAACCCAGAAGAGGAAGGAGTCAGGACTCTTTCAAGTCCAAGTCTATGGGATCAAGTAACTTAAAAATGAGAAAGAGATTTAGGTTGGGGGAAGGGAATGGGAAGGGACTGAGGTCTGTAAGTAAAGAATATTTATTCCATTTTGGACATTTGAGCTTGAGACCCTGGTAGGCACCCAGGTGGAAATGTCTAGAAGATCATGAGAAGGTAGAAATGATGCCTATTGGAGGAGGCTAAAGTTGAGGTAAAAAACACTCAATTAAATAAGCAGGTGATCTTTGTAACCCTGGTAAGAACAACTTCAGGAGAGACTGGGGAATGAAAGGTGGATGGCAAGGCTTAGCAAAGGAAATAGTCAGTTAGAGGAAGTGGAAAAAAACAAGACAAACAATAAGATGGCCTTTTTATGATTATTAAACTTAATACCAATTTTTGTATTTCAAGGACATATAAAGAAGAAAATTTTAATTTCCCACCCCAGAGATAAACACTATGAACATCCTGACATTTTTTATATGCATATTTTAGGGAGGTTTGTATTTTTTTATTTGGAATCATACCTTAATGCAGGTTTATTCCTGATTGTTTCATTCAAATTCTATCTGGAGTATTTTCCTGTGTAATTAGGTAGTTTTCAAGTGCTGTGTTTAATTTTTTGAGTAATAGTCCATCTTTTGCCTAAACCAAAATGTATGTCAACAGCTAGGACAGTCAGGGTTGTTTCAAATCTCTTCCTGTTATACACAAAGATCCATCTTTCTTGATGTTGGAAAGAAAGATAAAGACAGGAAGTTTGCTCCAGGGTATGGCAGGCTGGGGGGAAGAGTGATTTTGAAGGATTTTGTTCTTAATGCAAAAGAAAACTGAATTTGTTTGAAGACAAAGCCAAGAGAAATTGAGACAGAACACTGAAAGAGGAAGGCTCTGGAAAAAGCGTGAGTTTCGGGGGAAGGTGACGTTTTTGAGCCCCAGCCTACAGACAACAGCCCCAGGAAGACCGTACACAATCAGGGTCAACTACTACGTGGCAACGCTTCTGTCCAGCCTCCCTGCCCTCCCCTTTGGGGGACTTGATTTCCTGCTCAGGAAACCAGGCGGTACTGGGGGAGTCATCCTCACACAGCTGCCCTCGGGGCTAGTGAGAGCACTTCCTCTGAGCCCCTCAGAGAAAAAGGCTACCTAGATTCAGGACGAAATATTGTTCTAATTATTTCAATCGGAGCAAAATAATTATGGGCCACGTTTCTTCCTCACTTCCTGTAGGATGATCAATCCAGGCTCCAGGGGCTCAAAGCTATTTCCCTTTCCCTCATTTTCCATCCCTCCCAGGAGCCCGTGTGTCTATTCCTTCCTTGCCTCTCGGCCTTCCTCTGGTCCCCTCCTGGTCCAGTCCCCATCCCAACCCAAAAGAACAATTAAGATCTCTGGATGCCACGGTCCAGGTTCAGCTCCCATGCACTTGAGCAATCCTTCCAGTTTGCTTTTGCGGCCCAGATCCCCCCACAGAGGTTTTGTTTGAGCGTCCTCATATGCTCCACTGCAAACTCTCAATATCTTTGCTCTTGAAAGCACCCAAATAGTGCACTGCCAGAAGAAAAGGAAAAGACACAAGCCTCCAAGGGGTGAACATCCCCTTTGCATTTCTGATCGTCTGAGACTATCATGCCAGGGAGTAAATGAAGCACCATTTATTAGGCTACGTGCATTAGTGTCATGGCCAGTTTCCCTGAGACGATGCTAGGGAAACAGGAATGGGAAGAAGCAGAGTTATTCTGTGGCCACGAGCGCCCTCTAGTGTTCAATCAGAGGCCTTAACTCCCCCACGACCTGACAAGAGGAATACAGTATGTGGATACACAATGGATATTCTCTCACAGTATCTTAATTTTTCATTGCATTACTGTTACCAAGCTAGGTCACACAAAGAAAAGCTGTCTCTGAATAATTAACAAATTATTCAGAGTGAATAAAAAAATTTTAAAGGTACCTTGGGTCATTTAATTCACTAGCCATTAGCTGCAGTTACCATGTTTAAACACTGAGCAGAGTTATCATTCTACATTAGTGAGCTAACCCCAGGAAACGTTTTCACGGTGACATCCAGTACTGTCAAAATTGTAGAAAAACGGATAAACTCATACTTTGCTGGCGTCATTATATATTGGAAAAGCAACATGACAGTATGTTTAAGTATCATGAAATATAATATCTTTTGATCCTGACTCCAGGAAATAATGCAACGGAATTTTTTTAATTATATAGACCGGAACGTGGACCACAACTTTATGTGCAACAGCTTTTCACTATTATATTACTCATGCACTTAAAATAATGACTTTCAAACCTCTGTATGTGGTTTGATGTGAAATGAAAAGAGCAGGTTATAAGTTGCATCACAGTATAATTACAAATTGTAAAATGTGTATATTGTACGGATATGCACTAATACCAGCTTGGAATATAAAATGAGAACAGTTGTGTTAGAGGATTGATGGTCTTTTGTTTTTTGTTTTGCTTTTAATTTTTAATTTCATTTTAACGGCTTATTAACAGATATTTAGCTTAGGATAAAATTTTTAAGTCTACAGGACCCTCCCCCAGTCAGGACTAAGCTGTCAACTCTCAGCCTGTAGCTTGGGGCCAAATGATCATTTCAAGGCTTTTGCTTCTAAAGGTCAAGGACCCTATTAGTTGGAGAGAAAACACAATAAACACACAGTAAAAGAAAAGAGTACATGTATAGCTGATTCAGTATATGTACAGCTGATTCACTTTGTTATAAAGCAGAAACCAACACACCATTGTAAAGCAATTATACTCCAATAAAGATGTCTAAAAAAAAAAGAAAAGAAAAGAATTACTAAAAACAAAACAGCCTATCAATAAAATCACATTATATGAATTGCATGGCTGTCAGGGATGATTGTAATGCTGGTCGTTATTGAATGTCTAGGTGAGTGTAATGTTGATACAAATAAATTGGAATAGAATCTTAAGAAAATTACTAGAACACAAAATTATATATTCATACCAATTCATGACAGTTTAGTCACTGGTATATGTACTCACAGATCAGAGACAAATTTGAACTGCTTCATGTTAATGAAACTGTTAATGTTTACTCTTCTTTTACTCTAAAGTTCCTGTGGTTCAGAATTTTTGACGACAACTAACCCTAGAGATTAAGAACACTCGGGTCAAGCACACTTGTGCTTAGTTCTGCTCCCGGCTTGGAAGACCCCATGGTCCCAGCAATTTCTCCAGAGACCCAGAGTATTTTCAAAAGCAGGGAACCAACAGGCAAAACAAGGTGATAGTCTGAAAGGCAGCCTTACAATGGCCTCTGGGAGAGCACCAGTAACATCCAGTTCAGGATTTGGGACAAAGGGAAAAATTCCAGGCAGGGTTTTGGTCTCTCCCTGAAGGTTTGATTTAAGCCCCTAGAGTGGTCATAGGACAGACTGGAAATCACAAGTCATGCTCATGCCGTACAATCTAAACTAACGAGATACCATCCAAATAGCTCTAAATTCATGATGTGGGGATAGAGACCCAGCCCAGGGAATGTTTCAGAAACAGCCACACCATCCAAAGACAGCACAAATAAATGTAAGGTATGTCCTCAAAGCAGGCCAGACTATAGTTCAGGGACAAATAAATCAATTTGGTAAATAACATTAGTGTCCTCATAGATGTCTTCCTGGCTGAAATACGTATGCAAATCAATAACAGTAGAAAGATAAGGGGGGAAATGGAGCTTATTCACAATCAAAGTGAATAAAAAGCCTTCACAAAGATGAACACATTATAATTAGAAATAAACCCCTGGGGAAATAGCACTAGTTCAGCATGTAAGAATATGCATTCCACTTGCCAGTGAAAAGATTACAGTCGTGGCAAATGTAATACGTGACTATCCCTGCCAAGTGGGTTGAGTATCTGAGCGGGACTTCCCTTTAGCTTCATGGTGTAAAATTCCATGAGGGTTATACCCAGGGGAAAATAGGGCTTTCTTTTCTTTTGCTGAAATAAATTCCACTCTTCTACTTCAGAACCAGTGTTCAGAGTTCTAGGCTGCTTCTCTTTCCTTCCAGTTCCAGACTCCTCTCCTCTTTCCTTCTTGTGACATCCAAACCTATAAAAGCAGGGAATCCCAGACGGGAGTGTTTGGGACAGACTCCACTCTTATGCAAGGGCCTGGATCTTTTCAAAGCTGTTTTCATTGCCCTTAAATACACCACTGAAAGCTCACTTTAAATGGCTTACCTGGAAAGCTGACAGCAATGGGTGAGGGTGAGGGACCCAGTGCCAAGTGGGTGGCCCCAAGACAGAGGGGAAGTTTAGAAGGGGATCTTTTATGTAGGAAGAGAAAAAGGCCTCAAGGTAGCCAGCAGAAATAAACTGGGTTAAATTACTAAATGTAGAAAAAACTGAGCAGAACTGAGCCAGACCATGTAGCAAGAGACAGGAGGTGGGGAAAAGGAAAAGATAAAAAGCAGAACTATGGAATGCTTTGCATCTGTGACTTCAAAAGTCAGAGGAATATCCAACCACGGCTGAACCACATTTGCCCACTGTTAATGGACCTGGTGCCCATCCCCCTTCTTTTGGCAGTGGCTTTCTGGTCAGAATAAAACACATTCCAAAGAAGAAAACAGTAATGTAAGTCTAGGTTCTGGGCAGACTACTTGGCTCCATCTTGGATGGAGAGGGAGTTGTTCCAGAGAGGAGTCTGGAAGAGTTTGTGCTTTGGGCAAAGAATGAACAGAAGGCTCTGATTTGTGTACTCAAGGGAGAAGTTGGACTTCTGAGGGCTACTAACTTGTTGCTCCTCCCACTGGTCAACCAGGGAATAAGTTGTGTGATTACACATCCATAACCTCTCCTAGTTCTACACATGAGCATCAGCCTGGAAGGCACCACTGTCTGGGAAATGGTGAACAATCATTGTCCCAGGGTCCTGGGTAATTGGTCTGGGTTAGAAGCAATCTATACAGGCTGCTGTTAGATTGTACTCTATTTGTTAGAAGTTAGCTTGGAGCAATCAACAGAGAAATAAACAATCAAAAAATGTTAACAGTGGCTTCAACAAATCCAGGTAAATAATCCAAATTTCAAAGTTTGCTCCACTGTGACAGGAACCCAGGTTCCTTCTATCTTGTTGCTCTACCACGTGGAGCCTTGACCTGGTGGTCCAAGATGACAGCACCTTCCTTCCAGGCAGCAAGATGAACAAAGGGTCTCAAAACCTGCTAAAATATTTCCACTTGCATCTCCTGGGCTACAATTTAGTCACAACGTCATACCCAGCTGTGAAGGAAGTTGGGAAATGCAGTGTTTATTCCAGACAGCTATATGCCGAGCTAAAAATTGGGAGTTCTGTTACCACAGAAGATGGGGAGAACAGATATTGGGAGAAAATTAGCGGTCGGTGCCTTCCTCTCCTTGACCTTACCATTATCCAGATGGAATGGGGAAGGGAGAACAGGGAATAAGCGTACAGCAGCAGGTGTATTGATTTTAGAAACATGAGTGCCCAGACAGTGAGAGGTTTGGTCCAATGTCTATTTTAATTTTAATGGCTAATGTAGACCAAGAACTGACCTTTTAGAAGAAAGGTGTCTCTTGCCTGGTTACTGCCATAGCAGCTGGAGAGGAGTTAGAGGAGCTTAAAAAACAAGAGGACAGCAGGAGGGTGCTGGGGACCTAAGAAGATAGGTCTTGGGCTTCCGGGAGAAGAAGAGGAACAGAGATGGAGGAGAAAAGGTACCCAGATGTCAAAAGCAACCATCATCTCCATGTATGCACCACACTTCTCTGAGTGTCTTGGGTTGCGGATACCCAGTTAATTTTAAACTTCACTTCAGGCATCCTTACCTCCCAGAAGCCAGGCCTCATCTTTGAGAAACACCAACAAGGATTATCACTCTGAAAACAGAAGAGCAAGCCCAGCTTGACGGAGGCTGCCGTGGCAGGAGTCTGAGGGAGTGGCCCTGTGGCATCAAACAGCCATGGACCACACACAATCTCTTGTTCCTTTTTCTACCAATAATGTGTTGTCATCTTCCAAGAAGTCTCCTGGATTCTCTATCCTACTTTTTCCTATTTATATAAGTAGAAACGATATTTCTGCCCCCTGGCCATCTCTTAGATTCACAGGAAGGGTAAAACAGATAGTACAGAACCTGAAGTGCCTTGGAGATAAGATAATTTATTATATAGTTATAATCATATATAATAGATAATCTATAATAGCTATAATTACATAATATAAAGATTTATATCTATATTAATTATATCATATACCACATATTATATAAATATGTGTGTCTATTATTAATCATATCATATAATATATAATATAGTATGTTAATTATATTATATAATCACATAATTATGTTATTATAACTACATAGTATTATCATCACATAATTGTGTGATTATATAATAATATAATTACATAATATACTTTATTACTATATAACTATAATATATTATATATACTATATTATATAATATAGTATTTCTACTTAAAAATAGGAAAGTTTAGAAAATACATATTATTTATAATATATATTTATATATAATATAAAATAGTCTCACACAATTTACATGGTTTCCACTAACCAGAGGTTTGAGAGAAAACCTAGAAGTGTAAGAGAAAACGGGCAGGCGCCAGGCGCCGACCTCCGCCCGCCCCACACCGCGAGACGCAGGGCGCCGCCTTCTCAGCCGCCATCACGGCCCAGGCGCTCGGGCTGCAAGGCGGGCTTTCCTTAGCTCACGCTGGGCCACCCAGCAACCCCCTCCCGCGCATTCTTTTCGAAAGAAGTCCTAAGCCACTGACCTAAGTTGCCCTGCAAACGTTTATGGCCCAGACGGCGCGTTCTGTGGAGGACACCCAACCCGGAAGAAGGCACGGGGGCAGGTTCCACTCTGGCGGAAGGGCCTCTGCCCGTTGCCCCAGCGGCCAGCCGGCGCGTCTCCCCTTCTGGTTTCTCTCACCTGCTCTCTGGGTCCGCGACGGTGCTGAGCGACCCAGCCCCCGCAGCCAGCTCTCATCCCGCCACGGCCACGGCCATGGGCCCCCGAAGACCCCCTTCCCGCTGCCTCCCCCCTCGCCCCCGCCGGCAAAGGCCGCTGCGCCCACCCTGCGCCTGCCGCCGACCCCCTTCCATCACTGCCCCCGAGTTCTCTTACCTGGTGCAGCTGGGCTCGCCGCCATCGCGGAGAAGTTCACCCAGCTTGTGTGCGGAGCGGAGAAACCACGCTATCACGTGACGTTCTTAAAGCGAGACTCTGCGGCCCGCAGCTGCTCAGCTCATTTTCCCAAGGGCTGAGGGTTCTCGCGCCTCCGCATTTCCTGCCTCCCTCACCTCGGGACCTCTTCGGGGTCTCCAGCTCGCCTTTCACCAGAGCACCTCACAGTAAGAGCCAAGGCACAGAGGCCACCGTCCCAGGGACTTGGTGGAGGAGGTCATGCAGAGGACGTGACTGCCGGTTGACCTGTGAGCCCGAGCGCAATGGGAGGCTTCTCACGCCCTCCCCTGTCCAGAACTTCTGAGATTCTACCGGGAGATGCCGAGATCTACTCGTCTCGCAGCAGCCCAAGGCAAACCTGTGTGTAAGTTCCCTTGCCTATTGAACCTGCCACCTAGCAATCTGCCTCTTTCTTGGTCTCTCCTTGCCCTCCGTATTCAGGTCCAGTTTCAGATTCCACCCCGGAAGCTCCTGAGGCTTTGAGCCAACAGGACCACAAGGCCCTGTAGTCACCATTTCCACCCCTGCCCTCCTCCACCCTCACATACTCCCCAAACTTGGTCCTAACAGACCCTGCCTCTGGTGCCAGAACACCTGAGACCCACACTTCCAGAGAGAGAAAGAATCCGTACACCAGATGCTTTCCGAGAAGGGAGGGGAAACCTGCAGTTGCATCTGGAACCATCAAGCCTGACCTCTCCTTCCCTCCCCACATCCTCCTTCCTAGGACCAGCAGCCACTCCTCAAAATCCCCAAGTGCGCCAAACCTTTGGATTACAAATTACAGCTCCTTACTTAAACCTCATAGGTGAATAGCACAAGTACATCCCAAACACTACAGAAGAAGTTGGTTGTGTGTTTCTCTCCAAAAGCTTACAATCCAGTTAGAGAAGCAAGAGTGGCCCACATAAAATAGAGCCAGAATAAATAGCATAAGGGCATATAACAGTTAAGAATTGCATGTAAATCAGTGGGTTTTTTTTAACATCTTTATTGGAGTATAATTGCTTTACAATGGTGTGTTAGTTTCTGCTTCATAACAAAATGAATCAGTTATATATATATACATATGTTACCATATCTCTTCCCGCTTGCGTCTCCCTCCCTCCCACCCTCTCTATCCCACCCCTCCAGGCGGTCACAAAGCACTGAGCTGATCTCCCTGTGCTATGCGGCTGCTTCCCACTAGCTATCTACCTTACGTCTGGTAGTGTATATATGTCCATGCCTCTCTCTCGCTTTGTCACAGTTTACCCTTCCCCCTCCCCATATCCTCAAGTCCATTCTCTAGTAAGTGTGTGTCTTTATTCCAATCAGTGTTTCTTTAGCACCCATCAGACCACCTGAAAAACTTACTAAAAACAGATTAAAACTTCTGTTTATAAAAAAATAAAATAAAAAACAAATACAAACCATCACACACACAAAAAAATTTTTATAGTATGTCCAGGGTAGGCTTGTGATCTTTCTAAGAAAACCCCTGGGTGATTTTGATGCTTGAGGGCCAAGGATACAGCACAGAGATATGGCACAATAAGCATCAATCATTAGTTAGCAGTTCTGTTGCAACAACCAAATAACAACTAAAGCTATTAAAACTGTGTTTTCTCTACCACCTGGTTCTGTTACTGTACCAGTCACCACTCTTAGCAAAACCAATTACTCTATTTCAAAAAGTAGAATCAGAGACTACAGGAGAAATGCCGCTCTGTCTGGAAAATCTCAAACGCATTCCTTGACCTACAAAGCACATGAAAAGAAACAAAAAGCCCATTTTGTACCTCTGAGCATCAGGCAAAAAAATATATTCACGTTTTCTTTGGAGAAATTACTAAATTTTGTTGCTGTGGGTTGACTTAGGTATCTGGCACAGCTGCTTTAGCTGGTACTATGAAACTCGAATATTTTGAATTTATACAGGCCTTAGAACCTGAGAGCATCGGTAGCCACCCCACCTCCACCAAGTCTTCCTGCGACTTCAACACTTTATCAGCAGGACCCAGCTCAGCATCACTAGGGGGAGAAACATTCCGATAAAAGAAAACCATAATTTGGTTCCATCTGTATTTCCAGCTCAAACAAGTTCTTAATAAATGTTCTTTACTATAAGAATGACAAAATTTTACTCTAAGTTGCCCAAATTATTTTTCTCTAACTGAAAGACATCTGAAAAGAGAAGAAAAAGTGAGTTCAGATTAATTTTTTAGGGAGGGTCAGATTAATTTTTTTGGTTGACCCAGAGGTAGAGGAGACTTCTGGCTTCTGTGGTCTTGATCAATCTGCTCAGCCCTCAGGGCCATCAACCTTAGAGCCAGAAACGAGGCCACCCATGCTGCCCCATACCCACCCAGCAGACTCTCCTGCGAGCTCTTAACAATGCCAACTGCTAGGATAGAACCCTGCAATTCAAAGATGTAAGACATTGTGGTCATCCATCGTTCCACTTTTTACCAACCTCTTTATTTTACAAGTAAAGAAACAGATGCCCAGAGATTCAAGGTCGCAGAGCTAAAGCCACCTCTCCTGGAAGTGGGAAGGGCCCTCATGCCCCCTGCAGCCCAAACTCGGTGACTCCAACTTTCTCTCTTTTGGAAAGAGGGTTACAGAGATGGGAGTGGGTTTCTCTTGCCACTTAGCCTTGTGTGTTTTGAAATCATCCATTAATCCACTTGGCAGCCTTGTGATGACAATATATTTAACCCTGCTGGGGGCCCAGTAAAACTTGCTCACTAGTGGGGATCGGGCTAAATGACTTGCAGTGAGTGAAATGACTCCCCAGGGAGACAGGACGCCAGGAAGGCAACGTGCACTCGTGGGGCCACCATCTCCCTACACAGAGCCCGGAGCTAAAGGAAACAGGGAAAGCACCCGCACAAGCAAGGGATCAGGTTAAGCTTTGGTTGCAGGCTTCCTCTCTCCGGGTGTTAGGAGCCTGCAAGAAAGAGGGGGAAAAAAAGAAAGAGGGGGGTTGGGGAGAGCTCCATCTACACCCCAAAGGACTAGCAGGGCTGGGTTCGCCTAAGCGCACAGAAGAGTCTCAGCGTCCAGTGTAACCTAGAGCCGGTCTGGGGGTCTGGGCGGTCGAGGGCTGGCAGGGCCAGGAAGGGAGGCTGGGCTGGCCTCCGGGTTCCAGTGCCAGCGGGGTGGGCAGGCGAGGAAGGGGGAGGCTCTTTCCGGCTGACTCACCTCCCCCCCTGCAGCTGCTCTCTCTCCCCACCCTGCCCTCCTCCTCTCTCACCCTTTTCCCGGTCTGGGTTCAAACCTTAGCAACTAGCTCCGGCAGCTAACAACACCTGCTTACTCAAAAACCTGGCACGCCGTCAAGGGACCGGCACAGAATCTACTATTTTGACACCGCACCTTCCCGCGATGCCAAGATGCTGGAGAGAAAGAGCACAGCCCAGTGGACTGGCCCCCGGCCACGTGGCCGCCTCGGGCGCTCACATTTGCATCGGCTGCCTCGGCCCCCCTCCCCTCGGGCCCCGTCAGTGGGGCGCACAGAAACAGGTGGCAAGCGCGGCCCCTGGTGGATGCGCTGAGCGGCCACGGCAGATGCAGCGTCACTCTCCTTGCAGGTTTCTTGGCATATTCCGGCCCTTCCTGAGCCAGCGGCTCGCAGGAGCTTGCTTCCTGGGGCGAGATCCAGCCCCTTCAGCATAACTGTCCAGGATCTGGCACTCACCCCACAGGAACTGGGCACTGCGTTTTCTAGGTCATGGAAACCTCTGCCTACACCTCATTGCCTGCAGCTCTTGACGGGTCACAGAGACAGCCAGGTACAGGAGAGACCCAGATCATGGAGGCCTCGAGGAGGAAAATCATCATCCCTGGGCAGGGCAACGGCAATAGCAAAAGGAGAATTCTGGGACCCTCTGGAATACAGGTCTCCAAATCGAACCACTTACTTGTCCCACCCTGGACCAGCCAAATGATGCCCAATTTTCATAGAGCTCTCCCCACGCTTGCAACGGTTTGGATTTAAAAAAAAAAAAAAAAGATTTTTTTTTTTTCTATTGAAATGGCTATTGAGTTTTAAATTTCAAATCTTCAAATCACTGGAAATTTCTGTGCATGAAATCCAGTACCTGACCTCAAGGTGCCTATGTTCTCATAAGAAAACTCAGGTGGGCAACTATAGGTAATATATGTGTAGCTGGTTCACACAGCTCCATGACACAAGAGGCATAAAAAATGCCTATTTATTTTTTAGTCAAATTAAATCTAATAAGACCCTCCTTTCCAAAAGTGATGAAAAGTCCAGCGTCCGTCATTTCAGAAGGTTCTTTTCCCTCCCATGAGCATAAGAAACCATGGAGCTTATATGATTTAAAAAAAAAGAGGATCCTGACCATCACCCCAGGATGATATATACAGCCTTGCTCCTCATCCAGGCTGTATGCTAGGTGTATTCAGTGACAGGCAGTTTTAATCCCTCCTTTATGCCAAGTTCAACCATGAGGGAGAGTCTGCACACAGCCCAGCAGCCGCTGCCTTTGTAGGTCTTTCCACCTCTGAGATGTTGAGTTCAAGTGAGCTCAGCTCTTCCCTGTTTATGAAACTCACAAGCCTCTTTCCAGCCCTGGGGGACGTAGCCACTGCCTCCCCGTCCTTCCAGGCCTCAGCTCAAACAGCTCCTCCTGGCACTCTGTATCCCGCAGCCCTGTCATAGCTTCTTCATAGCACAGATCAGTATCAGAAACCATTTGATTTATGGACTTTTTTTCCATAACCACTTTGTTATGGTTTTCTGGGTTCTTCAGAAGAACATAAATTCCATGACAGCCGAATTTTTGCCAATCCTGTTTGCTGATATATATCCAATGCCTAGAAAAGTGCCTGGCACACGCCAGTGATAAATATCTGTTGAATGAATAACTGAGTATGCCAGGTCTCCAATCTCCTCCTTTCCTTGTACTATCCACCGTTCTTCTGCCAACAGACCCCCACCCCTAACGGACCTACGTCTTCAAAAACAGCATAACTCAGGGGTGGAAAATGGGAAAGTGTTTTTCATGCTTTCAAGCTGAGTCCACAGCAGAAGAAAAGTTAATTTTTCAATTACTTATCACACACACATATATATACAGATACATCTTTCATGTCAGGATTATTTTAAGGGAATAGTGGATTAGGATCTGAGCTGGACCACATCACAAAACTGATCTGATTTTCAGAATGGTGATTTGGACTTAGTTTAAGGTTATTTTTGCTTCTGTTTTCTACCTAGCTACCCAATGAGCAGTGAAGTGAATATGCACGAAAATAAGCTACGGTTGAGTAGCATACTCCTGTTGCCTCCTAATTCCTCACAGGGAGCCCCCCAGAACTGAGTGTTTTCATCAGGTCAAGTAGAGTAAGGAATCCACCAAGATGGAAGAGCCCAGAATCTCAGTTTGTTGACTTTCATAGGAACTTCCTAAGCCATATGGGAAATTCCTGCCGCACAGAGGGATGTATGTCTGTCCTCTATTTCTAATAGCACCAGGTGTGGCGGACTAGGCTTGGTCATAACCCACCATAGAAATTATGGTAGAAAATAGCTTGGTATCGTCAAAATAATAATAATAAATTATTGGATTATTATTTGAGTTGATGTATGGTTTAAGCAAGGAGAGTAGTGTGCTATGGAAGACAGGAAGAAGAAGATGCCTTCAAACCTAACCTATGAAGTGGTTTTGTTTAAAGACTTGGAGAAGAGTAGAAATTGTGCAGAGGGGAATAACCCACAAAAGCAAGCCTGGCTCAAAAGCCGGCTGTGGGCAGGGGTTTACATTGAGAGAATAGAGCCACCTGGTGGAGAATATTGAAAACAACCAAGAATAGTAAGAATCAGTGGAAAATCTGCTAGTGAAATCAAATCCCAGAAGTGGTGACTATAAGAGACCATTTATTTTCATATGTGATGAAATTGAGACCCAGGGAATTTAAGTGATTTGCCTAAGCTGAAAGAATCAAGTAATGGCATTATTAAATGGGTCACACTTTGATATGATTTAAATCCAATATGAACCAAAAAGTAGAGATACTGTTTTGTTTTTTATAAATTTATTTATTTTATTTATTTATTTTTGGCTACATTAGGTCTTCCTTGCTGCGTGCAGGCTTTCTCTAGTTACAGCGAGCGGGAGCTACTCTTTGTTGCGGTGCACGGGCTTCTCATTGCAGTGGCCTCTCTTGTTGCGGAGCACGGGCTCTAGGTGCGTGGGCTTCAGTAGTTGCAGCACGCGGGCTCAGGAGTTGCGGCACGCAGGCCCTAGAGCACGTGGGCTTCAGTAGTTGTGACACGTGGGCTCAGTAGTTGTGGCTTGCGGACTCTAGAGCGCAGGCTTAGTAGTTGTGGCACACGGGCTTTGTTGCTCCTGTGGCATGTGGGATCTTTCCGGACCAGGGCTCGAACCCATGTCCCCTGCGTTGGCAGGTGGATTCTTAACCATTGCGCTACCAGGGAAGCCCGAGACACTGGTTTTGAAGAACCTCAGTTATCAGGGGGGTTTTGTAATCCACCCTAATGCATTTCAACTCTTGTCTCTCCCTTAAACCCAGGAATCTATAAAAGATCAATCATGATCTCTTAGTCAGTCTTGATTCTTTACCTGGTTGATCTCCGAGATCACACGTCGGATTCACAGCTATTTGTCACAACTTCACTGCCCAGCCTGAAGGACTCCCAACAGGGAGGGAAACAGAGGCAGCAGCTCCCCTGCTGGAAGGAAGATTGCCTTCTCCACACCACCTCTTATCATTTGTGGCAATAATAAGATTCCAAATAAACTTCTCTCGATGATTAGATGAGCCTATCCTACCTCAGCTGCAGAAGAATTATGAAAATGTACCTTGTTCGGATTTACAGAGCTGCCTTTGGACCTGAAACTTGCAGAATAGATCCACTGGAGACATGCTTTTGTACACATGTGAGCACAGGCTTGATTTAACACAAGTAGAGCATGGAAGCTGCTATGCAGACAGGAATAAAACGCCATTACTTATTTCAGTAGAGATAGTCTCTGAGGCCCTATCTCAAGGATAAATACAAGTAACCAAAAGAAAAAGGAAAGCTATAACACTCAGAATTTTTAGCTACAACCTGTGAAGTCCACTCAGGCTACTTAAGCAGAAAAGGAACTTGCTGAAGTATATTAGACAGCCAAGAGAATTCCTGGGAGGGGTAGAAGGCCAGGCACTAAAACTATGCGGGCAGGAACAACACCCAACCACATTGCAGAGACTTCTGGTGAACCACCTTTGCCACACGGCTCATTCCTATGGCTCTCAAGGCTGAACGTTCAAAAGCTCACTATCACTTTCCCAAGAAACCAGCCATCTCTCACCACACTAGTCAAAAGAGCAATTCCACCATGTGGCAGAACTCCTATGCACTCACCAAACCCATGACTAGATTATATTTCTGTTGCTGTTAGGTGTGGTATGTACCTGAGTTCTGACCAATAGTATGTAGGAAGAAAAGAAGCATACCACTTCTGGGAAGAGCCTGTAAAAACCTCCTACAAATGGTTCTCTCTTGCTTCTTCAACTGCCGGAGTTTCTGAGAGCCCACGTGGAAGTCTGCTGCACCAAGAGCTCCGATATCAGACTTTGTTATGAGTGAGAAGCACGTGTATATTGTGTTTCAGTCCTGAGGAAGAGATTTATCTGATACAGCAGCTACTGTTACCCTAAGGACACCACTCACATTGCTCACTTCTAAATTGTCTTCTATGGGAAAAATCTAGGTTAAACACTGCACCCTCACTGCAAGAAAGCCTGGGGATGTAGGTTTTCTGACATCGTTCTTGTGAAAGCAGGATTCTACATGTGGACAGTTATCAAGATGTAGAGAAAATACTTAGAGCAGTGATAAATGAAGCATGATCCCTACAGAAGGGAACAAATGGTTCACAGAAAATGAAACCTCAATGGCCAGTAAATATGTGAAAGGATTGTCAGTTTTACTACTAATCATGGAAATACAGATTTATACCAAAAATAGAGTATTTCATAGCCAATAGATTGCAAAATGTTCTAAATTTTTCACAAATTGGGTGCTGATGTGGAGAAATGGCCCTTTCTCATCACCTTGGCCAAAATGTAAATTATCACAACCATTATGGAGAGCAAAACTGGACATTATATAATAATGTTGAAGCTGTACATGACAACACAACCCAGCAAGTCTGCTTCTAGACATATATCTTAGCAATGGAGTGCCTCACACCAACAGATAAATGCTGCAGCCCAGAAGTGACAAGTATTGCTTTTATTCACATACCATTAGCCAGAACTAGTCAGATGCAAGGGAAAAGGGAGAGTATTCCTCCCAAGTGTCCAGAAGAGGGAAGAAAACTGGAGATCACTTAGCACTAGAAATCTCTGCCACACTTTTTCAAAGAATGTCAATGTTGAAGCCTTTCTTGCATGAATCAGTAACAAAAGCCTGACTGCAAGAGCTTCTCACAAAGCAGAGACTTGTCACTGAAGGATTGCAAGAACTTTTGATTGAAACAGAACCCATAGTGGGGTTCCATAGAGGAATGGTTAGCCCTCGAGACTCTGAAACAGAACCCATAGTGGGGTTCCATAGAGGAATGGTTAGCCCTCGAGACTCTGAAACAGAACCCATAGTGGGGTTCCATAGAAGAATGATTAGCCCTCGAGACTCTGAAACAGAACCCGTAGTGGGGTTCCATAGAGGAATGGTTAGCCCTCGAGCCTCTGAAACAGAACCCGTAGTTGACCACTCTTCCTGCCTCCTGCTTCCGCTGGAACAGAAGACTCTCCACCCAGTAAGGGTGTGTGTGGAGAGTCCAGGAGCAGAGGGAGCAGCTGATCTCTCTGAAACTTAACAGAGAAACCCAAGAAATGGAGGGGAGTGTATTCATGGATAGCATTATAGAATCACATATTCACAGATAATATTATAGGATCACAGACTGACCCCTAGAGTTAGAAGGGGCTTTAATTTCACACCTTCATTTAACAAATGAGACCCAAGGTTGCCGAGATCACTGATGGAAACAATCACTCTTTTGTTCGTTTTTGCTCTTCCATTGCAGCTCTTTCTCCACAGAATTCAGTCATGAGACTATGAGGCTGGCGGGGGGGCGGGAGCAAACCCAAGAACAGACCTCAAATTGTGCTCAGAATCCCTTCTTCTCTGTCACTTTGCCCATTGTTTTTGAAGGAAGCATGTACACATGACTTTTTCATCCCTAAGGATGAGTTCTTTGCCAAGACGTATGTCTGCCCTCACAAAATGAACTCTCAATGGGCTCATTCACTGTCCTCCACCATGTGCGTATCTGTTTGACTTTCAGAGTAGATAAAAGTTGGACTTTCAGGCTAAGACCTTTATGACATGAGAAAAATCCAACTAGCCACCAGTGAACCAACCATTCACCTCTAACTGTACCCTAATGGGAAACAAGTCTCACCTTTCAGCCAGTCATGTGTTCCTTGGGTGAAATTCTCTGGAATGCACTGGTTGGTAAAAATATTTCCCTAAATCAAAGGAATTAACCACACAAAAAAAAAAATCAACCAAAAAGTTATCTTGCCTACTCCCTTCTTTCCTATAACAATAGAAGATGGATTTTTATAGCTGCTTTGAAAGCTACCAGCACACAGTTTCTTTTAAATCAGAAAACATCATATTCTGAAAATTAAGCTAACAAACGTTAACATAAGATGGGTGATATTAGTTATTAACTGAAATACCCCAGTCTTACAGATTGCAATTCTATTTCTATCTCAGCCCATGGAAGGTCATCATATAAAGATAACTGAAGTAATCATCACATACTAATGATGTGCATTTATCATTGGTTGAGATGTAGTCTACAAAGCATCTAGAAAAAGGGTGGAAGAAGAATGGGTCCATCTTACTTACAAGGAACAGAACTTCCTTCCTAGACTGTGGGTCTGTATAAAATAGGAATGACCAAGCCTTCAGGGTTCCCTGGCAGAATCCCCCAAATTATCCAAATCCACATTCTGACTCTGCAGATCAAGTAAATATCTGGTATTAATTTAGTTTCCTGAAAGAGGCAATATACCATAGGATTCCATTACTGAGTAACATCAGTGTAAATGGTAGAGTAGGGAAATCTAAAAGTCCATCTCTCCATAAAAGCAGTGAATAAACTGGCAAAATTTGTCAGAATCAAGTTTTTCAGAATGCCGCAATCTAATCAGCTTACAGTAACCATTAATCAAGAAAAAAACAGCTGACCCTTGGGAAAAAGAGCTCTGTGGCACTTTTAACTTACCCTGGCCCCATCCTTGAGTGGCCCAGCTTGGCAGTGGCCTTGAAGGCAACAGCCCACATTCCCAGTACAGGTACCTAGTACTGGAGGGGGAAGAGCAGCTTTTTTCTTAAAGATTGTGGTTGTTTGTTTTGAACTGTCGGGTAGTTCCCTGAAAGACTAGCTCAAAGGGCTTGCCTTTATTTCGAGAAATTCACAACTTTCCCAAGGCTGAGACTGCTACCTGGAGCCGGGAGAGTGGGTGAGGGACTCATTTGTTAAAAACATTTAAAAGAAAATATATTAGCTGATGCCACCTGGGGCAAGGAATAAACACTGGAATAAACAATAGACAAACTGAAAAGCTTAGGAGGAAAGGCTGGGGTATGAAATGCTTTGTAGAATAAGGGCTTTGAAAAGCTCCCACGTATTCCTAGGAACCTAGGAGGGTACACACATGTCCAGGGCTGGACATGCATTCGGAAAAGACCTGAGAAAGCTCTGATCTCTCACTTCTGGCCGGTGTTCGGGCTCTGCACAAGCAGGAACTGAAGGATAAAGCAGGGCTGTAAATGCCCTGGCGGAGCGCTGAAGACATTACCCAACATACCCAGACCATCTCCAAAGAATAGGAGATGTTTGTTATGGTTCCAGACGTGAAAGACATCTCTGTAGAATCACTGGTTGATCATTAAACTAACAGAGCAGAGATTTCATTGGCTACAATGACGAAGAATATAGACTTTATAAAATTAGTCCATAAAAGTCACTAAACAAGCAACAGCTCCAACAAGCAGTAACAAAATACCCTAGGTAGTGGGGGAGAATCAGATTAGCAGAGTTACCATGTGCTAATATCCAAAATGTTCAGTTTTCAATTAAAACTTACAAGGTGTGAAAAGAGAGAAGAAAGCCAATAAACAGGAAATAAGGAAATTAATAGAAATTTCCCCTGAGGAAGCCCGAGTTCTGGACTTACTAGACAAAAACATATTAACTATTTTAGATACGCTCAAGCGGCAAAAGAAATTATACACAAAGAAATAAAGGAAACAGAATGATATCTCGCCAGACAGAGAATATCAGTAAATGCCTAAAAATTATAGAAAGGAACCAAACAGATATTCTGGAGGTAAAAATAAAGTGCAATAATGAAATTAAAAATTCAGTATTATCAGTCATTAAGGAACTGCAACTCAAAACCACAATGAGATGCCACTTCACACCCACTAGGATGGCTGTAATTTTTTGAAACTGGGGAATTCCCTGGTGGTCCAGTGGTTAGGACTCTGCGCTCTCACTGTTGAGAGCCTGGGTTCAGTCCATGGTCGGGGAACTAAGATCCCACAAGCCACGCAGTGCAGAATACAATAGGATAGAATAAAATAAAATAAAATAATTGGAACCCTTATACATTGTCAGTGGAAATGTAAGATGGTGCAGCCACTGTGGAAAACAGTTTGGTGGCTCTCCAGAAAGTTAAACAGAGCTACCATACAACCCAGCAATTCTACTCCTAGGTATTACCTAAGAGAACTGAAAAATGTATGTTGAAATAAAAACTGTACACAAGTGTTTAGAGCAGCACTATTCATAATAACCAAAAGTTTCCACCAAAAGGTGGAAACAACTCAAATATCATTAACTAAAGAATGAATAAACAAAACGTTGCATATCCATATAACGGAATATCATTCTGCCATTAAAAGGCATGAAGTGCTGAGCTGTGCTGCATGATGAGCTTTGAAAACTAATGAAAGAAGCCAGACACAAAAGGCCACATACTGACATTTACGTAAAACGTCCAGAATAGGGAAATCCACAGAGACAGAAAGCCGAGTGGATGCAGGAAGCTGGTGGGAAGGGAAGACAGGAAGTGACTCTAATGGGCATGGAGTGTGTTTTTGGAGGGATGCAAATGGTCAGAGTTAGATGGTGGTGATGGTCACAAAGCCTTGTGATGTACTAAAAGCCACTGAATAGTGCACATTAAAATGGTGAATTTATGTTATGTGAATTTCATCTCAATTTTTTAAATGTGTGTGTGTGCATGTGCACACACATAGCATAGGATTAAGTTATTCAAACTGTGGTGAGTCCATAGGCTGTATTTGACACCCAGCTCTACCAGGTAGGTGAATGAAAGCAAAACACTTAACCTCTCTAAGTCTCAGTTTCCTGTGTAAAAAATGGGGATAATAATCATACCTTGCTCATAGCGTTGTTATGAGGATTAAATGAGCTAATGAAAGTAAAGAACATACCATGGGACTAGAACATAGTAAGCACCCAGTAAATAGTGCAAAACATAACTGAATGCACAGAAAATAGATACCTATACAGAGAGAGAGAGAGAAAGAGAGAAGAAAGAAACAGACTCCTACTGCGAAGGATGTGCTAATCAGCCCACAGGAACTTTCTTGTCTTGAAACTTTACTGGTAGGAATTTTGTAATTTATCATTCTCTTTTAGATTTGCCTAGAATGACTCAGCCCCCTTAAGGCAAAGTATTTGATAAAATGACAAACTGAAGTCATTGAATTAAAATGTCAAGATCCTGTTCATACGCACGCACACGTGCACACACACACACACACACACCCCGAGAGCCTGTCTGACATAGCATATTATTTCCTTTCTAAAACAGCATCAGCAACGACTGAGGAAAGCTGTTCGTTGCAAGGGAAAGCAAATGTTGTGAATTTCCACTTTGTGCAATGCATTCTCCAAAATTACAGCTCCACATAACTTGCAGCCTCTTTGCCCATACAAATCTTTCCAAGACCAGCTCAAATCTCACCTCGATTGAGCCTTTCTAATCACCCCAGCAGAAGATACTTCATCTTCCATTGAGCTTCTCAGAAAAAGGAAGGAAAGAAGGAAGGAAGGGAGGGAAAGAGGGACGGAAGGAGGGAGGGAGGAAAAATAAAGAAAAGGCACTAATTCAAAAATCCCAATCTCCTACCATAACCTTTGCTTTCACATCACTTTCTCAAGTTCCTCCAATCCCAAGACAAGAGTTCTTTGACCTCATCAATGTCCCCAACACACCGCGACACTTCCAAACATTTTATCCAGCGTGTCCTTCCTCATCCAGCTGCAATTCCAGGATCTAACACTGCATTTGCAAATACCTGCAACTCCTTGATCTCCTGCTTCCAAATCAAAACCCTAACTATGTATGGATCCAATACCACCTAACTCCTCTGTGCCTCAACCTGAAACACTAGTTATTGCTGGAGAAAAACCCCAACTAGGCAGAATGGTAAAAGGTCAAATCATAGTGACCAACCTCCAACTTACACTCAACCATGCTACAAATCTTCCTTTCTCTGCTGAGGACCTCTCCCATTTTTCATGATTTCATACCCCTCCCCTCCACTAAAATTCCGACTTCCTCCTTCCCTTATACAATGAGCTGATACTCATTCTTCGCACTTCATGAAGAGTACAGAGCCCTCCAAGCCAAGTCCCTCGTATTTCAGCCACCAAACCTCCATTTGCAAGTACTATCTTCTTTCTCTTACTGTTATGCGGAGGAAGTGCCTTTCCCTTCATGAAACTCATTTTTCTCCATATCTGCTCTGGACTGAATTTTCTCTCCACTCAGGGTCTGACTGTCCACCCAAGGTGTTTATAAGCCAGGTCTGAGTGATCATGGGACAACTGACTCTGGTTTTTCCTTTTGTTTATCTTTATTATGGAAGTTATCACTGATTACTTATATACTTTTTTAACAGAAGAAATTAAGAGAAAGGTATGATGCATTGTCTTCTGAAAGTTCTGACAGGCTTGGTGATATGGTAATACCTCCCCCCCCGCCCCCGACCACTGTCATTTGAGTCAACATTCAGCCCCCATTCCCTTTGGGGGCAGGAATAGATACTAAATTCCACCAGCCACGGAACTAGATGGACCCAAGTCTTGAGGAGATCATATTAAGTGCTACTGAATATAGTAACTACATCTTGACAGGCTGTATACAGGCTCAAGCCTCTTCCATAGCAGATATAATTGTCACTAATTCTCTAATTTACCTTACTCATAAAAACTGAGTCAGAGAGGTTACCTAATCGCCAATCTCTGAAAGAGGAGTGAATTCAAAAGGCATCTGACAGCATTTGAGGGGCTTGGGTGTGGGAGGGTTTACCTCCGGGGAGCCACTTTTCTTGTCAGTGAATCACACAGTCAAATTATAGGAGCAAGTGACAAGAATTCGGCTAGATTCCAGCTCCCGGTGTCGGAAGGTTATTCATCAACCCTACAGCAGGAGCTGTCTGTTTGGCAAGGATGTTGCTTCTAATTAGTACTGCTCCCCGTGGGCCACCCGGCAGGACCTTTATTTTCTCCACAGTTATTAATCAGCTCTCCGGTGTTAACAAGAAGATCAGATCTAGAAGTACGTAAATTCACTCTCGATTCTTTGTCCAAGTCACTCAGCAGGCCACCTTACCAGCTCACTAACGAGGTGCCGGCCAACTAACTAGCAAGCTGGGCAGCTGCTGTTCCCAATGATGACTTCCAAAATGGGATTTTTTTACATTTCAAATACATAGGCCAATCCAACCCACGGAAATGTATAACTTTTCGGCAACTTCCTGATAAAACTTTATCTAAACTAGGCCAAGTTAAAACTGAGTCACTAAATTACAATAAAATTGAAGAAATGCCCAGAATTGAAGGATTCAAATGGGCACAAATTCAACACCTGGGGACTTTACTGTCTGTCCCCAGAGAGGGAGCCTTCATCTGTATTCTGTTATCAAAATTTCATCCTTCTGATGTTTCTTCCTCTCATAACTTCAAAAATAGAATTTATACTCTGAAGCAAGCATTAGATCGAACCTTATGAAACTGCCAATTTTTGATGTCTTTTGACTTACGATCATGGCAATTTCATACAGTTCGACCTAACGCACAGGCCTTTGGAGGGTTTTTGAAGGGGACTGAGTTTTTCAGGCATAAAAATAAATAATCAAAAAATAAAAATAAATAAATAATCATAGGAACAAAGTAGAGAGCCCAGAAATAAACCCATGCATATATGGTCAATTGATCTACAACAAAGGAAGCAAGAATATACAATGAGGAAAAGACTGTCTCTTCCATAAGTAGTAATGGGAAAACTGGACAACTACATGTAAAAGAATGAAATTAGCACATTTTCTCACACAATATATTGATACAAAGGAAACTCAAAATAAATTAAAGACCTTAATGTAAGACCTGGGAAACCATAAAACTCCTAGAAGAAGACATAGGCAGTAAGTCTCTTTGACATCGGTCTTAGCAATATTTTTTTGGATCTGTCTCCTCAGGTAAGGGAAACAAAAACAAAAATAAATCATTGGACCTAATCAAACTTAAAAGCTTTCACACAGCAAAGAAAACCATCAACAACATAATATCTTATATAATAGTTTGTATATATAATAGATATTATATACATATAGATTGTATACATATATAATAGATTATAATATTTATTAGGTGGATAGATTGATAGATCTGAAATAGATATAATTTTAAGATCTGATAAACCTGGGTAGTAGATACAAGAATATTTGATATACTTTTCTCCATACTTTTCTCATATTTGATAGTTTTGTAATATATTTTTAAATTAATAACTATTCACAAGAAAATGTAAAACTGATCACTGAGGATGAATTCACTGGTTTGGTCTCTGCCGACATCTGACACAGGAGAGAAAACTAGGCGTCCAGATGTTCCCCACCTGTTCTCCTCACAAAATTCCTATCATAAGTGATGTCACTAGTAAGAAAACAGCCTAGCACCTGGGATGGGGAGGAAATCAGACTTAAGATGTACCTAAGGAAGATGGATATAGTATATATTAGGGCAGAGATTCTCAATACTGTTTCCTCTACACCATATCTGAGGAAGAAAAGTCACATTTGAGAAGCACTTCCAAAAGAGTAACCCAGATATTTTTAAATAGCTAAGATTAGCTGTGGGTTGTGAGCAGCATCATGATCTGTTGATTTGTCAGCCATAAGTCTGCGTGTTTCTCTTCCTCATATCAGAGGGAACAAAACCTTGACCTAAGGTTTGAAAAAAATAAGGCATTGACTTTAGGCATCTGACCTCCTAACCAGACTAGACCAGAGAACCAGTCCTATACCTGACCTGGGGCGTGGTTTGGGAGGGCTGGTGACGCCTTCTGGACAGCCTCTGCAGCTTCCTGACTGCTTCCTCTCTCTTTCCCTCCCACAGCTGCTCTGAGAGCCAGTCATCACCCCAAAGGGAGGTCTGGGAGTGGGGCATATTAGGGACGCTGAGAAAAGACTGAGGGATTGAAAGAGGATGCCACTCCCAGTGCTGGAGCCAGTGGTTGACAATGGTGGTTGGAAGTGGGGTAGGGAGAGGTGCAGCCAGGAGAGCTGATGTTTCCATCTTTCCTCTCCCTCTCACTACCTCTTGTGCTATTCTACCAACCCTAGTCATCTACACTCCCCCAGAGCCTACCCTCTAATAGTGTGAAAAGAAAAGAAAAGAGGAGTGGCCGCAGGCAGAAAGAAGAGAAGTGAGGGGAACAGAATGGAAGGCAGTAGAGACAGGAGAGGAGGTCCCATGACTGGACCGTTGACCCAGTGAGCTGGGTCAGTGTAGGTAGGGGATTATCAGATGGGCCAAAACTAATAGAGGATAGGGAATATACAGGGCAATTTTTCCAAAACACTAATGAAAGCTACTTTTAAAAAAGGAGATTAGATAAGCAACAAGGATTTACTGTATAGCCCAGGGAACTATATTAAATATCTTGTAATAACCTACAGTGGAAAATAATCTGAAAAAGAACATATATCTATATATGTATATATATAACTGAATCAGTTTGCTGTACACCTGAAACTAACACAACATTATAAATCAACTATACTTCAATTTTTAAAAATGGAGATTGGGAGGAATTCCCTGGTGGTCCAGTGGTTAGGACACCCCCTGCTTCCACTGCAGGGGGCACGGGCTCAATCCCTGGTCGGGGAACTAGGATCCTGCATGACCTGTGATGCAGCCAAAAAAAAAAAAAAGTGGAGATTGGAATTCATACTTTACATGATGCTTATATTTTTTTTTCTTTTTTTCAACATCTTTATTGGAGTATAATTGCTTTACAATGGTGTGTTAGTTTCTGCTTTATAACAAAGTGAATCAGCTATAGTATACGTATATCCCCATATCCTCTCCCTCTTGAGCCTCCCTCCCACCCTCCCTATCCCACCCCTCTAGGTCATCACAAAGCATCAAGTTGATCTCCCTGTGCTATGCATTAGCTATCTGTTTTACATTTGGTAGTGTATATATGTCCATGCCACTCTCTCACTTTGTCCCAGCTTACCCTTCCCCCAACCCCATGTCCTCAGGTCTGTTCTCTACGTCTGCATATTTATTCCTGACCTGCCAATATGTTCCTCAGTACCATTTTTTTAGATTCCATCTGTATGCGTTATATGCTTACATATTTTTAAGTGAAGGCAAAAGAGTCTTATTTTTTTAAAAGTTTGTCTTATTGGAACTCAAAATTTTAGTTAGTAGGTATTTCTGCTGTTCTTGAACAGGCAGTCAGTAATTTGAGGAAATCTGGCCGTTTAAGATCCTAATACTATGGGACTTCCCTGGTGGTCCAGTGGCTAAGACTCCGTGCTTCCAATGCAGGGGGAGCAGGTTCGATCCCTGGTCATGGAACTAATATCCCACATGCTGCGTGGTGCGGACAAAAAAAATAAAAGATCCTAACACTTGTTCCAATGGGCCCTGGTCTTAATTCGATCCCACACATACCCCATATTCTGTCTGCCTAAAAAATTTTTTTAAAAAATGTTTTCTGTGACTTCTTTGAAATCAAGGTAACCATCAAACCTCTCCATTCCTTCACCATTTTTCCCTCCTATGTCCAAGCTTACAGGGTGAAGCAGGAGAGGAAAGCAAGGAGACAAAACAATTTCAAGTTTCACATTACTATTTCTAGAAGGTAGTATTGGAATGGAGGCTGACAAGTCCCAAGATCTACAGGGTGGGTTGGCAAGCTGGACACCCATGAGAACCAATGGTATGGTTCCAATCCAAAGACTGGCGGGCTCGAGACCCAGGAAGAAGCTGATGTTTTGGTTCAAAGGCAGTCAGGGAGAAGGAATTCTCTCTTATTTGGGGAAAGGTCAGCCCTCTTGTTCTAGTCAGACCTTCAACTGATTATGTGAGGCCCACCTGCACTAGGGAGAGCAATCTGCTTTACTAAGCCTACTGATTTAAATGTTAATCTCACCCCAAAACACCCTCACAGAATAATGTTTGTCCAAATATCTGGGTACCCATGGCCCAGTTGAGACATAAATCTAACCATCACAACACTTAAAGATGGAAGCCAGCCAAGAGTGTGTCTTTGTCTATTTCCCACCAGTGCTACATTTGCCCTACAGAAAATGACAGTAGATCCTTTCATTTCCATGACATCCATTAACAAATTGTGAATCACTTTACAAATATGAAGTTAAGCAATACTGAACTAATACTAAGAATGTCTATGTAATGAAGATTCTGACTCCATTTTTTTTTTTTTTTTTTTGCGGTACGTGGGCTTCTCACTGCCGTGGCCTCTCCCGCTGTGGAGCACAGGCTCCGGACGTGCAGGCTCAGCGGCCGTGGCTCACAGGCCCAGCCGCTCCACAGCATGTGGGATCTTCCCGGACCAGGGCACGAACCCATGTCCCCTGCATCGGCAGGCGGACTCTCAACCACTGCGCCACCAGGGAAGCCCTGACTCCATTTTTGATGTCTGACTGCTAACAGCTTTTAAGTCTCACCCCTCCCTCTCCCCCTTGTGTCCCTGGCCCTGCATAGGAGCTCTCACCCCAGCTTCACACCCTAATCATGATTAAAACTCATTTCAAACCTGCTTGAGAGGCCTGCCCTATTCTCCCATGACACCTCAATTATGTCAGTAATAAAATTTTTTATACCCTCTTGTGTATGTGAGACACCATCAGTCTCAAAATCCAATCCACACTTTGGGTGGACGTCCATGTGCCTCTGCAGGGACCATAACAGCAAGTATTTAAAATGATTGATTATGTGTTTGCCACTATATGTGAATCCAGCTGTCAACATACTACAGTAAATAATATTATCAATCTGTTTATTGTCATGATGCTTTTGGAGCTCCCAAGTTCAAAAGAATTCATTCTCCCAGTAAGATTTCCTACTTGCAATGACTTTCCTGATTAATATGGTTTCGAGTAACTGTAGGAAGTAATTTCTCTAATTCATGCCACTGTCCCTCTCTTGCTAGCCAGAGCGTATATAGTGGGCTATTGTATGAGAACAAAACTTGTATATGATCAATTGCTTATTCATTCATCCAGTATGTGCTCTTTGAAGGCCTGCTATAAGATAGTCACTGTGCTGAGCAATGCAAATATAGTATAGAACAATATAGACAGAACCCCTGCCCTTGTGGGACTTCTACTCTAGTGAGAAGAGGTAGAAAAAATAATAATAAAGCATATAGTAAGTTATAAGATAATAAGTGCTATGGGGAAAACATGCAAGAGAGTAAGGAAGATGCAAAGTCCTAGGGCAGAAATGGGGAGTTGGAAATTATTTAAAATTGTAAAACAGAGTAGTTTGGTTTCGTTACTGTTGATTAGTAAACATATTTGGTTTTCCATTTCCAGGCCCGTGTTAGGATTGTACTTCCCTACCATATTAAAGTTAGGCATGGCCATGTGACCTGGTTAGGCCAACGAAGAGCAGAAATGACATGTCATTTCTGGACAGAAGCTTTAAGAATAGCGCGTGATTCTCCACATGCCCTTCCCTCTGCTGCAGCCACAGCAGAACACGCTGAAAGGAAGCTCTTGTGCACCAGAATCCCCGAGTAACTCTGATGAGCAGAAGGCCCTACTCATTTGATTTAACCCAGTGGGAACAGGGGATTATTTGTTACTGGTCTATCCTAATGGATGCAAGTAGTCGGAGTAGACCTCACTGAGTGACAGATGATGGTGACGTGAACCGGAGTGGCCACAGTGAAAAAGATGAGGTGTCATCAGAATCTGAGTTTGTTTTTATGTATAGAAAAGAATTAAGTCCTATGTGACAGAAAATGGGGAACCAGTGACACTGGTTCTACTAGTATGTCAGAAACATCTCATGTGAAAAACAACTAATATAAGCAACCCTCATCTTCCAGTAGCAGTCTGGGGGGAAGATTATCTATCTAGTAGGTCTACAACAGCATCAACAAACCACAAAATATTCAAAGTAGAGACTTCACTGCCCACTAACTTTGTATACTGGAGCCTTACTGCCCTCTAGTGATGAAAGAAAAAAAGGTTTAGAAAAAGCTAGACCGTGGCCACCAATGTTGCTAAGAAACATACATTTTGAACTTTTCGGTTCTCCTTGTGCCATGACAGGTTACTTCATAAGAATTTTTGATTAGGAGATACCATGAGCAATTCCTTTTTTTTTTCTTAACATCTTTATTGGAGTATAATTGCTTTACATTGTTGTGTTAGTTGCTGCTATGTAACAAAGTGAATCAGCTGCACGTATACATATATCCCCATATCCCCTCCCTCTTGCGTCTCCCTCCCTCCCACCCTCCCTATCCCACTCCTCTAGGTGGTCACAAAGCACCGAGCTGATCTCCCTATGTTCTGTGGCTGCTTCCCACTAGGTATCGATTTTATATTTGGTAGTGTATATATGTCCATGCCACTCTCTCACTTCATCTCAGGTTACCCTTCCCCCTCCCCGCATCCTCAAGTCCATTCTCCATATCTGCATATTTATTCCTGTGCTGCCCCTAGGTTCTTCAGAGCCTTTTTTTTTTTTTTTTTTTTTAGATTCCATATATATGTGTTAGCATACGGTATTTGTTTTTCTCTTTCTGACTTACTTCACTCTGTATGACAGTCTCTAAGTCCATCCACCTCATTACAAATAACTCAATCTCGTTTGTTTCTATGGCTGAGCAATATTCCATTGTATATATGTGCCACATCTTCTTTATCCATTCATCTGTCGATGGACACTTAGGTTGCTTCCGTGTCCTGGCTATTGTAAATAGAGTTGAAATAAACATTGTGGTACATGACTCTTTTTGAATTATGGTTTTCTCATGGTATATGCCCAGTAGTGGGATTGCTGCATTGCATGACACTTCTATTTTTAGTTTTTTAAGGAACCTCCATACTGTTCTCCATAGTGGCTGTATCAATTTACATTCCCACCAACAGTGCAAGAGGGTTCCCTTTTCTCCACACCCTCTCCAGCATTTATTGTTTGTAGATTTTTTGATGATGGCCATTCTGACTGGTGTGAGGTGATACCTCATTGTAGTTTTGATTTGCATTTCTCTAATGAATAGTGATGTTGAGCATCCTTTCATGTGTTTGTTGGCAATCTGTATATATTCTTGGGAGAAATGTCTGTTTAGGTCTTCTGCCCATTTTTGGATTCAGTTGTTTGTTTTTTTGGTATTGAGCTGCTTGTATTTTTTGGAGACTAATCCTTTGTCAGTTGCTTTATTTGCAAATAGTTTCTCCCATTCTGAGTGTTGTCTTTTTGTCTTGTTTATGGTTTCCTTTGCTGTGCAAAAGGTTTTAAGTTTAATTAGGTCCCATTTGTTTATTTTTGTTTTTATTTCCATTTCTCTAGGAGGTGGGTCAAAAAGGATCTTGCTGTGATTTATGCCATAGAGTGTTCTGCCTATGTCTTCCTCTAAGAATTTTATAGTGTCTGGCCTTACATTTAGGTCTTTAATCCATTTTGAGTTTATTTTTGTGTATGGTGTTAGGAGTGTTCTAATATCATTCTTTTACATGCAGCTGTCCAGTTTTCTCAGCACCACTTATTGAAGAGGCTGTCTTTTCTCCATCATATGTTCTTGCCTCTTTTATCAAAGATAAGGTGACCATATGTGCATGGGTTTATCTCTGGGCCTTCTATCCTGTTCCATTGATCTATATTTCTGTTTTTGTGCCAGTACCATACTGTCTTGATTACTGTAGCTTTGTAGTATGGTCTGAAGTCAGGGAGCCTGATTCCTCCAGTTCCGTTTTTCTTTCTTAAGATTGCTTTGGCTACTCGGGGTCTTTTGTGTTTCCATACAAATTGTGAAATTTTTTGTTCTAGTTCTGTGAAAACTGCCATTGGTAGTTTGATAGGGATTGCACTGAACCTGTAGATTGCTTTGGGTAGTACAGTCATTTTTCACAATGTTGATTCTTCCAATCCAAGAACATGGTATATCTCTCTATCTGTTTGTATCATCTTTAATTTCTTTCATCAGTGTCTTATAGTTTTCTGCCATACAGGTATTTCATCTCCTTAGTTAGGTTTATTTCTTGGTATTTTATTCGTTTTGTTGCAATGGTAAATGGGAGTGTTTCCTTAATTTCTCTTTCAGATTTTTCATCATTAGTGTATAGGAATGCAAGAGATTTCTGTGCATTAATTTTGTATCCTGCTACTTTACCAAATTCATTGATTAGCTCTAGCAGTTTTCTGGTAGCATCTTTAGGATTCTCTATGTATAGTGTCATGTCATCTGCAAAGTGTCAGTTTTACTTCTTCTTTTCTGATTTAGATTCCTTTTATTTCTTTTTCTTCTCTGACTGCTGTGGCTAAAACCTCCAAAACTATGTTGAATAATAGTGGTGAGAGTGGGCAACCTTGCCTTGTTCCTGATCTTAGTGGAAATGGTTTCAATTTTTCACCATTGAGAATGATATTGGCTGTGGGTTTGTCATATATGGCCTTTATTATGTTGAGGTATGTTCCCTCTATGCCCACTTTCTGGAGAGTTTTTATCATAAATGGGTGTTGATTTCTGTCTAAAGCTTTTTCTGCATCTGTTGAGATGATCATATGGTTATTATCCTTCAATTTAATATGGTGTATCACATTGATTGATTTACATATATTGAAGATAACTTGCATTCCTGGGATAAACCCCACTTGATCATGGTGTATGATTCTTTTAATGTGCTGCTGGATTCTGTTTGCTAGTATTCTGTTGAGGATTTTTGCATCTATGTTCATCAGTGATATTGGCCTGTAGTTTTCCTTTTTTGTAACATCTTTGTCTGGTTTTGGTATCAGGGTGATGGTGGCCTCACAGAATGAGTTTAGGAGTGTTCCTCCCTCTGCTATATTTTGGAAGAGTTTGAGAAGGATAGGTGTTAGCTCTTCTCCAAATTTTTGATACAATTCGCCTGTGAATCCATCTGGTCCTGGGCTTTTGTTTGTTGGAAGATTTTTAATCACAGTTTCAATTTCAGTGCTTGTGATTGGTCTATTTATATTTTCTATTTCTTCCTGGTTCAGTCTTGGAAGGTTGTGCTTTTCTAAGAATTTGTCCATTTCTTCCAGATTGTCCACTTTATTGGCATATAGTGGCTTGTAGTAATCTCTCATGATCCTCTGTATTTATGCAGTGTCAGTTGTTACTTCTTTTTCATTTCTAATTCTATTGATTTGAGTCTTCTCCCTTTTTTTTCTTGATGAGTCTGGCTAATGGTTTATCAATTTTGTTTATCTTCTCAAAGAATCAGCTTTAATTTTATTGATCTTTGCTATCATTTCCTTCCTTTTTCATTTATTTCTGATATGATCTTTATGATTTCTTTCCTTCTGCTAACTTTGGGGGTTTTTTTGTTCTTATTTCTCTAATTGCTTTAGGTGTAAGGTTAGGTTGTTTATTTGAGATGTTTCTTGTTTCTTCAGGTAAGATTGTATTGCTATAGATTGTATTGCTATAAGCTTCCCTCTTAGAACTGATTTTGAGGCATCCCATAGGTTTTGGGTCGTTGTGTTTTCATTGTCATTTGTTTCTAGGTATTTTTAGATTTCTTCAGTGATCTCTTGGTTACTAAGTAGTGTATTGTTTAGCCTCCATGTGTTTGTATTTTTTACAGATTTTTTTCCTGTAATGATATCTAGTCTCATAGCATTGTGGTCGGAAAAGATACTTGATACAATTTCAATTTTCTTAAATTTACCAAGGCTTGATTTGTGACCCAAGGTATGATCTATCCTGGAGAATGTTCCATGAGCACTTGAGAAGAAAGTGTATTGTTTGGGGATGGAACGTCCTATAAATATCAATTAAGTCCATCTTGTTTAGTGTATCCTTTAAAAGCGTGTGTTTCCTTACTTATTTTCATTTTGGATGATCTGTCCATTGGTGAAACTGGGGTGTTAACGTTCCCTACTATGATTGTGTTACTGTCGATTTCCCCTTTTATGGCTGTTAGCATTTGCCTTATGTATTGAGGTGCTCCTATGTTGGGTGCATAAATATTTACAATTGTTATATCTTCTTCTTGGATCGATCCCTTGATCATTATGTAGTGTCCTTCTTTGTCTCTTGTAATAGTCCTTATTTTAAAGTCTATTTTGTCTGATATGAGAATTGCTACTCCAGCTTTCTTTTGATTTCCATTTGCATCGAATATCTTTTTCCATCCCCTCGCTTTCAGTCTGTATGTGTCCCTAGGTCTGAAGTGGGTGTCCTGTAGGCAATATATATATGGGTCTTGTTTTGTATCCTTTCAGCCTGTTTATGTCTTTTGGTGGGAGCATTTAACTCATTTACATTTAAGGTAATTATCGATATGTTCCTATTACCATTTTCTTAATTGTTTTGGGTTTGTTATTGTAGGTCTTTCCTTCTCTTGTGTTTCCTGCATAGAGAAGTTCCTTTAGCATTTTTTGTAGAGCTGGTTTGGTGGCACTGAATTCTCTTAGCTTTTGCTTGTCTGTAAAGGTTTTAATTTCTCTGTTGAATCTGAATGAGATCCTTGCTGGTCATCTTGGTTGTTGGTTTTTCCCTTTCATCACTTTAAATATGTCCTGCCAAACCCTTCTGGCTTGCAGAGTTCCTGCTGAAAGATCAGCTGTTAACCTTATGGGGATTCCCTTGTATGTTATTTGTTGGTTTTCCCTTGCTTTTAATATTTTTTCTTTGTATTTAATTGTTGATAGTTTGATTAATATGTGTTGGTGTTCTTCTCCTTGGATTTATCCTGTATGGGACTCTCTGCACTTCCTGGACTTGATTGACTATTTCCTTTCCCATATTAGGGAAGTTTTCAACTATAATCTCTTCAAATATTTTCTCAGTCCCTTTCTTTTTCTCTTCTTCTGGGACCCCTATAATTTGAATGTTGGTGCGTTTAATGTTGTTCCAGAGGTCTCTGAGAGTGTCCTCAATTCTTTTCATTCTTTTTTATTCTGCTCTGTAGTAGTTATTTCCACTGTTTTATCTTCCAGGTCACTTATCTGTTTTTCTGCCTCAGTTATTCTGCTATTGATTCCTTCTAGAGAATTTTTAATTTCATTTATTGTGTTGTTCATCACTGTTTGTTTGCCCTTTAGTTCTTCTAGGTCTTTGTTAAACATTTCTTGTATTTTCTCCATTCTCTTGTATTTTCTCCATTCTGTTTCCAAGACTTTGGATCATCTTTATTATCATTACTCTGAATTTTTTTTCAGGTAGACTGCCTATTTCCTCTTCATTTGTTTGGTCTGGTGGGTTTTTACCTTGTTCCTTCATCTGCTGCATATTTCTGTCTTCCCATTTTGCTTCACTTACTGTGTTTGGGGTCTCCTTTTCTCTGGCTGCAGGTTTGTAGTTCCCATCGTTTTTGGTGTCTGCCCCCAGTGGGTAAGGTTGGTTCATTGGGTTGTGTAGGCTTCCTGGTGGATGGGACTGGTGCCCGTGTTCTGGTGGGTAAGGCTGGATCTTGTCTTTCTGGTGGGCAGGACCGTGTCCGGTGGTGTGTTCTGGGGTGTCTGTGAACTCATTATCATTTTAGGCAGCCTCTCTGTTAATGGGCGGGGTTGTGTTCCTGTCTTGCCAGTTGTTTGGCATGGGGTGTCCAGCACTGGAGCTTGCTGGTCATTGAGTGGAGCTGGGTCTTAGCATTGAGACAGAGATCTCTGGGAGAGCTCTCGCCAATATTACATGGGGCCAGGAGGTCTCTGGTGGTCCAATATCCTGAACTCGGCTCTCACACCTCAGAGGCTCAGGCCTGACACCCGGCCAGAGCACCAAGACCCTGTCAGCCACACAGCATAGAAAACTGTGGTAAAAATCTGACTGGTATCTTGGATTTTTCTTTGCTGGGCAATTTATCCCATTCTGCATAGATGTAACTAAGCTACAGGCCTCTAGTTTCAAAAATGCAGGCACTTAACAGGATCTGAAGGTGGAGTTTTCAGCCCTCTGATGTCAAAAGGTCACCAAGCCAGATACTTGCACGTGCCACCATGAGCAATCCTATGTCAGGGAAAATACAAGCTGGCATTGCTCTCCAAAATTACCCTTAATTTTCAAGAAAGCAAGAATCCTGGGGGAATTCCCTGGCGGTCCAGTGGGCAGTGCAGCCAAAACAAAAAGAAAAGCAAGCAAGAATCCTGAAACCCATTGGTTAAGATACAATGACTACTGTAGGTATAAGAATTAGTATCTACACAGATATAGAGAACAAAATAGTGGTTACTAGTGGAGAGAGGGGAGATAGAGGGGTAATATAGGGGTAGGGAATTGAGAGGTACAAACTATTAGGTACAAAATAAGCTACAAGGATATACTGTACAACACAGGGAATAAAACCAATATTTTATAATACCTATAAGTGGACTATAACCTTTAAAAATTGTGAATCATTGGGCTTCCCTGGTGGCGCAGTGGTTGAGAGTCCGCCTGCTGATGCAGGGGACGCGGGTTCATGCCCCGGTCCAGAAGGATCCCACATGCCGCGGAATGGCTGGGCCCGTGGGCCGTGGCCGCTGGGCCTGCGCGTCCGGAGCCTGTGCTCCGCAATGGGAGAGGCCACAGCTGTGAGAGGCCCGTGTACCACAAAAAAAAAAAAATTGTGAATCACTATATTGTACATCTGTAACATATATTTACAGCAACTATACTTCAGTAAAAGAAAATCAATCAATAAATAAAAAGAATTAGTAGTATATGTAGTGATAATAACAACACAAATCTGTTCTTGTCTTTCCTAGCAAAATAATGAAGTTTAATGAATATAACTGGGAATTCCTGAATTTAGGTTTTTTGTGTGACCAGTAGCTAAGGCAAGACTACCACAGGAAATTACTGTTTAGGGAGAGAGAACTTCTGCATGAACCCCCTTTCCTTTGGAAAAAAAAAGGTAAAAAAGTAACACCAATTTGTGTCAAGGCTGGTAGAAAGAAAGAATAAAACCCTTTGCTTTTATTTTTTCTGTCATTTTAATGTAAGATTGACACAGACTGCTACAACATCTGAGATTCCACAGAGAACTACATGCTTCTGTTATTAGAAAACCTTGAAGCACTTGAACTTTACTTCTTAAAAAAATGAATATGGAGGCTTCAAGCATTTTTGTCAGCACACTGCCATTCACAACAACCTTCTAGATACTTATTTTCTACCTTTTCCTAAGAAGGTAGTTCTCACTTACCAGAACCCCACACACACCACTGACAGGTTCAAAGCTCCTGAGCTCAGAAGTGATCAAAACACACAAGGAAGTATAATTAGTAGTCCAAAGTTTGGTTTAAATGTTTGAAGAACAGCAAACACCCAATAACACATACCAAATAGATTATTATCGCTTCTATGATGTAATGAATCAACAACTAAAACCACCTAAGACTGAAAATTTCTGTACTCAGTGTCTATTGGTATAAAGCCTTCATTCTTAATGCTTCTTATGGCATCACAGGTGTCAGAAATCACACAATACATTCTCAGCATTCTACAGTAGTCATCAATTTCAAAAACTATAATATACATCTGCATGTTACACAAACATGATTCTCTAGATAAGCATTTTGTCATATGTCAACTCCTAGCCTCGAATAACAGAACACAAAAAGCTATACAGGACAAAACACCACAGAACTTTTGCATATTCCCTTTCCCCAGTTGTTAGCAGGGGGCACGTTTTATAAGAGAAAGTGATGAAAAATCAGAAGTTTTGCATCCAATGTTTGATCCCAACTTTTTACTTTCTTATCGTCTTCTGGTACCACCATATCCTAGAATAAGAAGAGTAAATTTTATATTAGTTTTTTTAAATGCATTAAAATTGCTTATAAAATTACAACAGTAATACACGTTTACTGTTAGCAAATGATACAAGACACAAGGGAAGAAGGAGAGAATGAGCTTGCCAACCAAGGCTGCAGGACTCAGTGCATCAACTCCCCAGAAGAGCCCTTCCAGACATCCAATCAGCATCAAGTCTGCTAAACACACACATGCTTGCTGGCAATAACTTTTAGTCAGGAAACCAAAGACATGTTCTGTGCTGGGGCCAGCGTGGTACAGGCAAGACCCAAAGTCTGAGCCAAACAGCAGAGAGGCCAGTGGAGCCTAAGCCAGGCCCTGCTACCTCTCACGACTCCAGCGGTAAATAGAAGTAACATGGGGGAGGGTCACAGACTTTTGATGGTAAAGGTTACCTAGGCACCCCCAGCTCCCCCAAGATGCAAACATGCTAACAGACAGGTTACAAGACCACAGTGTTCCCATCTGGAAACTCAATTTTTCTCAGATCTTCCTGTAGGTTATTTGGTAATGTCTTATGATTTTCTTCACCTAAGTCCCATACATTTCTAGTTGATATATACAGTTTCTTACAATTCTTGTTTCCACTGAGAATGTGGTTTCTTTTGTCACATTATGTCCTACGTAGTTACATCTTTATATATCTTCTCAATTATTACCACCTCTTTTTCTCCCCCAAAGCAACCACTATCTTAACATCTAACACCACAGATTAGTTTTGCTTGTTTTTAAACATGTATATTTATAAAACATGAATGTTGCAATCATATTGTACATATTCTTGTGTGTCTGGCTTCTTTCTTTACATCTGATAAATTTATCCACATTATCACATACAACTATTTACTTATTCTTACTGCTGCACGGTATTCCACTGTATGAATATAACTCAATTTATTCATCCATTTTACTGCTGGAAGATACATGGATTTCTTCCAGTTGAAGGCTATTATGAATAAGGATGCTACAAACATCCTTGTACTTATCTTTAAGTGTAAAAGTGTACGCACTTCTGTTACTATGTATTTGTGAAACTGCTGGATCTTGAGTATGTTTATGTTCAATTTTAGTAGGTAATGCCTAACAGCTTTTCAAAGTGATCATATCAATTCATTCACACCAGCACTATGAGAATTCCACTCTGACATTTCTAAACATATTTAAATATATTTTCTGTCAATTTCAAGAATTATTCATTGTTCTATAACTTCTTCCCTCTGCTGAAGAAGACAAATCCAACCCCAGCAATCTATCACCGCCTCATTATCCACTACCTCCAATTCTCTGCTAATTAACTAGATATTTAACTCCAAATAATTTGTTTTTTATATTTTATCTCTGCTTCTTTACAAAATTTCCTCTTAGTCATTGCAATAAACATATTTTTGACAATGATTTAAATAATGGCTCAATACATTTTTATTGAGTTTTACCAAACTGAAAAGTTCAACCTTCTACCTAGAAAATTCCCATTTTAGAGCTTAAAGGACCCCTAGAGATTAACCAGAATTAAACATACATGGAAACCAACGTCCAGGAAGGTTTAAGTTAAAACCTTGGTTAGTGACAGACATGAGTCTAAACCAAATTTCTGTTTGAGTTTTAAAGAACAGAAGTGGGAGGAAAGAATAGATCTGAATTATATTTTAATCTCAGTTAATTGTGCAACTAATATTTCTGGTGGGTATACCACATAAAACCATGACTGCTAAATGTATAGTTAATCATCTAAGTTCCAAATTGTTTCTGTACTTTACTGAATAGGAACTTCTTGATTTTTTGCTCTCACCTGACGCTGTTCTGGTTTTTGGCTCTGAGCTTGAACACGCTGAATAGCTTCCTGGGTCTCCACGAAGTGGTGAATAAGCACGACTATTCCACGAGCTGGAGTATGAGGATGGGTAGTACCACGAGTCAGAAAAGGGTGTTGCTGCTCTATAAAGACAAAAGTGTGTCAGGCATTTTTCTTGTGACTATGATTTTTAAAAACCCTCCTATTCCTAAACCATCAGAAAACAATTTTTATCAAGTGTTTTTTCCTCAGTGTTCTGGTATATTAGGATTAACATAAAATAAACACTGTTTTATATTTCTGCCATTCTTATGGTCATTGCTATGAGGAAAGAAAATGACAGGGAATAAAGGTTCTTTCTTTCTGAATTCACATTCAAATACAATCTAAACTTAAACTACTATTTAAACTGAAGACATTCCAAAATCTGGTCACAAGCTCTTTCCACCCTTGCTTCTATCATTCTCCAACCAAACCAGAATGCCAACTGTGCCCCAAATGTTGTGTTATTTCCTGCCTTCTCAGATGTCGAGTCAACAGTCTTGCTTCTAACTCATATCTATAAGCATGACATGTGAAAGAAAACAACACATATAATATTGATCAAAGCACAGATGGCATTCTTTCCCATCCCCAGAGAATCTGATTTAATAGGGTAATGTCACCATAATTTATTTTCCTTAACAAAACAAATCCAGTCAAATTGTAAGTAAAACAAAGAAGCCTCTAAAGCAAGGCTGAATTAAAGAGCAGGTGAGATAAATGCAAAGCTTACCTATTGCTGCCAAACAAATATCCTAATATTCCTCCAGTTCCCAAGCCAGTCCAGAACCCTGGTCCTGAATTTTCATGTCCTTGTTGTCCAGTGAAAGCACTGCCAAAACCAGAAGTTGCACCATGCGGTCCTAAAAATAAAAATGATTATGTATCCTCTCTTAAACCATAGTCTACAGAACTAAAGATAATATGACATTTCAATTGTTTCATCTGTATGCTTTAATAATACTACTCAGGGGACTTCCCTGGTGGCACAGTGGTTAAGAATCTGCCTGCCAATGCAGGGGACCAGGGTTGGAGCCCTGGTCCAGGAAGATCCCACGTGCCAAGGAGCAACTAAGCCTGTGCACCACAACTGCTGAGCCTGTGCTCTAGAGCCCGCAAGCCACAGCTACTGAGCCTGCATGCTGCAACTACTGAAGCCCACACGCCTAGAGCCGGTGCTCCGCAACAAGAGAAGCCACCACAATGAGAAGCCTGCACACTGCAACGAAGAGTAGCCCCCGCTGCCTGCAACTAGAGAAAGCCTGCGCACTGCAACGAAGACCCAACGCAGCCAAAAATAAATAAATAAAATAAATTTATTTTTAAAAAGAATAAAAATAAAAAATAATAATACTTCAACTTATAAACAAGTGTATTCAAAAAGTGTATTTATAAAATACTGGTTTAGGGCTTCCCTGGTGGCACAGTGGTTGAGAGTCCGCCTGCCGATGCAGCGGACATGGGTTCATGCTCCGGTCCGGGAAGATCCCAAATACCACGGAGCGGCTAGGCCTGTGAGCCATGGCTGCTGAGCCTGCGCGTCTGGAGCCTGTGCTCCGCAACAGGAGAGGCCACAACAGTGAGAGGCCCGTGTACCACAAAAAATAAATAAATAAATAAATAAATAAAATCAAATAAAATACTGGTTTATAACTAAGGAGCACCTGCCTTTCCCAAACACAAGGAAAAGGAGGGATATGTTTTTAAGGCAGGGGAGGGTGGTTTCTTCCCGTAAGGTCACATCTGCCCTGCTCCAGATCAGCTACTAGAAGATGACCCCACGTGTCAGAGCTACTTCCTTTCTACTGTGTGGACACGTCTAGAAGCTCCAGGTTGAGAGCTGTACCTGAGTGTCTAATGGAGGAATCCAAGTGGAGGATATTTGTTGGTTGGGAAGTCGGGTCTTACAAGGGACCAAAAAAAAAATATCTTCTGCTCAGAGGAAGTTTTTCTTAAATTGCTGTATCATATACATAAAGGAAACTGTGCTAATCCCACATGTACAGCATAATAAATCTGTATGTATGTACCCAGGCATGTAATCACTACCCACATCAGTAAAACCTTTCTAGCACCCAGAGACTCCCTCACGACAACTCCCAATACATACCCACCCATGTCAGAGAGAAGCCAACTCTGACTTTTCTCACCACACTTTGGTTTTACCCATCCTTGAACTTTTTATAAATAGAATCATACGGAGGTACTCTTCTGGTGTATCATTATGTCCATGAGAGTCAACCTCCACCACTGCATATATCAGTTTTGTTTTTGTTTTTTCCTAAATTTATGTATAGTAAGTAGTCCAATGTGTGAAAAAAAACAATTTGTCTCATTCTAATGTTTACGGACATTCTATTTCCAGTTTTTGGCTGCTGTGAATACAGCTGCTGTGAACATTCTCGTGCAGATCTTTTTGCACACACATGCATGCATTTCTCTTAGGTATGCATCTAGGAATGAAATTGCTGGGTCATTGGATGGCGTATGTCTAGTTTCAGTAGATACTGACAGTTTTCCAAAGTGTTTTATCCTTTTAACTCCTTCCAGCAAGTTCCAGTTAACTACATCCTTGCCATTACTTGGTACTCTGTCTTTTTAATGTTAGCCATTAAGATGATTAAATGGTGGTTAATTAAGAACTCAGGTTTTAATCTGCATTTTCCTGAAGACTAATGATGCTGAGCACCTTTTCAAATTTTTATTGGACATCTGGATATCTTCTTTTACTATAAAATGGCTGTTCATATCATCTGTCCATTTTTTTAATTAGGTTGTCTGTCTTTTCTCAGATTTGTGGGAGTTCTTTATGTACTGTAGACACACGTGCTTTGTTGAAAATATGTTTTACAAATACCTTCTCCCAGTCTGTGGCTTGCCTTTTCACTCTCTTAATGTTGTATTTGATGACTAGACATTCTTAATTTAAACAAAGTCTAATTTATCCCTCTTTTCTCTTTGGCTGGTATTTTTTGCATTCTAAGAAAGTTTTGCCTACCCTGACAAATATTTTCCTATGTTTTCTTCTGGAAACTTAATTGTTTTACTTTTATGTTGAGCTCTGTAATACTCAGTGAATAAAATTTTGTGTGTGTTGTGAGACAGAGTTCAAGGTAAATGCTTATTACCAAATCTGATCAAGTTTGATTGAGATGATTTGCAATTTAATCATGCATCCTTAAAATAGTAATCACAATTAACCTTATAGAGAAACAGAACACAAGAGGTAAAAGAAGTTGAAGGTAAAAAAATAAGACAAATCTGCTTTGGTTTCCCAGTGCAACCATTTTCTATATCAGAAACCAGCACAGGATTCACTACCTGACTTCTATCCTACTTACTGCCATTGCCTAGGAAAACATACCTGTGAACTCAGACTTAAAGCCTGCAGGAGAGGGTCCTTCAGAGTTGGTGAATCTCTGATAACGATGGGAATATGGAGGATACTCAGAATATGGTGGAGGAGAATCATGACCATTACTAAGGAAGAATTTATAAACTCCAAAGGCAATAGCAAGTAGCACCACGATGGTAAGCACTCCACTGATGCTACAAGATTCTCGGGAGTACAACTTATTATAATAATCAGAGAAAGAGTTAAAGCCATGGTTTTTTCCAGACTCTCTCGATTTTTTCAGGCCAAGTTCCGTGTAATCTAAGTGATACTCCAAGCCACAGGAACCTCTCAGTACATACTGGTCTTCAGAGGATTCATAGCCTTCACAGCTCACCACAGTTTTTCCAAATTTGTACGCGATATCTAAATCGGTCTTACATTCCCACTGTGAAGAAAAGTAGAAACAGGTTATTAGAACCAAAAGATTTTTTTTTCATTTAATATACATTATTTGGGCTAAACAGCTGTCATAAAACAGCAAAATGAAGCAAGGGAATGATAATCAAAATTCAGGACGAGTATTTCTGTGTTGGGGGAGGGCAAACCAGGGGCTTCCAAGATACTGGTGATATTAACGTTCTACTTAAGCTAGGTGGTGGGTACATGAGTGCTCATTTTATTACTATTCCTTATTCCTTACATATAGATGTAAAGAATTCTTTTGTACATATCAAGCATTCCCTAATTTATTAATTTTAAGCAAATTTTTTAAATGTCAACTTTTTAACCACTGTTGAAGATGCTTTCTTTAAAAATAGGGGTTTTTTCAACATTAAGGCTCAAATATCAGCATCATATATGAATATCTGGTAGCTGTTGCTATAACCTTCTGAGAAAAACTTCCTACACAAATTCTATAAAAACCATGGACTACCTTTCCCAAGGTCCAATCCATTAAGTAATTTTCTTAAGTTTTTTTAAAAAGACATTTAGAAAAACTGCAAAAAGAATCTATGCTAGCCTCAAAATTTTCCAGCTTAAAAAAAAGAGCCCAGGTCTACTTTGAATTCTATAACTATTTTGAGCTGAGTAGGTAATATGCTTCTCTATCAACATTAAAAAAGATATAAGCCAAAAGAGATCTGATTGGTTCTATTGCTTTTCTCTTTTTTGGACAAATTATCTTCCTCTTTCAAACTTCAGGTACACTATATCAGCTTTATTCAGATATAATTCACATACTAGACACTCACCCATTTCAATGGTTTTTAGTGTATTCACAGAGCTGTGCAACCATCATCACAATCAATTTTAGAATATTTTCATCGCCCCCAAAAGAAATCTCATCTCCTTTAGCAGTCACTTCCTGTTTCCCCCCAAGTCTCTTAGCTCTAAGCAACCACCAATGTCTGCAAGGATTCCCCTACTCTGGACATTTCATGTAAACGGAATCATACAATACGTGGTCCTACGTGACTGGCTTCTTTCACCTGGCAGAATGTTTTCAAGGTTCACACATGTTGTAGCATAAATCAGCACTTCATTCCTTTTTATGGCTAAATAACATTCCACCGTATGGATATACCACGTTTTGTTTCTTCATTCATCAAAGACGGACGCTTGGGTTGTTTCTACTTTTTGCCTTTTATGAATAACGCTGCTACAATGTTTAGTACGTTTCTGTGTGGACACACATTTTCAAGTCTCTTGGGTACACACCTAGGAGTCGAATGACTAGGCATTCAGTAACTCTATGTTTAAACCTTTGAGAAACTGCCCGTTTTCCAAGGTGGCTGCGCCGTTTCACATCCCTAATGGCAGTGTATGAGGGTCTCTCCACATCCGCACCAACACCTGCTACTACGCCTTTCTGATCACAGGCATCCTGTTGTAGGAACTGGTGTCTTACTGTGGTTTTGATTTGTATTTCCCTGATGCTGCACACTTTTTCAGCTAATGATGCTGAACATTTTTTCACATGTTTATTGGCCATATGCATATCTTCTTTGGAGAAATGTCTAGTCAGATGCCTTACCCACTGTTAAATTTGGTTATATGTCTTCTTACTGAGTTGTAATAGTTCTTCATATACTCTGGACACAAGTCCCCAATCAGATATATGACTGCAAAAGCTTTCTCCTATTGTGTGTGTCCTTTTCGCTTTCTTGATGGTGTCTGTTGAAGCCTAAAAGTTTTTAATTGGATAATATACAATTTTTCTATTTTGTTGTTGTTGTTCTACACTATTCCATTTTTTAAATAATTTTATTTGGAGGAAGATTTATAAGCTTGTTGATTTAGGTAAATAAACTCAATCTCTATCGGTATTTCATGTTAATTGTCATTTCCTTAATAGCATATACTAAAAGAGGCTTCTAATTATTATATTTATACTCTTGGAATTAGAAGAGGCTCTCTCCTGCTACTAAACATAAGTCAATGTATGACATCCTCTATACTTTGCTCATGCCATTCACTCCCTTCTCTATCTCTTCAGCTCTAAAAATGTTATCCTTCCTTACTAACACAGTACATATAATACTTTCTTCTTCAAGTCTTTCCCAATCCCCCCAACTGGACGTGACTTTACAATACTTTGTTGGCACCTAGATGTAATGTGAGTGCTTGTCTTATCTATTCTCCTAGGAAGAGAGTTTCTTGAGGGTTGTGACTCCATCATTCATTTTTGTATAATACTGTTTAATATATGTTTAATGAATGACTTTGCCGTTAGTATCTTTTTTCCATCAAGACTGGAAAGTAATATAAAAGTAAAAGTAATTTCAGCTTTAACCTGAAGATTCTGCAATTTGGTTAGCAAGACTAGGAAAAAATGTTGTGAAATACATATCACCAAGCAAATATGAACTCTCTCCCTGAACTGCATACACTAGGCACAAAGGTTGTATCAAACAAGAATATCACTCTGATGGAAGGGAAAACTGTCAAAGCAAGTTTCTGGCCGAATGACCAACCATCTTAAATCCTTTCTGAAAGCAGGCAGAATACAAAGTAGAAATCTATTCATATTGATTTAAACTGAATTCACTTAAAATCTATTCCATTTCTAAAGGATAACAAATTTTGGAACTTCAAGGAGGTCGTCTATCCTAAGTACAAAATGCCAAAGACCTGAAGACAATAAAGCCCACTGAAATGCTTTCACTCGTAAGTAACCACCCTCAGCTCTAAAACAACTTTTTAAAATCAAGCATTTGAAGCACAGTAGGGACACAGGAACCCCACCCCCACTTACAATCTACAATTCCTTATCATCTTAACTTTATTTTTTAAGGATAGGTTGGTATTCTTTGAGGAATGACAGAGAAATGACAATCAAAAGAAATCCTCTACCCCCCACCCCCAACTATATGAAAAGTTTTGAAAATTTACTAATGTCTTATGAGAAAGTTTTGGTATAAAGATTACAATGAATATTTCCAGGCTTTAAAATCAGTTCATTTCTTTCAGAGGATGTTCCTTTCAGAGACCGAATCACTGATTTATATTTATATATTTTAGGTAACCGGAGATTTTCTATATGTACTTCCCCAAAATACTGAATAATGTCTCAATAAACACTTCACTGAAAAGGATTCCATTTAGACTTCCATCAACATAAAGAGTATTACCTGTACATCATAACCATCCCAGCCTTTGTTCTGACACTGTATGACTTTGGGGGTATAAGAATCACATCCAGCTGTGCCTCCAACACATTTCAACTGTGGGATCGGATCCAACCTACGGGAAGTAGTATAGCGGTCATAGTGGAGGGTAAGAGCTTTTATATCCCGCAACAATACTCTGTCTGAAACAGTAAGAACACAGATAAACAGATGGTAAATATCTTGTCATATAGAAAGATTCATTCTAGTAAAACTCTTGTCATCGAAAATACTTTCAAAAGTAAGGCTCTTTCTTGCCTTTTGAGGATGACTAAGGAAGAGAAGATGGAACAGTTTCCCAAATCCCAAAGCCATCGCAACAACCTTCACGCCTTTTGCACAAAAGTCAGAAAGTCACTCCTTTAAGGTCTCCCTTCATTTCAGGATTGATGTCCCCTAAACTGCTTCTATATCGTGAGTTCCACATAATTTTTGCAAAATCAGAACCAAAAGTTCATTAACCCGAAACGTTGTACTACTGTATGACAATTGACAATAATATCAATGGTTAATTAAAATAGCAAAACATATACATGAATGTTCCTGAAGCATACTTAATGACTTAAACGTCTGTCAACAGATGAACGGTTTAATAAAATTTTGGCCTATTCACAAAGTGGAATATTCTACAGCAGTTAAAATGAGTGAACTAGAATTCATGTATCAGAATAGAAATAGTAAAAACATTTTAAGCAAAATGCAAGTTGTAGAATGTTTAGTAGGATGGCTTTACATAAACCACGAAAACTGGCAAAACAGTACTACGTGTTTTTAAGGTCTATACGTGTATATACCAGTAGTATGAAAACATTCATAGGAATGACTAAACATCAAATTCAGAGCACCACTGAGGACAGAGGGAGAGCAGAGACTTTCGCTCTCTATCCCTAATGTTTTATTACTTTGCAGGGGGGAGGTTTGCTTGCAAATATAGTACAATGTAAAGATTCAATAAAACTGGGTGGTGAGTACGTGGGTTTTCATCGTGTACTTCTGTGGGTTTAACTATTTCACAATTTTAAAAATTAAAAAGTTAAACTATTTCACAAATTAAAAATCATATTGACAAAGCAGTTTAAAAAGAAGAAGTCAAAACAAGGAAATTATGGCCGGCACTGATGTATCAATACATAAGTGAATTTTGAAGTGTTATTGGAAAATGAATAGTCTTCCTACTTATCATCCTCAGATTATGATGGAAGATACTGCGGATTGGTTCACTCAACACCCATTTTGCCCTCAAACTGGTATGACTTCTTGCAAAGCTAAAAGACTCCTAAAACCTCTTGCAGCTACAAATCCCAAAAGTGATTTCGGTTCTGTCAACCGGAGGGACTTAAGCGAGATCCGGAGATCAGAGCTTAAACTCAGACTGTGCCCAGGCTAGCAGGCAGTCATGGGGGCTCAGGGTTTTCCTGACACTGTCCAGTGTTCCGTAATTAGCGTCGTGGATGCGAAAAGGCTTGATGTGAGCCATGCAGTGTTCACTGCTGCAGATGTAGCAGACATCACTTTCCACCATTTTGTTAGCACCCAACTCCCTATATTCAACCTGTCAAATTAGCAAAATTTGCTGCCTCTCAAATTCCACTGAAAGTACAATAAATGAATTGTTTTGCCGATGTGAACAAACAAGGTCAGGCAAAACAGAAAAGGAGATGGTAACAGAATTTTGGAAGGTGAAAGCAGATGGACCAATAGTTAGGTGACTAGTCCTAAATATAAGTGAAGTGCCAGACCAGCAAGCGGGAAAACTGAGAACCAACCTGACACACGTAATGGAATCCCTAAAAGCAACAGGAAATGGCAGCTCTTAAATTGGAGCTGACTAAAGTAAGCACTACAAGGTGAAAGCTGCTTGAGAAGAAGCTACATCCCTAGATGGTCTCCCAAGCTCTTTTCATTCATATACATATATATACACACATACATACACACACATATATACATACACACATACATATATATACATATTTCACAATTTTTTAAAATCTAAAAGTAACACTTTTTCCTTTTAAAAAGAGAAATCCATTGCTCCTCCAATTTCACATTTCTGTGATAACCAAAACTAGCAGCCTGGTCAGTACCTTCTTCTTGCTCACACAAACAGATACATATTCAGGGGTTGTTTTGATTTTTGTTAGTTTATTTTTATAAAATTGAATCATACAGTGCACATTACTCTTCACATGCTTTTGCACTTAATCAGACATCAACGATATTCCCTCACGTCAGCAAATACAGATCTTATTTATATTTATTTACCAAAAAAAGAGCTTAATAAATTTGACTAAGCTGAGACTTACTGGTCACGCTTCTCTCACCAAAATACAATAAAACTAGAAATATAATAATATAAAGTAATATAGTAACATATAAAATGGTAAAAAGACAGCTGAAAACCAGTAACAACAAAGAAAGGAAAATTGGGTTACAGCAATCAAAACATATCTGTAATTAAATCTATAATAATGTAAACAGTAACACAGGATTAGGAAAACTGATCATGTGCACAATGTATAAAACTTCATCCCTGATGGTTAAACACTTACCACAAAATAAACAACAAATTAAAAGTACTAGAAGAAAACACAAAAAGAAAGAATATGTTTATGATCCTGGGATGGGAAAGACCTTCAGACACCAAAAGCAAGACTGACCAGCAAGATAGTGACTATACTTGGCAAATCATGTTCAATCTATGAAAACCCAAGAATCCATAATAATACTTAAAGGGAAAGCCAAAAACTCACTTGTCTATACTTAAAGTGGCTACCAATTACCTCACTTTGAAAACTAGCAATTAAAGATTTAAAATTAAATGTTTATCCTGACTTTCCAGCCAGAACCATAATCTGAAATAGCCTCAGTTGATAAGGAAAATCTCAACTTTACTGAAGAATATCAATCAATAAATGCAGAAGTGATAGAATTAGAAAAATCACCATCTTACAACCCCTAAATAAACAGATTCAGAAAAGGATTAATTAGTTTTAAAATCATTAAGTGAATGGGTATTGGTATGCTGCCAAGTAACATTACACGGAGTGCTCTCTAGTCACAAAAGGGGAAAAATGTAACTTCACGGGGGAGAAACAAGCCACTGTAATCCACTAGTCAAACTTAGCACTGCTAACGGTATAAAGATCGATATTACACCATCTCCTATGATGTAATCCTCAGAAGTATTTAATATGAATCTAATCAATCCTTTGGACCTAGCATTCAGCTTACTAGAAATACAAGGAAGAAAAAAAATGCTAAAACAATGTCATGAGAAAACAGAATCCAGAACATAGGATATTCTAAAGGATAACTGGCCCAATCCCTTCAGCAAAGCAGGAGCATGAAAAAAGAGACCATTCTACATTTTCAAAAGACTTAAGGGATAATTCAGTCAGATGCAATGACTGGTCCTGGACTGGGCCCTGGTTTGAACAAACTAGTTTAGACATTTTAGGGACAACTGTGATATCTGGCTATGGAATGAGTAATTAGTTGATATTAAGAAATTAGGGTCAATTTTGTTAGATGTAATGTTATTTTTACTAGGTGGGGAAAAGTTCATTAAAAAAAGGCTTATACTGAAGGATTTAGTTATGGCCTATCATGATGCCTGTAACTTTCATTAAAATATATCAACATTTAAGGGCTTCCCTGGTGGCGCAGTGGTTGAGAGTCTGCCTGCCGATGCAGGGGACATGGGGTCGTGCCCCGGTCCGGGAGGATCCCACATGCTACGGAGCGGCTGAGCCCATGAGCCGTGGCCACTGAGCCTGCGCGTCTGGAGCCTGCGCGTCTGGAGCCTGCACGTCCGGAGCCTGTGCTCCGCAACGGGAGAGGCCACAACAGTGAGAGGCCCGCGTACCGAAAAAAAAAAAAAAAGAATACATTGCTTAAATAAGCGAAAAGGATATATTGTACAGCACAAGGAAATAGAGCCATTGTTTTGTAATAACTTTAAATGGAGTACAATCTATAAAAATATTAAACTAATATGTTGTAAACATGACACTAATATTATAAGTCAATAATCTGTCAATTTAAAAAAAATGGGGCTTCCCTGGTAGCGCGGTGGTTGGGAGTCCGCCTGCCGATGCAGGGGGCGCGGGTTCGTGCCCCGGTCTGGGAGGATCCCGCGTGCCACGGAGCAGCTGGGCCCGTGGGCCATGGCCACTGGGCCTGCGCGTCCGCGGCCTGTGCTCCGCAACGGGAGAGGCCGCGGCAGTGGGAGGCCCGTGTAACGCAAAAAAAAAAAAAAAAAAAGCATTGTTTTACCAAATAATAAAGCTTACTATAAAATTAAAATAATCAAAATAGTATGGGATAGTAACAGAAACAGACAAGTGAACTGTGAAACAAAAGGAAGTCTAGAAATAAATCCAGATATATGTGGAAATTCAATACAAGATAAAGTGGGTTTTTTGTGTTCTAGGTGTATTTTTTTTATCAAGCATCACCATATTTTATTTATAAAACAAAGCACAATGGCATCCTTTACCGTTGACAAAATTCAATATTCTGCACAACTCTTTCTGCCCTGCTTAGCCTGTGTGAGGAAAGACAAATGATGCATCTCAAACCCACAAGTAATTTAAGAAGTAGAGTAAATTGGGTCTGAGTTACAATGAGTTGCAGTAGCCTCAAGTGGGATCTCAGTAATACTGTACAGAATAGTGATTCTGAGACTACTCCTTAAATGAAAGGAAACTCTTCTCCAACCAGCAAAAGCAGGCTTTTCAATTTAGTGGAAAAAGGATGTCTTCTTTAATAAATGGTTTTGTCATAGCTGACTACACAGCTAGAATAAAATCCACCTAAAGCTATATAAAAATTTAATTCCACATGATCCAAATATCTAAATTTCCAAGAACTATACTAAAATAAAATATGCTATATTAAACTCAAACTACCTCCTAATAAATAAAAAATTGTAACAATGAAAATGTTCAATGGTTTAAAAAATCAGAATATTATTAAACTAAATAATGGGAATAATAACAACTTGAATTTGTTGTAGCAGGGCTGAGATAATGCAAAGAACACTGAACTAAATTCCCACCACCAACTTGCTATATGACTTTGGCCAAGTCAATTTATCTGTATAGAAATGACCTGTAAAGTTAAAACGATATCAACCTTAAAATTGACTGTGAAGTTTAGATATGATTTACTAAAATTATCTGGCAGAGTACTCGACACATAATAGGTGATCAAGTATGATAAATACTATTGAGAATGTTTAAGGAGCCATATACCTATGTGTTATCATTACCATGACTCTACAGCATCTTTCCTCCCTAGAGATCCTAAAGGTTACTATGTTTTGTAACCAGAATACATATATTGAAGCCGTAATCCCCACTGTGGTGGCATTTGGAGGCAAGGCCTTCAGGAGGTGATTAGTTTTAGATGAGCTCATGAGGATGGAGCCCCAGTGATGGGATTAGTGCCCGTGTAGGAAGAGGAAGAGACCAGGGCCCCCATCCACCCACTCACCCCCGCCTACCCCCACCCCGCCCCACCCCCACTCTTGTTATGTGAGAACATAACAAGAAGACAGTCATCTGCAGAGCAGGAAGAGGGCCCTCTCCAGACACCAAACATGCTCGCACCTTGATCTCAGACTTCCCAGCCTCAGAATGCAAGGAATAAATGCTGCTTACCACCCAGTCTGTGGTATTTTGTGATAGCAGCTCGAACTAAGACAAGGTCTAAGAACAAAATGCTCACAACCTTACTCCACTAGTACATCAGTCAAGGGTGACACACAGTTCCCTGAAGTCCAGACTCACAAATCAAAATCCACTTGCAGGTCTCAAACTTAAGATGAACAAAACCAAACTCCCCCAAGCCTGATTCTCCCACAATCCCACATCTCAGGAAAGGGTAATTACATCCTTCTAGTCACTCAAGACCCAAACCCTTGGAGTTATCTTTGTCTTCTCTCTTCCTCTAACCCCTATATCTAATCCCTCAGAGTATCATGTCATCTCCACCTTCAGAACAGCTGAGAAGCCCACCACTCTCACCAACTGCACTGCTTTCCCCCGCCCCCCGCCGCCAACCATCACCACTCTCGGGACTTACTGTACAAGCAGTCCCTTCACTGGCCTCCCAGCTTCCCCCCACCCACTCTCGCTCCCACAGTCTGTTTTCCACAGAGCAGACAGAATGTGCCTTTAAAATACAGATCATATCAGGGCTTCCCTGGTGGCACAGTGGTTGAGAGTCCGCCTGCCGATGCAGGGGACACGGGTTCATGCCCCGGTCCGGGAAGATCCCACATGATGCGGAGCGGCTAGGCCCGTGAGCCATGGCCGCTTAGCCTGCGCGTCCGGAGCCTGTGCTCCGCAACGGGAGAGGCCACAACAGTGAGGGGCCCATGTACCGCAAAAAAAAGAAAAAGAAAAAAAAAAAACAGATCATATTTAAAAAATATAGAACAGAATAGAATGGGATAGAATACAGGTCATAGCAGACCCATCCCTTCGGGGTTCTCATCAAATGTCACCTTAACAGTGACTTCTTCCCTGACTAACGTATATTTTGAAAATCCCTGCTTCTGCCTGCACACCCTGTCCTCCTTACCCTGTTTTTATCAATGTCCAAACCACTATTCACAATATGACACGCTATTTACCTGATTTGTTCATTTTCTATTTCTCCTCAATAGGTGTAAACTCCAGGGCAAAACACTGTTTTGTTCACTGCAATATTCCCAACACCCAGAAGAGTGACAAATACAAAGTAGCTCAATAAAGAATTGTGAAAAATTTTAGGTAATCTCTTTAGAACTGGTACAATTTTTTTTTTCTGGACAAATTTTTGCTTTATGTTAGCTGAAGACAAAGTGAGTACAACCAAAGTCAAACAAAAGACAAACGAGGGACTGACTACTGCTTGATAAAACTACTTGAAAAAACTAACTCAATAAAATGCCTTCATAAAATAGTTCCTCAAAAGTAATTTAAGTCCAAGTAGTTTGATTATGTTTACTCTGCAAAATATTTTTGTGCCTTTTGTTCCAGAACAATAGTTTTATAGAGTAGGTAGACAAAGAGCTACCAGGAAAAGGTTCATTATTAGTTTAAATTTGGCTCCGTTTTTTTACTCCCCTGACTCTTCATCTGTAAACCATTTTTTTTAAAAGCTCCTCTTTTTATTCAAGAATTGATTGAGGGTTCAACTAATGTTTTAATCCAGTTTTTAAATTGTAATTCTGATCAAAGTCTTCTATCTATATAAAACTTTCTAGAAATACATAAGGAAAATGTACAGACATTTAAATCCAACTTGGCTTTTTATTAATTAGTAATAAAACATCCACATCAAAGGAGTACTCAAAATCAAGTACTTACAAATAGCACCTTCTCTCTCATTTTAGCATTTAAGAATAAAAAATAAGAAGCTACAGAAATAAATCCGTTGCTTAAGTTCAAAAACACAGGCATTTCCTATCACCAAATCACGACTGCAATATGGGTACACTTTCCATGCTTTTAACATCTTTACTCCCCAAAACAAAAATGATGTTTTCATTGTTTGAAAGTCATTTTTTACATCACTCCAACTTAACAGCATGCATCATTTATTAAATGGAAAACTGTATGTATGTATGTATACATATACATACACACACATATGTATTAATTACATGGAATATTCTCGATCCCATAAAAATTCGTTAGACAATTCTAATAACATAGTGATATGAAAGAACTATTTTTCCTAGAAATCACTTATCGTGTACCATCACACACAAAAAATTTTTTTTAATTCAACAGGAAAAGCTGGTGTAACGCAATGAACGTCACTGTAATGGTCAGAATAAGCAGCGTGAGTTGTGATCACATAGTACAGTCCATGATTCTGCTAACCTACCTCCAAGGTTTGCAGCCCTGTCCACGAAGTGTGACTCAAGGACTGCCGGTGCCATGGCAACTGCCAGGTACAGCAACAGGCAGCCATGACAAGAGTCAGCGACGATGACATCAGACAGTCTTGACAACAAAGCAAAATGCGCAGGTGAGGGTCGAGCTTTCCAGCCAGACCCAGGGGATGAGGGCTGTAGCCCGAGAAAGAAGAAGGTGGGCAAATTCTGGGAGTCCAAGCAAGGGAGAAGGGAACATTAACAACACTAGAGTAGTCCCGCCCCGCCCACTCCCCAACAGTCCACACTCGTCCAGGAGGACGTCTGGGAAGAGCAAAGAGGGCAGGCAGGGCACAGATGAACAGCGAGGAGGATGGAAATGAGGAATTAGGGTAGAAGGGCTCAAGGGGCGGCGAACAGAAATGGTGGAGCCTCTTAGCGCTGCTTGAAGGCAGCAGGAAGGGGGGAGTGAAGGCAGCACTCACCAGGGTCTTTCCAGCCCCGGGCAGAGCCCGCGATCAACAGAAGCAAAAGGAGGCTGAACAGAGCGCAGCGCCCAGCCGCTTCCGGCCCGCTGGCCGCCACCATGGCTCTCGGTGAAGATGGCGCGCGGCTGTCGGGAGCTCGCAGGTCGGAACCCTGGCTGCGGAAGGCCGCGCACCGTTAAGCACCGACGCCGGCAGCTTCCGCCGCGGAAAAAAGAAGGTCTACCGCAGGACTCCTGCTGCAGGGAAGGTCCGTGCGCCAGTCTGACGTCACCACAGCGGCGGCGCGTGGGGGAACTGGAGTGGTCGCTGCTGTCCCCGCCCAGCGGCTGCGGGCGGAGTCGAGGGCGGGGTGCCGCCGTTGAGGGCGGAGCCAAGTGCGGGACGCAGAGGCTGTGGGCGGGGCCTAGGGCCGCCCTCCTAAAGGTTCAGCGCGAAGACTGAAACCATCACAACGCAAAATCTAAGTGTAGTCACGTTATTTACAAAACCTTAATAACCTTCCCGAGGGACGCTACTGTGCCTTACTCAACTTCACGTCTTCAGCAACTAGCATAGCGTCTGGCGCATGATTTGTGTTCCATTAGTTTGCTAAATACAGAGTGGATTTGAGAGAGGCAGCACGGAAATATATTGTCTGGTTTCAGAAGCTCAGAACCTTTACATATTTCCTTCCACGTGGAGACAGTGGGAATTTACAAGATATCCGGAGGAGAAACTACCACCTAAATAAAGAACCAGCCAGGGAAAACAGTTAAGAGTGCATAGGCATTATCTTTGAGGTCTGACAGTCCTGGATTTCTCTCCTTCATTCATTCATTCAACAAATATAGGTTGAACGCCTAGTATGTGTCTGGCGCTGTTTTCAGCTTGGAGTATGCAGACAAGGTCCCTGTACTCATGGAGCTTACACTGATGAGAACTAAGATAAACAAAATTAAATAATAAATTAATAAACAAAGATAATAGTGATAAGTGCATTGATGAAAATAAAACAGGGTGATACAGTAGAGACTAGGAACCAACTTCAGGGAAGGCCTTGCTGAGGAAGTGATTTTGAAGCTTTGAGACCTGAATGATGAGAAAATACAAAGATCGGGGGAGAGCCTTCACCGCCTGGGGAACAGTGGATGCAAAAGCCCTAAGTTTCTGTTTTGAGGAACATCATTCACTAATTTGATTAACACCTTTATCTATTTATCACCTAACAGTACCTGCCAGGCACTGTTCTAGGCACTGGGGATACAGCAATGAATAAAACAAAACTTAGGGGTTGGGAGAGGCAAACAAAGCCAGGGCAACTGAAGCAAAGTAAGTTTGGGGAAGAGTGGAACAAGAGGAGGCATAACAGTGGTGGCTTGGAGTGGGACTGGAATAAAGATAATAGAGAATTCTGGTCTCCACATGTTAGGTTTGAGGTGACTTTTAGGAATCCAGGTAGACATGTCAAATAGACACTTGGATATACAAGTCTGAATTTCAAAGCCAAGGTAAACTTGGTAGTTATGCTATCAAAAAGAAGACAGTATTTAATGCCACAGGAAGAGATACAATTCATAGGGAGAGAACTTAGATATAGCAAAGACGGAGGCCCAGGACCAAATTAAGAGAACACTAACATTTGAACCTTGAGCAGAAGTTCCTAGAAAGAGTCTGAAAAGAAATCTCTGATGAGGTATAAGAAACAAACAGGAGAACAGTGGTATGGTAGTTGAGAGAAAGAATGGTCACCAGTGTCCATTGTTGTTGAAAGTTTGGATCAAAAAGTGACCTTTGGGGGGCTTCCCTGGTGGCGCAGTTGTTGAGAGTCCGCCTGCCGATGTACGGGACGCGGGTTCGTGCCCCGGTCCGGGAGGATCCCACATGCCGCAGAGTGGCTGGGCCCGTGGGCCATGGCCGCTGAGCCTGAAAGTGACCTTTGGATTTTGAAAAGTAGAGGTCACTAATTACCTTAAAAAGAGAATTTCTGTTATTTGAGATCCCATCAGTTGCCATGTACAGTTCTAGACAGTGGTGAACAAACATAAAACGTTGTACAAACTTACACTCTAGTGGGAGAGACAGCCAACAAATAATATAGTTCAGATAAATAATAAGTGCCTTCAACGAAGATGCAACACAGCCAAAAATAAATTAATTTTAAAAAAGAAAGGAAATTAGGGGACTAGCACTTCCCTCAGCCACCAGGGCTTGTGCCCCAAAAGGCTTCCTAAATGTGATCTTCACCTCCCCCACCCCTGTAAACACTGTCCCTTCCCCATGATGGCTTTTCCCTTTTCTCTCCTAGTTACACACCTGTTCATCCTGCTGTTGTCCCTCCCTCGAGGAAATCTCACCTGACTGATCTAAATCAAAGACTGTCACAGGACTATCTATCCACTTTCTTTGCAATTATCATTGTTGCAATGTTACGCTTTTTCGTGTGTGTCTCTCTCACTAAACAGTAAGTTCCTTGAGGACAGAAACCGTACCTGATTTTGCTCACCTCAGTGTTCCCCACACATAATATCAGTAAATGTTCAATCAATTTGTAGGATTACTTAACTAAATGTATTTGTACCTCTTATTTCTTTCCTAGCCCTGTTACTAAAAAAAAAAAACAAAACTCACAGACTCCCAAGAGCTCGGATTTGTATTAAATCCACTTGTTACTGAGTCCCGCCGCTCCTCCCTCTGGAGGTGGGTCTCACCAGACCCTAGTTCTGTGTCGTAAAGCGAGAAGCCTAGTGCAGACCACCCAACTGGCCTTACTGCTCCATTATTACAAGATAGGGAGGAGAAAGAAATGGGTGCGCTTTGAAGGACGCAAAAGGATCCCCCAAAGGCATCACACCAGGCCTCCCAAAGGACCGCGTCGACTCGCGCTCCCTTCCCGAAGGATGGGGAGGTTGCAGGATGCGCGTTGGGGTCTGCGGGATGGAGTTTCCCGGACACTGCAGGGAACAAGGGAGCTGGAGTCTCCACGGCCCGGGAACCGGGGCGGGGCCGGGAAGCCTCACAGGTCGGCGATCCCACGGGAGCAGAGCCGGGGAGGAAGGGGTCAGCCCGAAGGCCCCCAGCCCGGCGCGCCCCCAGCGCCCCAGCGCGAGCGCGAGCCGCCGGCGGAAGTGCTGCGTAGCGCACTTCCGGGTGTTGTCTAGCTGCCGCCGCGCGTCTCCGGTCTCCCGGCCGCCGCCGCCGCCGTCGCCTTGGGTTCCGGAGGCAGGAGCGACGTCACAGCCATGGCTGGCATCAAAGGTGGGCCTGGGGCGCTGGGCGGCCAGAGGGCTGCGCGGCCGCCCCGAGAGCGGGGGAGGGGTTCCACGCAGGCCCCGCACGCCGCCTCCCGGGGCCGGGCGCGCGCCGCGGGGCCGCTGCGCTGGCGGCAGAGCCCTGACCCCCGACCCCAACTCCCGGCCTGCGCCCTCGGAGCCGAGGTGGGCGCGGCGGCCTCGGGGAAAGGACGGCGGGGTCGGCGGCTTGTCCGCCAGCCCCCACTTTCTGCTGAGCTCGGCAGCCTCGCTCCCACTCGTCGCGCCCCGTACGGAGAACGAAGTGGCCCGCGGGGTGTTCGGAGTCCCGCAGCCGCTCGGGCCATCACACATGTTTTGCAGGAGTTTGCGTCCGAGAGCGAGGCGGGCAGAGGGTGGTTTTGAGAGGGTCGCTAGAGATGCCAGTTACGGTAAATCAGTGTTATTTCCCATTTAAAGGCAAGAGTGCGGTCTTCGGGCGCTGAGCCCAACCGAGTCCCCCAGGAACGCCCTGGAAGGCCTTAGGGATGGTTCTTTCCCAAACCTCGGCGATCACATACACGCTCACGACCCGTACTCAGAGCTTTACGCTCCTAAAACGGATGCATTTTGATTTGCGGTGTTGGTCTGACAGGATAGACCCTGTGAGCGACCCCAAAGGGCTCCTTCCCCCTGCCCTCTCTACAGTTGCACGTTGAGGCGTTTTCACATTTCAAAGTTTTTATTTAGTTGGTTTTTTTTTTTTTAAGGCAAAAGAGTTTTTCATTAAAACTCAATGGAAAAGTACTCGTTTATTAGTCAGTTTCCTTTAGAAATAAGGGATGTCGCATGCTTTCCAACTGTTTGGTAGTTTTGTTAGCGTGGTTAGAAGCAAATACCATTACGAACGTTTTCAACTTAATTCTTGACAACGAATTACATTGATTTCCTGACCTGAGGCTTTGTAGAAGGGGCAGGCAAGCAGGAAGTGAAGAACTTCAATAACAGTGTTTTTTATTTGCTTTAAGGACAGCTTTTGCTGAGCTGCTTCCCCAGAGTCACATTTTTACTGTTTCTTATTTGTTTGTAACGTCTGAAGACATTTCATTTCCTATAGAAAACTTTGTCAATTGACCAGCTGAGTTACTTTCCAGTCTCCTTTTGAACTCTAACAGACCTTTTAAAATCCCTGTGTGAAAGGCAGTTACGGTAGAATGCTGGTTTTTTTTTAGGATGTTGCCAGTTTCTCAGTTCTTCTCCATTTCTTTACTGTCAATAAATGCAGGAGTCTCTCTCTCCAGAAAATAACTTTGTGATTGTGGACTTAGGTGAATATTAATCAGCAGAGTGTCTCAGATAGGATTGTACTTACACTTTTGGTTTCAGTAAGATTTTCTGATTGCTATGATTGTTTCAGGATATTTTCTTCCTGTTGGCCTATCTTTATGCTGCTATGATTAAATCCACGACTTATTTCTTAAGCCATTTGCCTATTACTTTGTTATATACTGGATTTTTCTGGTAACTCCCAGGTTAGGGAACTGGTCCCTTCTCCTACTGCAGTCTCTTCGTAATCACGAACTAGCACCCAGTCTTTTGAGAGTTTAGATAAATCGGGCTGTTCCATCCCCAGCCTGGAGGCTTTGGGAGTAGAAACCAGACTCATCTAAGTTTTGCCTTCTGGATGTCAAATCACTCAATTACAGCATAAAATTTTGCCTCATTGATGTGTCATCTAGGACGACTATTTATACACAAATGAGGAGTTTTGTATGTAAATCAGCCTAATTGCTGATTTCATAAGACTGGAGAAACTTTACAACTTTTGAGAACACTTCTGAGCAGTTTATTTAACCCCGTTGGCATTTATCTTATCCGTTGTGACTGGGAGGTGAGATGTCACATAAAATTATTTTTTGATACCTGAATCTTATTTCAGTTCCTTGGGTTGTTTTTTTTTTAAGAAATCGTCTTCATTAACTTTTTAAGAGTGTACCCAAAGACTTTAGACTCTTTTTTGAGGATAAGAACGTAAGTAGGGAATTCCCTGGTGGCACAGTGGTTAAGAATCTGCCTGCCAATGCACAGAACACAGGTTTGAGCCCTGGTCTGGGAAGATCCCACATGCCGCGGAGCGGCTGGGCCCGTGAGCCATGGCCGCTGAGCCTGCGCGTCCGGAGCCTGTGCTCCGCAACGGGAGAGGCCACAGCAGTGAGAGGCCCGCATACCGCAAAAAAAAAAAAAGGATGTTAGCTTTAGTGTATGGGCTTTGTGGTATCTTTGTTATGTCTCTGTTTCCTTTAGGAGTCTAAGGTCTATGCTGCATAAATGGCTTTTGAATAAATAAGGTGTTATTATAGTGATGAACTTAGCTGTTTGGCAGTTATATTTCACAAAGCAGAGATGGTGTTTTACTTCTTCAGCATGTCTTATAACAAGTATCTTTAGTGTTCAGAGAAGTATTTGCATTTTAGATCTAGTCCAACCCTTATTTTATAGAAGAAAGAACTGATATTTAGAAGACTTAGTCAGCTAGTAAGTGGCTGGTAGGAGCTGGGACCCAGTGCCTCCTGACTCTCAGTTACGGCTGTTTCTGCTCTGCTGCATTGGGCTCTCTTCTCTTTTTTCATCTCCCTCTCTCTCTTCTCTTTGCTCCCTTTCGTTCATTCTACACATGTTTATTATTGAGTGTTAAGAGCTGAGGCCTGAGCATCAGCAACAGAAGAACTCTTTCCCTGCTCTTGTGGTGTGAACAGCTTACAAGGGAAGACACATACAAATCAGTATAACATTGCAGCTGTGATAAATGAGCACAGGGGAGGCATCCAGAGCAAAGAGGACCTCTGCACGTGCACGTCCCTCAGCCTGGAATGTTCCCCCCAGATAGCCACGAGATTGATTCACTTCTTCATTTCATATAGATCTCTGCTTACATGTCTCCTCATCAGAGATGCCTTCCCAGCTGATGTATCTAGAATAGCACCCCCACCCCCTTACTTGATTTTTTTCCCCATAGCATTTGACATTTATTTGCTTACTTTTTTAAAAAATTGCTTTATTCTCCCACCAGAATGTAAGCATGAAAGCAAGAGCTTCGATTTCTTTACATTGCGCTGTCTCCAGTGTCAAGAACAGTGTGTGACACACAGTAGGCACTCAGTAGATATTTGTGGAATAAGTGAATAAATAAACGTAATGGGAATCGGTCTAGTCAGGGGCTTTGCAAAAACTTCACTGAGGAAGACATAACTGGGCTGTGACCTGAAGGAAAAGTAGGAGTTCGCTTGGCAGAAAGAGGCAAGGACTGGGACAAGAATTCAAGCTCCGTGAGTGACATGGCCTTGCCTGTTCATTAACATGTCCCCAGCACCTGTTAGGTATTTGGTTCTATGTAGACATTTCTTGAATGAAATAAGTGAATGAAACAGCGTCTGAGGTAGAAGGGATAGCATGTGCAAAGGCCCTGTGGGTGAGGGAGCCAGCTGATTTCCAGGAGAGGAAAGGGGGCCGGTACAGCTGCAGTGCCAAGACCAAGGGGTGCTAGCCTGGGGTGATGTGTGTCCGAGCAAGGAAGTGGGGTCAGCTTATGAGGCCCTGTCTTGAACTGAACAAAGCAAACGGTGAACTTGGTATTTTCCTCACTGCTTACATGGCATCCCTTATAAACGTGAAGCTCCTCTTTTGCTGCAGATTAAAGTGCAAATGTGTCTTTTTCTTTGTGCAACTGAAAATCTAATGGCATTAAGGACTAAGCAAATGTGTTCACGGTTGACATGACCTACATCACTGATCTGAATGAAAACTAAATCTGCCCGGCTCCCATGTCATTGGGTGTCCTTGATTATGACCATCTTAATTCAGAGAAGTATATCAGTAGTTCTTAGCAGCATTTAACCCCTTGTGTTAATTTTGGTTTGTATATGTTGGATTTTTGTCTTGGTAATTTGTAGACTTTCGACAGCTCTTTTGAATTTTAATGTTTCTGTTAAGGTTAGTGGACTGCATCATTAAAAAAAAAAGTAAGTTATTCTCTTAGCCACTGTAGTTGCAGAAATATAGGTTGTATAGAATTCAAAATAAATTGATCATTTGTTTCTTTGCTTAATTCTAGGCCATTGGTTAACTATGTATATTCAAGGAAGTTGTTTCTACTCACTTATCTACGTGAAAACACTTTATAAAACATAATGCTTTGTATAAGTGTGTGTGTGTGACTTCAGAAACTATATTTCAGCTATAGAATGCATCTGTTGCTTGTGGTAATGTCTTAAAACAGTGATACCACCAAAGGACTGTACCTGTTATCCTGCAGATTTTCTAATGTGTAGGAACTTAGGGAAAGAAACCCAGCTATTGTTTTGCAAACGATTTAAATTTCTGTAGCAGAATTAATTGACTGAGATTACTGACTACAGATATCCACGGACACTTTTCACCTGTGCCTGTTGGGGGTGTGTGTGCAGGAAGTAGGAACTGCTCAGGAGAGGGTTTCCCATAGATGAGGCTTCTGAAGTCCAGTAAAGTTGACTGCGGAGTTTCTCCACATACCACTTTTCAAAACTGTAATGATCTGAGGAGTGAGTATCATACTAATGCCTGGAGGAGCATTGATCTCGCAGACTGGGATGCTCATTTGACATGGAACCAGTAATTTGGGAATGTGGTGACGTGCTGGCGATAGGTCAGGGCTTTGAATATCAGTATCACTGTATTTTGCTTTGAAGATGCCACAAAAGACTTATTCTGAAACCAGATAACTTCAGCTTTTGAAGATGATTCACTAATACATTTGCTTTTTTTGGTGTGTTTTCTTTGCTTTTTGCCTCTGGGATCACAGGTAATGTTCAGACTGCTAATAGTAATATTAATACAAATAGTGTTAATTTAATTTAATTACTATTTCTATTTGTCTTTTTATTATTTACTTTGCAGCTTTGATTAGTTTGTCCTTTGGAGGAGCAATTGGGCTGATGTTTTTGATGCTTGGATGTGCCCTTCCAATATACAAGTATGTAAAATTTTTGTCTTTTTGAGTGTTTAAGTGTAAAATTTTTCTACTTTTAAAATTAAAAAAAAATTTTTTTACTACAATAAAAGTAATCCTGAGAAATGGTCGTTTACCAAGGACAAACTTTAAGTCTTCACTTAAAAGGTGTTTGAAAAGATTTTAGGACAGCAGTGTGCAAAAAAGACATTGGCTCTCCTTGACTACCGCTAAGTCTTTAATGGCAGAATAGCAACACAGTAGCCCAGCACTACTGCTTAATTTTGAGAACCAATTGATTAAATTAAATGCAAGAAAATGTAAAATGTCTTTTGAGCAAAAACAAACAAAAGCCTGTAAGCAGAGTCAAGAGCAACTGACAAAAGAAGTCATGTAAATGACTTTTGACAATTACTTTCCTTAGGACAGAGAGAATTTTTTTTAATTAATAGGATAAATTAGTAAGAAAAATACAGGGCTTCCCTGGTGGTGCAGTGGTTAAAAATCCGCCTGCCAATGCCGGGGCCACAGATTTGAGCCCTGGTCTGGGAAGATCCCACATGCCGCGGGCCAACTAAGCCCATGCACCACAACTACTGAGCCTGCACTCTAGAGCCTGCGAGCCACAAATGCTGAACCTGCGTACCACAACTACTGAAGCCTGCACACCTAGAGCCCGTGCTCCGCAGCAAGAGAAGGCACCGCAGTGAGAAGCCTGCGCACCTCAATGAAGAGTAGCCCCCGCTCACCATAACTACAGAAAGCCCGCACGCAACAACGAAGACCCAACACAGCCAAAAATAAATAAACAAGGGCTTCCCTGGTGGCGCAGTGGTTGAGAGTCTGCCTGCCGATGCAGGGGACATGGGTTTGTGCCCCAGTCCGGGAAGATCCCACATGCCGCGGAGCGGCTGGGCCCATGAGCCATGGCCGCTGAGCCTGTGCTCCACAACGGGAGAGGCCACAGCAGTGAGAGGCTCGTGTACCGCAAAAAAAAAAAAAGGGAAATAAATAAATAAATAAACAAAATAAATAAAATTTTTTTAATCAAAAAAAAAATACAGACAATGCAATAGAAAAATGAACTACAAATATGAAAAAAGAACTGCAGATTGCTACTAAGAACATATACTCACCCTCACTCAAAATTAAATGAAATCCATTGGCAAAGATAAAAGATATGGCAAACAAGCACTGTTATGTACTCTGGGTGGAAGTTTAAATAGGTGCAAGTCCTCTGGGAGGCCAGCTTGCCAGTAGCTCTCAAAATGTATATATTCTCTGAACTAGCCTTTCCACTTCTTAGAATTACTCATAGAAATCCACTTACAGATGTTTGCAAAGATATGTGTAGTCGGGGGAGAGTATGGATGTTCATGGCAGCCTTGTTTATAATAACAACAGCAACAAAAAAAAAACTGGAAGCATCCTAAAGGTCTGTCAAAAGAAAAATGATAAATTATAGTACATCCATCAATGAAAATACTAGGCAGTCTTAAAAAGAATAAGAGCTGGATTGCTAATATGTAAAATAAGATATATCGTTAAGGGCTTCCCTGGTGGCGCAGTGGTTGAGAGTCCGCCTGCCGATGCAGGGGACACGGGTTCGTGCCCCGGTCCAGGAAGATCCCACATGCTGCGGAGCAGCTGGGCCCCTGAGCCATGGCCGCTGAGCCTGCGCGTCCGGAGCCTGTGCTCCGCAACGGGAGAGGCCACAGCAGTGAGAGGCCCGCGTACCGCAAAAAAAAAAAAAAAAAAAAAACAAAAGCAAACAAAAAAGATATATTGTTAAATTTAAAAGTGCAGTGATTCATTCATATCTTTAAAGTTTATCTATATGGGGATATGGAAGGACCCAGATCAGTAGGAGTGGGGAAGACACAGACAGCCTTGGTTTTTCACTTTCTGTGCTTTTATAATTTTTGCACATTTTTTCCCTTAAACTTATGTCCATTTGTAATTTTTTTTTCTCAGAATATTTAGGAAAAGATCTTTTAGGAAAAACATATAGATAAATCTTTGCTTATCATAAGTGTCTGAGTACAAGCAAATCTCCATTATGATGTGTGTTTTATTTTATGGCAGTTTTAAAAGCCATCTGTTTCTTTTTAACTTTTTATTTTGAAATGACGATGGGCTATCAAGAAGTTGCAAAAGTAGTACAGAGAAGTCCCTTATACCCTTCACACATCTTCTCCCAGTGTTAATATCTTACACAACTGTTTTATATGATCACAGACAGGAAATGACATTGGCACAATACAATAGCTAGACTGTAGACTAAAAGCCATCTATTTTTATTGTGATAAAGTTCATATTCTGACTGAAAGTTTTCAATATTACTGTCAGTTCATTTTCTGTATTTTGATTTCAGTATTTTGGGAGTTCCTAGTGACCTATGGAAAGTTTGGGAGTGTTTCAGCTTCATGCTAAGGCAGGATGTTAGAAGTCAAGGGCATGAATCTTGAATTTTAAAAATTACTGTTAATAATTCCATTTTTCAATAATCCCTTTTTATTTATAACCTAAAATGAAAAAAAAATATATTTTTAATTTTGGGCTTTGATTCCAACTGTTAAAATTCATAAAGTGTTTTCTTTTAATTTGAGAAATATTTAATCATTGTATCATAACTTTAGGAATACTGTGACTCTAAATGTCCCTCTTTTCAGTGTTCAGGTTATAGCTTATTTTTAAACTGTGTTGTATTTTGTACCTTGCAATATGCTTCGGTCCTTATTTTTAAAAAGAGTGGATCTTGTGTGAGGAAAATGACAAAGATAGCAAAAACTACATTAACTTATTTTTCTTTTTCTAGCCAATACTGGCCTCTCTTTGTTCTGTTTTTTTACATCCTTTCACCTATTCCATACTGCATAGCAAGAAGATTAGTGGATGATACGGATGCTATGAGTAATGCCTGTAAGGAACTGGCCATATTTCTTACAACAGGCATCGTGGTCTCAGCTTTTGGACTCCCTATTGTATTTGCCAGAGCACACCTGGTAAGTGAAAGCATTCTTCTACTAATGGTTTTACATTAGATTATGTTCAGTTTTTCTCAGGAAAAAAGTTTTTGTTAAATGACATGAAAAAGACGAGAGACATAGGGGCCTAGAGGATAAGAGATAAAAATCTTACTTTTGTTGTTGTTAACTGGTGGAAATACTGGAGAGCATTGGCAGCGACAGTTGGCTTGCCAGTACTTCACTGTCAGAATTGGGCACATGGACTCGGCCAGTGCTGAACAACCACAGGCCTGCCCTGTATAGCTTAAACATGGAAGACCCGAGGAGATCCGTGTTCTCTGCAGGTGGGAAAGTACCAAAGAGTAGAAGAGGCTTCCCAGACTCACCAGTCAGATTCACTCCTGCATCTCTGGGCGGGTGGAGATGGCAGAGAAGACGGCCTGGCTGCCCTTCCACATGGAGAGGGTGATGACTCCCCACCTCTTGAAAACAATGTGCACGAGTGTGTTTGCATCTCTGATATTTTAAATTTAATCTGCTCTCTAGATAAAATTTTTAGGTTCACTATTGAAGAGTTGGAGCAAACTTCTTTGTAAACAGAAAATTGTAGAATTGTGTGCTGCCTCCTCATGGCCTGGAAGTTAGGCTTGCTTTTGAATAATTACCATCTTCCATGACTTTCTGTCTCTTTAAAGGAACCAGCGATACATAAGAACAGCATTACATGTTCAGCAGCGTCAAAGTTATTATTACAAGTTGTATTTGTTTTGGATCGTGATTGGCTGCAACTAGAGCCTTGATTCACTTTTCGTTTCATTATTGTTTTTCATGTCTGTTAACTGAGCGTTTCTGTCTTCTTCTGTAGATCGAGTGGGGAGCTTGTGCACTTGTCCTCACCGGAAACACTGTCATCTTTGCAACTATCCTGGGCTTTTTCTTGGTCTTTGGCAGCAATGATGACTTCAGCTGGCAGCAGTGGTGAAAGGGATTACTGAACTCTTGTCAGATGGACTTCTTGTCATTTCTCAGCCGTCCGTGCACACAGGAGGTGGGGCAGTGATGCCGAGCAGTGGAGCGAGCCTCTTGGGGGTGTTCTAGGCGCTCCTTCTCTCTTGTATTGTAAGCATACTATTTTCACAGAGACTTGCTGAAGGATTAAAAGGATTTTCTCCTTTGGAAAAGCTTGACTGATTTCACACTTATCTCTAGTATGCTTTTTGTGGTGTCCTGCTGAATTTAAATATTTATGTGTTTTCCCTGTTCAGTTTTTTTTTTAACCAGTATGCAACGTTAAATATTTTTTAAATCTAATAACCATTTGCATTGGTTAGGAACTAGAGTTCTGCTGGCTATTACTGGGCTAAAGTACTTTTTTTTCCTTAAAATTATTTAACCTCCATTACTACACAAAGTTATAAAGATAAGTTTTTCAATCAGTCAGGATGACATCACTCCCAATTTTATGCAAACATGCAGACTATTAGCATACCTAATAGACGATATACTCAGTGCAAATATAGCTGCATTTATACCTCAGAGGGGCCAAGTATTAATGCCACGCCCTCCATAAGGATTGCTGGTTTTGCTGGAAAGCAGGTGTTTTGTGAACTGAAAATTATTTTATGGAATTGCTACAAAGGAGTGCTTTTATTCTCAATTGTTAGAAGAACTTATTGTTAAAGGTAAGAGTGTAAAAGCAGATTTTTGAGATATGGTTTTTATTTATGTTACAATTAGAGTGAGTTGCATTGTGGGAAGAAACGATGTTGAAATTCCATTTTTTTGAATCCTGTTTCTATTTATAAGTGAAATTTTTAATCTTCTTTCAGACTTTCATGTTTTACATGGGTAAAGGGACACACACAGAACTACTACTGATACGGGAAAGTGTATGTTTGCATCCTACATACTAGAAAACCTTTTCCTGCCTCCTCCTTATAACTTATTTTATACATTGTATATATTAAGTAAAATAACTTTTCCAATATGGTTTAATAACACGTTAAACTAGAGGTTTTAACACATCTGGAGAGTGATCGCTCCACCATACATTCAGAGTGCCCCAGCCCCGCAAGGCCTTGATGTGATTAACAAGTGACTTGTTCGTTATGCTCATAATTCATGTATTAACAACTCGAGATTTAGACCACGGTAATTGTAGTTCTTATCCCCAAGGTTATATCATATGTAATTTTTAAATATTTAAGGCAGGTTTCCTGTATACCTCTCAACTGCTTTGATTTTTATTTCACCGTCATAGATTTGCTGTTACCTTTTAAAAATGGCCTTGATTGTGTGAATTAATGCGAAGTAGCCAAATCCAGCTGTATAGCAGCTTCAGACACAAAGCTGACCAAAACATCCCCAGTAACCAGGTGTGATCAAATTGTAGTGGTCATTCCATCTCACGATTATCAGTACTTGTTTTCAGGAGCTAGTTTTGAAAATGTTCAAGTTGGTCTGACAGTATTTTGTTAAGGACATTTGTTTATATGTTTATTCAGTATACTTACATAAAATCTGTTCTGCCTTCAGACGAAAATGGAGTAATCATGACAACTGTCTTGTTTTATAAAGTTGATTTCTCCAAAAAATGGGAACAAATTGTGAGTTTGTTCAGCTTTTTACTAAAGATGCCTCAAGGCCACGGGCTTTATCGCCCAACTCAAGTTGTTACTTTGAGCCATGAGATGGGAAGCAGAATAAAAATGCGTGCGTGTGGCTGTCGCATTTACACACAGGCTGAAAGCAGCTTGCAGTGTTAGGGTGTGGTAGGCGTAAAGACGGAGGAGGGGCAGCCACACGTGGATTAGGCAGCTGGTGATACAGTTGGGAACTCAGTGCCTGTGATCTACTCAATTTTTTTTCTTTTTTCTTTTTTTTTTTTTTTTTGCCAAAAGTACATTCTCTGGTCTTCCCCCATCCATTTTCTGTTCTAGAATGTCAGTGCAGTGCACTGCTACTGTTTCATTTACTTGGCCATAGACTCTTTTTCTGAGAGCTGCGTATTTCTTCTGTATACTAATCGCACTGGCAGCATTGTGTCTTTGGCCTTGCAAACTAGCTTGACATAGTGCTGTCTCTGATTTCCAGGCTAGTTACTTGAGGTCTGAATTTTCCATAGAATGTGCACTGATCCTGCATTGCCATTCTTCTATGGAAAGAGAACTTTTGATGATGAAACAATAAAGATTTTAAATACCTATTCTAGTTTGTGGGTGTTTTTGAAATGAAAATATACAACACACTTCAGTTGCTGAAGTGCATTATCCATTTTAACAATGTGATATAAAGCAAGGATGACGTTAGTTATAAGGTTAGTCTTGCAGAAGTTTCACTTCCAAAATAAAAGTGAAAACATAATAATAAATACTACACTGAAGCTGTATGATTTTGAGCTGGAGTAAAAGGATTGGTAATCTGGGGGAGTAGAATTTTTACTGACCTTTTAGAAAAATAGCCATAGAAGGTTTTGTTGACATAAAAAGACTACTGACCGTCAAAAGTCAAGGTTGTACTTGTTCTTAAATTTTCAGAATTTTTTTTATGACTGCACGTTTTACTATATATTTATTAGTATTCATCATTAGAGCATTTTGCTTTTTGCAGACATTTCAAACAGTTAAAGGTAAAAAAATTTATCTGTGTGGTACAATGTGAACAGAGAAAAGTACTGTTCTCTTATCAAACATGAATCTTGTCCCAAGTTGTCCTAATTATAATCTCATTGTATACTTAAAAAAAAATTCAAATCATAGGTTCTTAGTGTCTGCTTTAATATGATTTTGGGGGCATTGTGAAAATAATCCAGACTTTTAAAAGTAAACTCTAGAATGTTTATATTGAATGTGACTAGTTTTATAAGTGTCAGGTAACTTTAAATCACATCAAATTTAGCAAGCAGCCATGCAATATTACTATTAAGTGGTGTGTACATTTTAGATCTCAGGAGGCTTTTTGATGCATAAATTGGGGGGAATTTCAAATTCATATTTCTTCTGTATAAGCCTGTATTATCTTTTCTGTCAGAAAAGATTAGGGAGCTCTTGTTTTATTGCAGGACTCCTAATTTTCATGCAGTCCCAGGAAAGAGAACATATCCTGTAAAATAAATATTCCAGACAACTAAAGCTTAACTCAAAAAGAACTATGTTTGTTTTAACTATTTTGACCTAAGTATTAAATGGATCATATACTTTTATACTTTCTTAGGATATATTAAAACATTTTGATTTTTCCTTGGTAATTTAGAGTTATCATAAATTATTTTTCCCCTGTTTTTTATTTTTATAATTGTTTATTGATAGTTGATGTACAATATCATATAAGTTTCAGGTGTACAATATAGTGATTCACAATTTTTAAAGGTTATACATTTATAGTTATTATAAAATATCGGCTATACTCCCTGTTTGTACAGTATATCCTTGTAGCTTTTTTTTTTAACTTTTTATTTATTTAATTTAATTTATTTATTTATTTGTTTTGGCAGTATGTGGGCCTCACTGCTGTGGCCTCTCCCGTTGCGGAGCACAGGCTCCGGACGCGCAGGCTCAGCGGCCATGGCTCACGGGTCCAGCCGCTCCACGGCATGTGGGATCTTCCCGGACCGGGGCACGAACCCGTGTTCCCTGCATCGGCAGGCGGACTCTCAACCACTGCGCCACCAGGGAAGCCCTAAACTTTTTATTTTATATTGGATTATACTTGATTAACAATGTTGTGATAGTTTTAGGTGTACAGCAAAGTGATTTTAGTTATACGTATACATGTATCTATTCTTTTTCAAGTTCTTTTCCCATTTAGGTTGTTATATAATATTGAGCAGAATTCCCTGTGCTATTTTCCCCTATTTTAAATGGCCCCCGATCTGTATTTTTCTGGAATTGTGTCTTTGCCAGCTTTTCTTACAACTGAGTGTTCTAACACTCCTTAACTTCTTTTATTTCTAATTTTCTAGTCAGTAATATGTTAGTAAGAATGGAATGTGGTCAGGGGGAAAAAATGAGGTAACCAAGCTGACTGAATCAAGTATATAACATTTCTGTACACAATACAGCATCACTGGAGTTAACTAGGGTGTCTCCCACCTCTTACACAAATGAAATGCTTTGTGACGGAAATGGCTCTTTAAAAAACTGTCACTGTTAACTGTATACAGATAAGGGGGAGTGGGAGGAGCGCCAGATAGGGAGATGGCACAGTGCTGAGCAGAAGCGTTAGAGTTCAGTTTTCCACACTTTCATGTAGGAGTTATTCCGAGCTTAAGTTCCTCACAGACCTTTGTCTGACTTCTGAGATCTTACATCTCTCTTCACCGTCTGTTTTCAGTTGCAGAAAGTCTAGATAGAGACAGTTTTGCTGTTTATTTTTATAGGAAACTTCGTACTGTATATTTTGCTTCCAATCTCTTGAAGATAATTTGAATTCATCCCTGGGTTTAGGACTGTAGGACTATATGCTGTAGTCACAGCAATTCACATATTAACTCTTAATCTTGTAAATTCCAGCTGGAAGGAATAAAACAGAGAGAGTCAAAAAGTGTTTCCACAGCTGAGAAATTAAGACCATAAAACATTCCTTTTTCAATTATAGTTGTTTTCTTTTGTGTATTTAGAGGCAGCACTAAAAGGGGGAGTCAGGAATCTTATTTCAGGAGCCAGTAGAACGGCTAATACTATGAAAGAGAAACTTTGTTGCAGTTTACAACCATAGGAACCATCAAATAGAATAAAATATTATAGAACAAACATGAGTATTTACATATGTGTTATAATAAGAGCATTACTACTTTATAATTTAGTTATCCTGATTTATAGTTTGGCGTTTCATATCAGAAGTGTCTTTTTCTCTTATCAGATCAGTTATTGTTTAATATTATGTAAATATAGTGTGAAATAAGTGTCAGTGAACTTGTGTAGATTTGTGAACCTCTCCAAAATAGGACAGGTGTTTTCCTGAAAGCTAGGTATACTTAACATAGAACATTTGAAAATTGTTTCTAAAAGTGTTCACAATTGAACAATTTCTTAGGATAGGACTAAGATGGATGGATTTTTATTTATTTTCGTCATGCTCCAAAACACAGGTGAGAATCAGCTCTAAAACCTAGTTATGAGTATAGTAGTGAGGAAGAGGGTGTTAGTCTCCCAAGGATTAAGGAAAGCTGGGTTTGGGAATTCCCCGGCGGTCCAGTGGTTTCACTGCCGAGGGCCCAGGTTCAAGTTCAGTCCCTGGTCGGGGAGCTAAGACCCCACAGCCACATGGCACAGCCAAAAGAAAAGAAAAGCTGGGTTTGAGCCATACTCCGTACCTAGAAAAGTTCTTTGTTCCCAGCGGCAGTTATACACTACAGGACCGATTCTAGGTACTGTTGGGGAACAGAAAAAGATGGGGACACGTGGTCCCTCTCTGAGCTGTCAGTCTAGTGAGCTAAGACGAGACACAAGAATGGACCAAAGGAAGCTGATTCCTATACATGCCAAAGGAGAAGTTTGTGGGTTCACAGGAGGAAACGGTTTGGGAAGCAAAAGTGAGGTGGAGGGAGTTTCCCGTTCTGCTCTGGCCGGTCTTCTGCTGGCAGGCAGGGTCATGGACACGAGGGTGTGTCCAGAGCAACGTCCTGGTGGCGGTTCTTCAGCTCCCTGGGGCTCGGGAGGTGGTGAGCGCACCAGCAGTGGTCGTGGGAACTTCTTGATTCTGACACCCTCATCTCTGGGTCCCAGATACAGTGGAGATGGGAGAGGTGGTGAGACTTAGGGTATATTTCAAAGGAACTGATCAGGGCTTCCCTGGTGGCGCAGTGGTTGGGAGTCCGCCTGCCAATGCAGGGGACATGGGTTCGACCCCTGGTCCGGGAAGATCCCACATGCTGCGGAGCAATTAGGCCCATGCGCCACAACTACTGAGCCTGCACTCTAGAACCCACGAGCCACAACTGCTGAAGCCCGCATGCCTGGAGCCCATGCTCCACAACGGGAGAAGCCACTGCACTGGGAGGCCCATGCACTGCAGCAAAGAGTAGCCCCTGCTGCAACTGGAGAAAGCCCGCGCGCAGCAATGAAGACCCAACTCAGCCAACAAATTAATTAATTAATCAAAAAATTTTTTGAAAGGAACTGATCAAGCAGATTCACTGATGAACTGTGTGGGAGAAAGAGAGAAGTCAAGCATGACGAGCACGTTTTCAGCTGTCCCTGTCAGGGCCCTGTGGGGAGAAGAAGATGTAATGAGGGAGAGTTGGAAAAAGACAACTGAGGTGGACACCACTTCCAAACTACTGGTTCGTCATATGTATTTGTTACCTAGAAATATCATCATTCGCCATGTTTAAAGTCTTCACCAGACAAGAGAGTACTGCTGACATGTTGCCCTGTATGTGCTTTATAAACTGCTTGAGGGGCGACATGGTAGCACACCACCTCGTCCTTGCAATTACACTGTGGGCTCTGGAGTCACACTGCCTGGTCTCCAGGCTCTCCCTTGCACTAGACGTGTCACCTCAAGTGAGTCCTTTCTCCTCTCTGGGTCCCATTTCCACATCTGTAAAGTGAGGATGATAGCAGTACCTACCTCAGGGTGGTGGTAGGGTTCAAGTGTGACGTACAGAGAGCTCACAGTGATGGCGCTTGTTCAGTGTTAGCCATCATTACTGTTTCTCTTGCCAGTTCTCGGTACTGCTAAGCAGTTCCCTCTTCTCACACAAGTAGACAAACTTTTTTTTTTTGCGGTCCGCGGGCCTCTCACTGCTGTGGCCTCTCCCGTTGCGGAGCACAGGCTCCGGACGCGCAGGCTCAGCAGCCATGGCTCACGGGCCCAGCCGCTGCGTGGCATGTGGGATCTTCCCGGACCGGGCCACGAACCCGTGTCCCCTGCATTGGCAGGCGGACTCTCAACCACTGCGCCACCAGGGAAGCCCGACAAACTCTTTTTAAAAATACATTTTAACAATCCAGTCTCTCTAGAGAATATATTACAGACACGAGTCACTGTCAGCCTCATAGTATCTCTTGGAAATGCTGTAACCACCTTGTTCCTTGTCTGTTTTGAGTACTTCAAGGTAATCAAGAGGGTCTGTTGACTATCTAATAGACACTGCATGGTGCTGTGACACGTGCTTCCAATGCACTAAGGACACATGATCCTCCCACCCCCTACTTCTGCCTCAGAACTGAGATGTGGTACACATTTTTTTCTAGAACAGAGAAATATCAATATATTGCCAGACTTAAAACAAGAAGGGGAAGTCACGGTGAATCTGAAACTAAGAAGTCCTTGAGAAAATGAAAACATCAGGGATCAAATTGAAGAGAGAAGCTGCAGCCTGAAACACCGGTGGCAGGTGCATGAGCGAACACTACCCTAAAAGTGGGAGCCGTGCCAGGGAGGCGCCATGCTGGGGAGGCCCCATACCACTGCAAGTGGTGGAACTTGGGGCCAGGACGGGCTTGGGCAACTCACAGGGAGATTTCATGGGGCGCTGTAGTGGGAACAGCCAAGCCAGCAGGTCCACCTGCATCACATACACACACATCCCTGTCTCACACCCTCTAGGGTGGGGAAAACCCGTATCCTCCAGCAGCAAGAATGAGAATACCCAGTCCAGAAGACCAGCCATCAAGGTACCCTGCTCAGTGGCACATCTTTTTTGGCAGTGAAAGCACTGCCTCTCCCTTTAGGCGGGCTGCACAGGCAGGGGCAGCAGGTGGTCTACCCAGGGGATCTCAGTAGCAAAGGGGAGGAGCTCCCAGGCAGGAATAACCGAACAGTTCAGGAGAGCCCAATGGAAGAAAACAAGTTCACAGAATTTACCACGAAGGAAACAGTTGACAGAAGAAAAGATGCTCCATGCTTACAGTTTTGAGTACTGGAGCTATCCACTGGCCCAGAAGGTCACACCGAGTGCTGTACAAAACCTGGCTGATGGAGTCAAGTCACAGAACATTTTACTTTTTTTGCACCCAAACCCAATTATGATTCCCCAGGACCGAACGTTGGAGAAAACACTATTTTTCCTCAAGGCTCTTCTTCCTATAACAATAGACTTAATTCAAAGACGCGTAGAATAATCTTATTACTGATAAACCTTTCTCCACAATGTGTTCTCTCCCTGTGGCATACTGTCCTGAGACAGTGAACCTAGAACCTGCTATCTGCATGGATGGGAAGAAAGGGAAAAGTACACCGAATACTGTACATCTCATGTGATGTTTTGCATTCCCAACTGAAACGTTACATGGCCCACCATCAGCATTTATTCATTCCACAGACTTTTGGAACCAGACACCAAAACTACAAAGTAATTGAAAAGGAAGGTGAATAGGAATTTGGGAGTAATATATACACACTATTACATGTAAAATAAACAACAAGGACCTACTGCCTAGCATTGGGAAATCTACTCAATATTTTGTAATAACCTATATGGGAAAAGAATCTGAAAAAGAATATATATATGTATAACTGAATCACTTTTCTGTATACCTGAAACTAATACAACATTGTAAGTCAATACTTCAGGTACATACATCCAATACTTAAAAGAAAAAAAAAATTATCATGGAAAAGTGCAAACACCTGCATCTTCAAGGCGCCATCTGGTACTTTCTAAAGTCTGTTTCACGGGTGTATTAGATGAAAGTTGGGGAAAGATGTCAGTTAAATTTATGCTTTCTCTTCGCTAAAACAAAAAGCAAAATACAATACACCGTGGGAAAGACGCTGTTGTAAGAATTCCACAGCAGCCAGAGAGAGGAGAGGCTCCGGACCTCCACGGCCAGCATTATGTAGGCAAGGATGAGCTGGGTGTGGGCCCAGGTGAGAGTTCTGTAGAGGACCCGCATCGGCCCGGATCTGATGAACACATTGGCAAAGGTGTGAATCAGGTAGTCGGCTTCCACCATCACAGCCCAGCAGAGGAAACCAAACACCTGTCCCGGGTGGAGTCCGTGCCACCAGGCCGAGAAGACGAACGTCTGCAACAAGGGCCAGGTCCTGCCCTGCTGGAAAACGAGGCGTCGGAGCCACCGAGCTGTGCTTTGGTTCCACTTTCTGGTGAACAGAGCTATCCTGTGGGTTGTTTCCAGCGTCCAAATGTCCGCATCAGGGATGTATCCCTCCTCACCGGGGCTCTGACCAAACTCAGATCCAAAGCCCGCTGCGTAGAGGAGGGAGTCATCCAGGAGCCAGTGGGAGTAGTAGGTGAGTTTGAAGAGCCCGGCAGTGGACCACGTGACATAGACGCACTGCAGCTGCCGGCAGTCCGTCAGTCCTGCCCCTGCACTCACCGCCTGCCTCACCACGACCTTCAGACACTCTAGTCCCAGAATCTGCAGACCCCTCCGGGTCAGAGCCCAGAAAGAGTGCCTGGGATACAAACTGCTGGGCCCTTGAACACGAGCCTGAAATCTCTGGAAGGAACACAGGGGGCCTCCTAGGAGAGCAGGGAAAAAGAGCAAGTAGCTGAAATAGGGCAGAGCCCCCCACAGACGCTCAGACAAAGAGCTCCTGTTCCTGATGCCTCCTCCTGCTGCTGCTGCTGCCACTTTCCCCTCACGAATGTCCAGAGACAGGGATGTGACCCTCTGGGTCAAGAGCATGAGGGAAGAAAGAGTGACGCAGAACCTGAAAGAGATTTTTTTTTAATGTAAAAACACTCCACGTTTACTTTATCCCCTTGCAGTGCCTCACCCAAGACCCAATGGCAGGGACTTCCCTAGCGGTCCAGTGGCTAAGGCTCCATGCTCCCAATGCAGGGGGCCCGGGTTTGATCCCTGGTCAGGAAACTAGATCCTGCATGCATGCTGCCACTAAGAGTCTGCATGCAGCAACTAAAGATCCCACGTTCCACAACTAAGACCTAGCCCAGCCAAATAAATATTAAAAAAAAAAAAGACCCAGTGGCAGATGGGTGGCTCTGAACAATTAAGACCAATCTCATGGCCTGCAGTTCCCCCACAAAGACTCTTGGATTAGTCCAGAACCACAGGCTCCTCCGAGCAGGATGGAAAGGTAAATGGAGAAATGAATCATTAGAGAGGCAAATAAATGAATGATGAGGAATATTATGGTGAAACGTTGATTATCGTATTTCTAAGAATACCTTATAAAGATTAGGATCGAGAATCAGGGAGAAATTTGTCACAGAAGAAACAAGACCTTAGTTCTGTTTAGTCTTAGTTCTTCCTGTAGACACTATAGGAAGTTGGAGATTTGGACTGTGAACCAGTCCCTGACTGAATGATTCTGAAGGCTTTGGGATTTGGGCTGAGGAAGGGTGAGTCAAGCTAGAGGTTCAGGGTGTATGCTGAGTCATTAGCAATTTGAGCTGTGTTCTTAACCAGTCACCTGACCTGTTCCTGCATCACCATCACACAGTAGAGAAGATCCTGCTGACCATGGAGAAAATTAATGAAAATTAGTGACACACTCTACAATCAGGAACACTGTCCTGTGGGGAGAAAATGGCTCTGTTTCCCAACCGTTGCTGCTTCTGTGTCTGAGAACTTAAGGACAACTGACCTCCTTGCTTGACCTATCAAACAGTAAGCGAAGTAGCCACCAAATGCCACTAACCCCTGTTCAGTCAGTCCTCTTCTGTTAAGGGCTGAATGTGTCCTTCCCCACCCCAAATTCATATGTCGGGGTCCTAACCTCCAGCACCTCAGAATATGTATATTTGGGGATGGGTCTTTAAGAGGTAATTAAGGTAAAACAAGGTCATGAGGGTGGGCCCTAACCCAAGATGACTGGTTTCCATACTAGAAGAGATAAAGACACAGACACACATAGAGGGAAGACCATGTGAAAGCAGAGGGAGAAGATGGTATCTACAAGCCAAGGAGAGAGGCCTCAGGAGAAGCTGAACCTGCCAACACTTTGACCTTGGACTTCCAGCCTCCAGAGGAAGTAAATGTTTGCTGTTGAAGCCACCCTGTCCGCAGTACTTTGTATGAGAGCCAGAAAAACTAACACATCTTCCCGCTTCAGCTCAGGTTCAGCCTCCCTCCCGTGCAGCCAGTTTCTCCTCCAGCCCCTATCAGGTCCGGGCTTCTTCCTGAAATCCTAAGTCACCACATCGCGGTCAGTACTCCCCACTCCCTATCCACCCACCATCTTGCCTCTTCTTCAGAGAAGCAGGCCCTGGAGCCTTTGGTGAAAACAGTCAGAATAAAGAATAGGATTCTGGGTGTGGGAGGGATGGCAGAGTAAGGCAACCCATGGCAGCTAGAATCAGAGAGGTGACCCCCTCGACAGGTCACCGCTCCAGTTCACCGTGCGACCATGAAGCCAGTCCAATGGTGATCACGTCGAGAGCAAGGAACAGCAGGCTTCAGGATGGCAGAGACGCCTGTTTCCCTCTAATCCTGGTGATCTCACTGGCTCAGGAAAACAACGTCCCTAGACTGTAATTAGCACCCTATTTTTTTTCTTCCTGGATTGAGTGACTTCCCTTTTTCTGGGGGATGGAAGAGCTGAGTGTCAGTGAAAGTAAAACTCTTGCAGAGCAGGTGTGTGGGAAGGCAGCAAAGGTTTATGGTAGATTTATACCTTTCCTGTCCTACTGAAACAGCGGGGAGGCTGCCGGCTATGTGTCTAAACTACCTACACTGAGGTGTGTGCACTCTGCTTAGTCACCTGCAGGCCGGCCTCATCTGTGGGCCCTGGGACTCCTGGTTCACCCCCTTTCTCGGGCACAATGTGAATTACAGCTAGTGTCAGGCACTGTGCCATGCAGGCAGTACATGGTAGTTATTAGGAGATTAGTCATACAATGACGCTTACATTCATTCATTAACTCTAACCTAAGAGGCTTGCAAGATAGGTATTGCTATCCCCCCAACACACACTTACACACACCTTTTATTTCAGGAAAAGACATTGAGGCTGAGAGAGGTTGACTGACTCACTCAAGATCACGCTGATGGGATGCGGAAGAATTTGGATTCAAAGTCCACGCCCAGGTCCTCCCCACCAGCACCCCGGTGCAAGCAAACCCTGGTGGGCTCCGTAGGAACACAGGAACGGGCTGCTTTACCTCGTGGAAGGAGCTTCTTGCAGATAATACTCCGTATAGTGCAGACCCAGGTGGCACAGCGTCTGCCAGCTCATCTGAAAGAGGAAAGTCAGCCTGTGGACGTCCTGGGGGCCCAGCGAGTGGATCAGGACCACGGTGCACAGAGCGGGGATGAAGACCAGCACAGCGAAGGAACCCATGGCAGCTACTGCCAGGGCTCCTCCTACCACCAGGAGGAACAGGTACCTGGAACACAGAACGCCTTGGAGCAGTGCGACAGATGAGTCACTTCCCGTGGCAGCCCATCTGTGGAACCCAGTGGAGGTGGGCACCCCCTCACCCCTACAGAAGTCACACTGTTGTCACTCTGCAGTATTCCTCCTGTTCTGAAGGAGAGAAACATGGAGGGTAGAGGCAGAGTCCATTTGTAAACCACTTCTGCAGGAGACAAATCTTGACTTCTGCCTCTGGGACCCTGGGCACCCCTCTTTGATGTCTGCCAGACCAGTGGGGAGACACCTGCCCCCAACAATCCCGTGGGGACTGGTCTGGAATGTTTCCCAGTAGGGTCACACCCAGCCCTGCGCTTGCTGCCCGACCAAAGTGATGGGAATCTAGGATCCAAGATCTAGGAGGACTCTAGATATCATCTCATACAGATGAGTCTCTTCCCTTTCCACAGAGCTGCACACCCTGGCCCTCAATGCCTCCCCTTGATAAGTGTTTGAGAACTCAATTACAAAGTCTTTAAGTGTATCGTTTAATAATTTTTGTCGTCTGCATACATAGTTTAGCCTATTCTCCAAATTCAAACAAATAAAACCATACAGTATTTGCTTATTTGAGTAAAGCTTCTATCATTAGTATAATATTTTGTTTTTTTTAATTTATTGAAGTATAGTTGATTTACAAAGTTTCAGGTGTACAGCAAAGTGATTCAGTTATACATATGTATACTCCTTTTCAGATTTTTTTCTATCATAGGCTATAAGATATTGAGTGTAGTTCCCTGTGCTATACAGTAGGTTCTTGTTGTCTGTTTTATATATAGTAGCGTGTATATGTTAATCCCAAACTCCAAATTTATCTCTACCCCCTCCCCAGCTATCCCTTTGGTAACCATAGTTTGCTTTCTATGTCTGTGAGTCTATTGTCTATCTCTGTTTTGTACATATGTTCATTTGTATCATTTTTTAGATTCTACATGTAAGTGATACCATGACATTTGTCTTTATATCTACCCTTAATCCTCTCTACTGTACTTTAAGTTCTCATGACTTGGTGCTTTTTGCAATGTTGTAAATACATTGTAAATACATGTTGTAAATGATGTTGTAAATACATCAGTGAAGCGGTTTGTGGAGCATGCCTCCTTTGGAAGCCAGCGGATGCCCTCTGGATCTGCAGAGGCACCAGAGTTTCCATATTATGAGGACTCAGCTCTTCTCTCCACAGTATATGGAGATTTGTTTGTTTTTTCCTTTTAACTGGTGCCTAGTTAATAAATCTGAACAAAGAGGCCAGAAAAAAAATCTGAAACAGGGACTGAATGGTCAGGGACAGGAAAAGTGAATGAATCTCTATGTCACAGGGTATAGATCATGGCTCCTTGGCCTGTGACACACACGCCTTTGCAAGAATTTCTTTCTTTCTTGAGGGAGACAGCAGGTGCTTCAGTGTGCAAGGCTCTATTCCACAGGCCCTGGCCATTCCTGAGCTTCAGACTATGCTTGGGATGATGACTCCTCTACCCGCCCAAGCCTTCGCCTCCCTGCCATCGGAAAATAGGGGAGAACACTTATTCCTTACACAGCAGAGGTGAAACATGAAACAGTGCCCTTTCCCAAAGCAACTGCCCTGGGGATTTGTAAACATTATTATGTCTACACATGTACAATGCAGGATGCATGATTTTTTGGAGTGCTGATTTTATTCTGGGCATTGGGCCAATAATTCCTTTATATGAAATATCTTCATTTAACCCTTAAAACAATCCCATGAGGTAGGCATTATTATTTCCATTTTACAGATGAACTCAGAGAGTTTATTCACATACACAAGGACACTCAGGAAGTGAGGGACCGGGACTCACCAGGCTAACTCCCAAAGCCAGCAATCTTAACCTATGGGAATTAGCCCTTATTTTTGCACTTGTTTTGCTTTATTGTTTGTGATTCTTTCTCAATAGGAAACTTTTTTTTTAACAACTGCTTCCCTCGTCTCCTAAACAAAGGTAAAATGCCATCAACCAGTTGTGAAGATGTAATAACCTACCATAGTTTAATCGAACTCAGCCATCCTGGTTGCTAGAAACAGCTAGATTTTACTTATGAATCCCCAATATATAAAAATCCTAGTTTCCAAAATAAGTGAATTATTAAGACGTTGAACTTTGGCAATGGATTTTCACTTTACAAAAGGATATTCCATAGAACCTTTTTTTAAAAATAGGGACTGTCTCTAATGTATTGAATTTACCAGGTATAAAAAAATCATTTCAATCAAGTTATCAAATCTCTAGTGACAAAAATTTTGGATCCCACGTAGAGATAAAACTAATCGAACAAAATTTATTTTGACTTTTTTCATTTCTCTGAGAAATCATACAAAGGCATTAAAAAAATCACATAGTTGTATATTTAATAAAATTTAATTTTATTGAAAATGATAGAATTCCATGAAATTAAGACTGTTCAAGAACATCTGGGGCATATGGTTGATTTATAGATGCATCTATTTGGGGAATTCCTATATCACCCCAACATCCCTCTGTCCCCAATTTATTTTCATCCTTTTCCTACTTAATGTGACCCTATCAAACTTTGGCTGAGTCAATGCAGACATGATGTCAATTTCCAGTTCCGATTCACTCTATTAGACATAATCATGATCAAGCAATCAATAATCGGTGGCAGTGATAACTTAAAAACAACCAGTGTAATTAGTATTTAATATTCACATCTGCACTCCAACCTGGGCTTTTTGATCTACTATAGTATTCATAGACGTAAGAGCAAAATTAGCCATCAAACCTACCTGGCATGAGTGGAAAATGAATCCATAATGCAGAGATAATTAAAGAGAAGCGCAAAAGGAAAAGCAGCCCCTTGATAAAGTGATACAGGATGGAGGAAGAACAGCTGAGGCCAATCCATCATGAACTGGAACAAAAGATACTGTCCTTTCCAGAATCCTTAACGGATGCTTTCCTGGAAATCTCAACCAGGTTCTCTTTGATCTTTTTATACGGTTTAGGAAGGCCTGGCTGAGCAAAAGGCAAACAAAAGCACTGGAGATAAGCAGTATAAAAGTTGGCTTTCTGATAAAGGGAACTCACTATAGAAACCAAAACGCATCTGGTGTTAGATTACCTAGTAAGGATATGTATGAAAAGCATTGCTTTCAGAAGTTCTGGTTTTGTTTATGTACTGCAGTATTTGCCTTTCCAGTCATCTGACTTTCATATTCTTCTCACTAAGTAAATGGAAAATCTCATTTTCCAATTGTGGACAGTCAACTCACCCGACTGGGGAGGGGGAACGAACTGTGAGGAAGGGAGGCCAGTTCCCCCACCCAACCATTTCCTCCTTAGGCTCTTTATACTATTCCCTTATGCTATTTCTTCTTTTTTTTTTTATAGTACCTAGTCACCACCCTTTATATACCTATTTCTCGATTAGTTTATTGCCCGTCTCCCTGCTGCAGTGTGAGCTCTGCAAGGGAGGAGCTTTGTTATGTTTATTGCTGTACCCCCCTACACATAGAACAGTGCTGGATGCGTACGATGTACTCAGTAAGTACCTGTTAAAATTTGAAAGGTTTTAAGGAAGCTAAAGTGTGGAGAGGAACATTTAAAGAGAAGCTCTTCTTTAGGGTGTGGACAAGAAATCCAAGAGACACTGCCTACAAGCAAGACAAAAACAAGAGGCCAGGGCTTCCCTGGTGGCGCAGTGGTTGAGAGTCCGCCTGCCAATGCAGGGGACACGGGTTCGTGCCCCAGTCTGGGAAGATCCCACATGCCGCGGAGCGGCTGGGCCTGCGCGTCCGGAGCGTGTGCTCCGCGACGGGAGGGACCACAGCAGTGAGGGGCCCGCATACCGCAAAAAAAAAAAAAAAAAAAGAACAAGAGGCCATTTCTTGGCGGGTAGAGGTCCATCTACTGAGCCCAGAGCATTACAACGCCATCCCAGACCAGCCACTTTTCATCTCTGAAGGCACATGCAAGAGCAAGCAGCCTTAAATAAGGGACGGGAGAGTATAGCCTGATTCAAAAGCATCTTAAGGGCAAGGACCCCCTGTTAGTTGGAGACAGCTCTGCACAGAAGAGAAAACATGAAAGAAAGCCTCCAATTAGGTAGGGCACTCTGAGCAAATCAGTCACCTCTCTGAGACTGAACACCTTCATCTCAAAATTCTATATAATAATGACAGTTATTCAGCAGAATTGTGTTGTCTTCAACAGAACTGTTATGAAGATTAGATAACATATGTAAAAGCATGGAGGATAAAGCTGGTTGGTTGAATGTAGTTGAAGGTAACACAATTGAATAGTAAAAATGATGAGCATTATTGGGCTACCATTTTATTTATTATTTTTTAAAATTTATTTATTTATTTTTGGCTGAGTTGGGTTTTTTGTTGTTGCTGCTCACGGGCTTTCTCTAGTTGCAGCGAGCGGGGGCTACTCTTCGTTGTGGTGCGCAGGCTCCTCATTGCAGTGGTTTCTCTTGTTGTGGAGCATGTGGTCTAGGTGTGCGGGCTTCAGTAGCTGTGGCTCGCGGGCTGCAGAGCACAGGCTCGGTAATTGTGGTGCATGGGCTTAGTTGCTCCGCAGCACGTGGGATCGTCCCGAACCAGGGCTCGAAACCGTGTCCCCTGCATTGGCAGGCAGATTCTTAACCACTGCACCACCAGGGAAGTCCCTGGGCTACCATTTTATGACAGACCTGTGCTAAGCACTTGGAATAGAAGGATGAATAAGATACGGTTCCTGCGCTCAAGTAGCTCTGAATCTACTAGGGAGAAGGAAATGGCAACAAACACTTGCATTAAAGAACTATAGGTGCAGTATACCACTGGCACACTGCACTGGACAAACAAAGAAGCGGTCATCTGCAGAGATAAGGAATTTTTAAAATGCAGGGGAAGTGGGGAAGGGGCAATGCTTAAACTGGCTCTGGAAGGATGTTTCCAAACAGATGGATAGTTTATTCCAGGCCACAGATGGCACAAAGACCTAGACAAACAGTAGAGCAATTAATGGGAGAAGAGGGCTCCCTAAGCAATGAATAAGCTCACATCGTAGTAAGCATATTAAAATGCAACCACAACCCCCATTAAATATACTTGCTAGGTTCAGAAGAATTGAGTTGCACTTAATTTGTTAGGGAAAAGGTTATGCTTTTTGTCATTAAATTAAATATTTATTAATTCTTACTTGTACTTTCTGCATTTTGGAATCAGCATATTTTATTTGCAGGTCTCAAACATTTTATAGGTTCCCCGAAAGGCTTATAGGCCCTAGACACTGTAGCTAATATTGATAAAATGGTCCTTTTTACAAGCATGCCATGATGGTTAATTCTGTGTCAACTCAGGCTGTGCTGCTCAGCTGTTTGGTCGTCACCAGTCTAACTATTGCAGCGAAGGTATTTTTGAGATGAGATTAAAATCAGATTTAAATCAATAGACTTTTGGTAAAACGTATTACCATCCAAAATGTGGGGGGTGACTTCCCTGGTGGCGCAGTGGTTAAGAATCCGCCTGTCAATGCAGGGGACACGGGTTGGAGCCCTGGTTTGGGAAGATCCCACGTGCCGAGGAGCAACTAAGCCGGTGTGCCACAACTACTGAGCCTGCGCTCTACAGCCCGCGAGCCACAACTACGGGAGCCCGTGAGCCACAACTACTGAGCCCAGGTGCTGCCACTACTGAAGCCCCCACGCTTAGAGCCCGTGCTCTGCAACAAGAGAAGCCACTGCAATGAGAAACCCGCGCACCACAACGAAGAGTAGCCCCCGCTCCCCGCAACTAGAGAAAGCCCGCGCGCAGCAATGAAGACCCAACACCCAACACAGCCAAAAATAAATAAATAAAATAAACAAAATGTGGGTGGGCCTCATCCAATCAGCTGAAGGCCTTAAGAGCAAAGACTGAGGTTTCCCCCCCCGCAGAAAGCAATTCTGCCTCATAGAAACCCTGTCTGAATTTCCCACTTGCAGATTTTGGATTTGAGACTGCAAGATCAACTTCTTCCAACCTGGGGTTCTACGTAACTACGTGAGCCAGTTCCTTAAAATAAATGTGTGTCTCCCACGGCTTCTGCTTCTCTGGAGAACACTAGCACCCATGCCATGGAGGTCTTTTTTTTTTTTTTAACATCTTTATTGGAGTATAATTGCTTTACAATGGTGTGTTAGTTTCTGCTGTATAACAAAGTGAATCAGCTATACATATACATATAACTCCATATCCCCTCCCTCTTGAGTCTCCCTCCCACCCTCCCTATCCCACCCCCCTAGGGGGTCACAAAGCACGGAGCTGATCTCCCTGTGCCATGCAGCTGCTTCCTACTAGTTATCTACTTTCTGTTTCTTAGTGTATATAAGTCCGTGTCACTCTCTCACTTCGTCCCAGCTTACCCTTCCCACTCCCCATGTCCTCAAGTCCATTCTCTACGTCTGTGTCCTTATTCCTGTCCTGCCCCTAGGTTCTTCAGAAACTTTTTTTTTTTTTAGATTGCATATATATGTGTTAGCATATGGTATTTATTTTTCTCTTTCTGACTTAATTCACTCTGTATGACAGTCTCTAGGTCCATCCACCTCACTACAAATAACTCAATTTCATTTCTTTTTATGGCTGAGTAATATTCCATGGTATATATGTGCCACATCTTCTTTATCCATTCATCTGTCGATGGACACTTAGGTTGCTTCCGTGTCCTGGCTATTGTAAGTAGAGCTGCAATGAACATTGTGGTACATGACTCTGTTTGAATTATGGTTTTTTCAGGGTATATGCCCAGTAGTGGGATTGCTGGGTAATATGGTAGTTCTATTTTTAGTGTTTTAAGGAACCGCCATACTGTTCTGTATAGTGGCTGTATCAATTTACATTCCCACCAACAGTGCAAGAGGGTTCCCTTTTCTCCACACCCTCTCCAGCATTTACTGTTCGTAGATTTTTTGATGATGGCCATTCTGACTGGGCCATGGAAGTCTTTCAAATTAATTTAGACAGACATTGCTTAAAAATGAATAGGTGTTTACAAGCTTGGAGACAACAGGATGTTTTAAATTCATCCATATATTTATTCAACATGTTTTCTTTGAGTATCAACTATGTGTCAGGTACTGTGGTCAGTGAGTAAAGAGTAGGGACAAACTCATATGGCCTTACTTTCATGGAACTTAGTCTTTGGGGGACGTGGTAAAAGAAATACAGCTGGTGATGGGTGCTACCCTTATCCCTTGGAGATAGCCAACAGTATAGCAAGAGTGACCTATTTTAAAGAAATTTTTATTTTATATTGGACTATAGTTGATTTACAATGTTTTACTAGTTTCAGGTGTATAGCAAAGTGATTCAGTTTTATATATACATATAAGAGTGACCTATTTCTGACTCAGTGGTCAGAGAGGCTTCTCTGAGAATGAAGGTCAGTTTCTTGTATCAACTGAGCTGGGCTACAGTTCTCAGTTATTCAATCAAACGCCAGTCTAGGTGATGTAGTGAAAGTATTTTGTTGATGTGATTAAATGCCATAACCAGCTGATTTTAAGGAATAGAGATTATCCTAGATAATCTGGGTGGGCTTGATTCAATCAGTTAAAAGGCCTTGGGGCAGAGCTGGAGCTTCCTGAAGAAAGTCCACCTGTAGACAGGGCTTCACTCCATGTGTTGGAGTTCCAGGCTGCCCTGAAGATTTCTCACCTGCCTAGCCAGCCCCACAATCACGCTGACCAATTCCCTGCAATAAATCTCTTAATATATTATCTCCTAGTGGTTCTGCTTCTGTGGTGGAACCCTGGCTGATATGCCCAGTATATGACATCTATCTGAGACTAGAGTCAGAAGCGGGGGGGCGGGGGGGCCCGAGGGCAGGTGGAAGCTGTTGGGGTCTGAGATTCAGCCTGGCTTCCTCGAGAATGAAAGTGTGATTAGAGAAAGAGGAAGAGAACATGAAATTAAAGAAGAGAGAACTGGGCAGGGGCTGGATTTTAAAAGGAATGGGAAGTAAAATAACTGAATTTGGTTTTTAAAGGATGATTTTAGCTACAGGAGAGTGGCTTGGATGGGGGTGTGATTTCAGAGGTCACGGGTGGAAGGGGCAGGCTACAGGGGGAGGTTAGATTAGAGAGGTGGCAGAGTAAATGATGCAAAGTGTAAGAATGAGATGTAGGAGCTGCAGAACTTGCCGGTGAATTATGTATGGAGAGGTGAGGACTGCCAAGGATGACTGTTGAGTTTCTTACTTGAGCAGCTGGGTGAATGGCGGACTCCTTTACTAGACAGAGATCAAATGACCAACTTGGATCCTCTGGAGAGAGGGCAAGGGCGTAAATCAAAAGCTCTGTTCTGGACATTTTAGGTTTCATAAGACCTTGAGGCACCCAAGTGGACAGGTGAAGTAGGCAATCGAATAATCAGCCCAGCAAGGAGGACAGAATTAGAGATATTAACCTGAGACCGACAGCAGGTAGAGGGCACTTAATTTACGGGAATAACGAGCTCACACTGAAAGGGAAAAGGGCCCAGCGTTTAGCAGTAAGATGCTTAAGGAAAGGAGACTGAGAATGAACAGTGGGTATAATGAGGTCACAATGACGTGCGTTGGATCAAACTAAACGGCTGTTTTAAATCCGAGTCCATCGATCCCCGGATTGCTCTAAAACCAGATGGTGGCCATGCACCGCCCCCTGGCACAAACCCGCTTACCCCAGCGAAGTGGAACCTTAAACCAGAGCCGGCCCCGCCCCCGCCCCCGCCCCCGCGAGCAGCCCCAGGCTCCGCCCCTTCCCGATCCTGCCAGCCTCTGCAATCGTTCGTAGAGATCGTCGCTTTGCCCAGGCGGTTGTGTAGATCCAACTGGAGGTCAGGCCCAAACCATGGCGGAAAAGACTCAAAAAAGGTGGGTCGCTGCCTGAGAAAACCCTGTTCTGTCCTCTCCGCAGGGGTGGAACCTGTTCCTGGTCGCCTGTGGTGGGGCCTTAGATGGTGTCTTAGATCCCGGGCGCCCGGCTTAGACGGTTCCTAAGGCCCAGACCTGGGCGTCCGCGGAGGGAGGGGACGACGGAGTAGCGGTAGAGCGGCCCGGGAAGGTATACGGAATGGGGCCGGGTTCTCGGTCCCTCCGCGACCTCTCCGGCTCTCCTCCGCCACGCGCCTGCGCGGAAGCGGTCTCGGGCGGGGCTGCGAGGGGAGGAGGGTGTTGTCCCCCGCCCCGGACACAGAGGACCTGTCCCCTTTCTTGACGCTGCCTTCGGGGCGCCTGTAGCTGCCCTGTGTCCTCGACACACGTGGGAGTGCCGGCCGCTCCCCAATCCCTTCGTGCCTGTCGTGGGCGCTGTGTTTGTGTAGACGGGCTCCAGGGGGGCCGCACCTGGACCAGAACTAGCTGCTTTGTAGACGCGTGGGGACAGGCCCTGGGGTTGCTTCTCCAGTGGTCTTACTGGCTGGACACTCTGGGTGGAAAGGAGCGGCTGGGATGGGGACACGCTTAAGTTAAACTGTTTTCCACAGCAGCAGTGTTGAGCACTCTCTGGTGACTCTCCCTGAAAAAGAAAACCGACAAACCTTGTTTTGGGTGCCATAAATTAACATTTAGGTTTTTCTTCTCTTTAGGCAGGTAATTGTAATCTTTTTCATAAGATAAAGAGGAAAGGAATATTATGCACAGTGTATAGTGGTGTGCAGTGGAGATGAAGGTGGTGTTGATTGTTGTTTTAATAGGTAGGTCTTTGGCTAAGCCTTCTGCCAGCTGCCTGTTTCCCCGTCCGCCCCATCACTCCCAGGTACAGTGAGGTCTACGTGGAGATATTCGGACCACGTTTTAATTGATCTAGCGGTGAGTTTAATTATTCCTGCCTCACAAAGTGTGCTGATTGTAACACACACTGCCTGGAGCCTCTTCCTTCTGCATAAAACTGAAGACAGGGCATTTTTGAGTCTCACCTGTTGTCGCTTGCCCAGGATAAGTTAAACGTTAGATAATACTTTTTTCATAAAAAAAATCATAGCGAGAGGGAGGCTGAGGGAATGGAAAACTGGGTTGGGAAATCATGTCTAAAATGAGATGTTTTATAGAGATTAATTTATTTGTCCAGAGCTTAATAAAATTGCTTTTTTAAACACACAAACCAACTTGAAAAAACATTTACAAATGTTGATACATTCAAGGGCAGCATCATTCAGCTGTCACAGAAAGAATATCCAAAATGACAGGATGTTTCCAGGAAACTTTGAAGCTAACAGAAAAGAGATGACTGGTGTTAGGATAATGATGTCCCGGAAATGAACTTTGCTTCAAGACATTTAAAGTCTCTGGGTTTCAGTTTCCTCATCTAGAAAATGAGAGGTTTGGACCATTTTCTGTTTTCTACTTCATGTTACTGAAGTTTTTTCTTTCTTCTATTCAGTAGAAAGGTTTTATATTTTCTGTGGTTTCAGCAGACAAGTGACACATAGTAACCCAGATGGATCATTTTAAAATTTTATTAACTTGTTCCTTGTAGAAAGTCAGTGCCTGTTAAAATGATGGGAGCAGACATAGCTGTGTCTAATCTCAACAACATTTCTTGAAGATAGACCCAGGGATTATTAGTTTTTGGTTTGATATTCTTTTTACTTAGAGCTTTAAAAATACTTTGTGGTAGGAAGGTTTGTTCACAGAAATTTATGGAAGAAGAATTCTTGCACGTCTTTTTTTAGTTTTTCACATCAGTAAGGAAGTGGTGATATTTAAAAATATTTAAAAATATTATGCATATACCTGGAGCTCCTAGCTGTGCTGTTCCTATATAATAAAAATATTTAAAAATATTTAAAATTTTAAAAAATATTTAAAATTTTTTTAATTTTAAAAAATTTAAAATTTTTTACAAATGCTCATCACATAATCTTTCTGGTTTTTTTCTTTTTTCCTAGAAATCTTCCCTTTGAAGTCCTCTGTCAACTTTGCTCTCTAAGACTGATGCACGGCTGTTATCCTGATGTTTCCCTCTGTCCTTGCACGCTGGAGCCTCTGTTTCTAGAATCTGTCTTGTCTGTTGGTTTACTTTTATTTAGCTAAGTACATCCTTCATTAGCTTCATAATAAAGAGTGCATAGGAGATATTTTTTTTTAGAGTTTGCAAGTCTAAAAATGTCTTTATTTTCCTTCCGTAGTTGTTTGCTAGTTTGGCTGGATAAACAGCTCTAGGTTAAAAGTAGTTTTCACTCAGATTTCTGTAGGCATTGTTTGCTGGTGTTGTAGTATCCAGTATTGCTCTTAAGAAATCTGATGCCATTCCGATTATTTCTTCCCCTCCGTGTGTGACTGTCCCACCCCCCACCCCTGGAAACTTTTGAGGATCTTCTCTATAGTGGTCAAAATGTTTATGATAATGGTACTTGCCCATGGGTGTTTTGCATTCACTGAGTCCTTCCGGAGTGGAGATTGATAGCCTTTGTCCTGGGGAATTTTCTTGTGTTATTCTTTCATAGTTTATTCTCCAATATCTCTCTTTTCTCCTTTCAATATTACTTTTATTGGGATTACTTTTATACTTCATGTATTGGTCCTCTAACCGTCTTGCCTTTTCTCTTTTTTTTTTTTACATTTTGTTCTACTTTCTGGGAGAGCTCTTTTTTTAACCTCCATCCTTCTAGTGAATTTTAAATATTAGTCATGTTTTTTATTTCTAGGACCTGTTTCTTAGACTCTGTTCCTTTTTCATAGGCTTCTGTCTTGATTTATGCAGTAGTGTCTCATTTCTCTCAATTATAAGCGTTGTGTGTTTTTAATGTTTTCTTCTACTATCTGAATTAACTGTGTTTCCTCAAACTACTTTTTCTTCCTGTTTGTTTTGGGTTTTTTCCTTCCTCGTTGGAGGCTTCCTGGATGTATCTGATAATGGCCTTCTGTCCGTTCTGTCCATTGTTAAGCGTGAGAACAGCACAGCTGGGAGCTCCAGGTGTATGCATTAGGCTTGTCCTCTGATGTGTTTCAGGGTAGAGCAAGTCAGGCAGGAAGCTGAGCCTTTCATTGAAGAACTCAGGATGTCTGGTAGTTTCTGTAGAAAAGTATCACCATCTTATCTCCTTGCTGCCTGAAATTCTGTTTGAGGCCAGGAGGGCACATGGGGAAGGGGTGCTGGTGGTCTCACTGTTGCTCTGCCCGTCATTGTCACCTGGCTTTGGCTTGATATCTTAAGTGCAGCGCCTCATGGAGGGGCCAGTCATCACCCGGCTGTGCCCCTGAGGATGGGGACGGGGGCAGACATCTGACTGCTTGGTTGCCTCACTTTTCTCCCCTTCCCTAGTGCCTGGTGCCTCCAAGCTAAGCCTCTCAGTGACTCTCTTCCTGCTGCCTACAGGCTTCTGAAAGTCTTGACATCTTTCATCTGCTGTTACCTCGTCTCCCTTGCTCTTTGGGAATAGTACTTCTTTTATTCCTTTACTGTTGTTTTAGTGGTATTTTGAAAGGAGAGATAAGTTGTCCATGTAGACCAGGGGTGGGCTGACTTTTTCTGTGAAAAGCTAGTATTACCTTGTTTTTATTGTTAAGGAGTACACAGTGTTCCAGTAAGCTGGTGGCAATATTTTATTTCATTACCTCTCCCTTTTTATGGCTATCAAGGTTATTAACAATGAATGTTTCACTGTTCTGAATAATATTATAATGACCAATTTGTACATATATTTTCCTCCTATTGAATTCTTGATGATAGAACTCCAGAAATAGATTTCCCAGATCACACATTATGAATATTTTTATGATTCCTGATGCATATTGGTACAGTAATTTCAAAGAGGTGTCCTGATACTGCCACCAGAAATGTCCTAGTGTCTCAGTTAAATTACAGCTGCATCATCATTGGATAGCTGTCATTAAAGGAAAAACAAAACACCTCATCACCCTGAACAAACTAATATGAGATAAGAAATGGGCCAGAATATAACCATATTGAATATTCCAAGTATTCACATTTATCTCATAACACAGCCTTTCATTTCTTCCCTCCATTGACTTGTGTCATGTTTCTGCTAGTACGATATCAAGCATCCTGGGTGTAATATGACACAGAACAGTTATGAACAGTGGTCTAGAAATATTCTAACCCATGCCATTGTGCATGTGGTGTAATCAGGTTATATTTGTGATAGCAGTTTATTTATTTGGAGACTGAAAGTAATGAGAAGTAATGCTAATGAAAAATAATCATTTTTTCCTTGGTTAAAGAGGATTGTTGCTGAAGCGGTGGGAGAAATGATTTGAAGAACAGAAAAACTGGTCTTAAAGGGAAACTAAGGAGTCTAAAATTCATTAAATGATACTTACAAGTTACATGAAAGTATTTTTAGATAAAGGGGGAGACCCTTTTAGGGATTATGATTTGAGGGGGACTTTTTCAGGAAAGTGGATAAAGTTTCACCCTGATTATGGAAACATATCCAGGACTTCTTTAGTACCTGGCCTTAAGAAAATTTGATCAGCTGTTGATTGATTGATTGGATAGGTAATGCATTTGTGTGATTCAAAATGCAAACAATTTAAAAAATGATATATAATGAAAAAAAATCTTCCATCTACCTTTGTTTCCCTGCTATCTAGCTCCTCTCTCTGAAGGCAGTGAGTATTGATTGTTTCTTACCTGTTCTTCCAGAGATAGTTTGGAAATATCCAAGAAAATACAAATATTAAGCAGTTACACACTAGTACTACTGTACACGTTGCACCAGTTGTAAATGATGCTCAAAAGTCATTTCAGAAAAGCTGAATGTGCTAAACACTTAAGTATTTTATTAGAATGGTAAGGTTGTCTTGTTTAAGTTCATGTTACATATAATGAAAGTTTTCAGTCATCAAGGAGGACAAATTTTAAAAACATGAATCTGTTTCAGAGTAAAACATTTGAAAAAATAAAACTTTGCAATAATATTTTTTAAAATCAAAGAAGTATCCAAAAAAGACATGAAACACAAATGGAAAGTACCATTAAATTTGTTTATAGTATCTACTGTATGTTAAAAATAAGCAAGTAGGGACTTCCCTGGTGGTACAGTGGTTAAGAACCCGCCTGCCAATGCAGGGGACACGGGTTCGAGCCCTGGTCCGGGAAGATCCCACATGCCACAGAGCAACTAAGCCCATATGCCACAACTACTGAGCCTGCGCTCTAGAGCCCGCAAGCCACAACTACTGAGCCCGAGTGCCACAACTACTGAAGCCCGCACGCCTAGAGAGAGCCCATGCTCCGCAACAAGAGAATCCACTGCTATGAGAAGCCTGCACACCGCAGTGAAGAGTAGCCCCCGCTCACAGCAACTAGAGAAAGCCCGCGCTCAGCAGCAAAGACCCAGTGCAGCCAAAGATAGATAAATAATTAATTAAAAATAAATCAATAAATAAGTATTTTCATACATGAATATTTATAGAACTTAATGATATTGATATGAGTGAATCATTGCACTCTAGATTTCTAGTCCTTGCTGGTGGTGATACAAATATTTAAATATAAATATGATATTTACTGAAATGAGAAAACAATTTTTTGAAAAATTTATAAATCAAGGCTGTAACATGCAAGTCAAGAAAACTTCAACTGTTGTATACCAGGTTTTAGTAATTTACTTGAAATGCAAAGTTCATGTCTTAGAAGAAACTTTGATAGGTTTTGTTTATCTTGTAGAGCTAGAACATGGCAAGGATGTCTGGTTTCAACACTCTTCTACTTAATATCATACTGGAAGTCTTAGCCAGGACAATAAGGGAAGAAAAAGAAATAATATGAATACAAATTGGAAAAGAAGAAATAAAACTGTCCCTATCCACAGATAACAAAATTGTTTACATGAAACTGGTTTACATGGAAAATCCCAGAGAATCTATAAAACTACTTGAACTAAGTGGGTTTAGCAAGGTTGCAAGATACAAGGTCAATATACAAAATTATTGTATTCCTATAAACTTGCAATGAACAGCTAGAAATCAAAATTTTGAAAAATCCACACAGATATAAAATAGAAATATCTAAAATGGTATTGTTATTTCATAGAAACTGAGAGCAGATTTAACACCATGAATAATACCATTACTACTAAGAAAAATTATTAATGACTACGAGTTACTTAACGATTATCAGTTTAATGGGGAAGTCATTTGGTACAGTTCTTCATGTCAGCTCATGGCTCAGCTAGGGCAGCATTTAGCTAGATTCAGCTGTGTCCAACAAAAGACCACAGCAGAATATCAAAAACATTAATAAATTATTTGGAAATTATTAATTTTTTGAATAATTTGCACTACAGTTTATCACTTGATCAGCAGTTTTATCATATACATAGAGAATAAATAGGAATATTTATAAATTTTAAATTTCTACATTGATTTCTATATTAATATTACATTGCTGCATTGTTAAATATTTTGAATGAACATTCTTTTTCCTCTTCTTTTTTTTTTTTTTTGGCGGTACACGGGCCTCTCACTGTTGTGGCCTCTCCCGTTGTGGAGCACAGGCTCCAGACGCGCAGGCTCAGCGGCCATGGCTCACGGGCCCAGCCGCTCCGCGGCATGTGGGATCTTCCCGGACCGGGGCACGAACCCGCATCCCCTGCATCGGCAGGCAGACTCTCAACCACTGCGCCACCAGGGAAGCCCTCTTTTTCCTCTTCTTAACCAAAATACTGGCATGTTACTGTCCATCTCTGGCTTTGATTTTGTTGACTTAACGATGTAGCTTGGAGATCATTCCAACTCTTTACATACAGGATTATTCATTCTTTATTATGCTGTATATTAGTTCATAGTATACCATAATTTATTAACAGTTCCCTACTAATGAATACCTAGATTGTTTTGAGCTTTTTGCTATTTAGAAACAATGTGGGTGTTAAAAGAGTCCAAAGCCTCTTTTCCTCTCAAGCATTTTAAGAATGCATGATAAATAATTTTAGCTCAGTAGATGGTGTGCCACCTGAGAAGTTTATAATATATTAAATCTTACAGTTTATTTTTCATTTTTCCCTCAATTTGTTTTAACCTTTTTCTCATTGCAGTGTCAAGATAGCTTCTCTAACAGTATTTTTAAACTTTACGCGTGATGAATGTTACCTTTTTTTCCTACAGTGTGAAGATTGCACCTGGAGCAGTTGTGTGTGTAGAGAGTGAAATCAAGGGTGATGTAACTATAGGTAAGAAAATAGCCCATTAGTGTTGTTTCTCAAGAATTGTGATTTATTTCAGTGCTTTACAATTCATTAGGTATTATTTTCTATGTTTGACTGATGCCCTAATTTTATTGAGAAACAGTGTATTTCTCTAAGTGTTTAATATTTCTAAAAGAATTTAGTGTGATGGAGTCTATATTTAAACTCATGTCTGACAAACTAACAAGGCAATATAATAAAGTCTTTTATTTGAGAGACAGCTATTGTGTACCTACTACGTGCCAGGCACTGTGCTAGCACTAGGGACCCAGCAGTGAACACAGCAGACAAAGGTACTGCCTTCACAGAGCTTACATTCTATTAAGAGTATAAACCACGGAGCCTGACAGACTTGAGGTAGCATCCTCGCTCTTAACCTGCTGAGTTACCTCTGGCATGTCACTTAACCTGTCTCATTTTCCCCATCTGTGTAATTGTGTGTATCAGAATTAGGTTCAACTGCTTGTAGTGGTGGCTTACACACTCAAAGGTTTACTCCCTTACGTAAAAAGCCCAGGGGTAGGCAATTCAGGGCCTGTCAGTTGATTGTCTGGGAACTCCAGCCTTGCAGGCCAGGATGTGATGGCTAGAGCACGAAGAGTGATCTTGGATAAGAAAGGGGAGGAGCGGAGACAAAGGGTGTACCTCCCAGTGCATCAGCTCCCCTTAAATAGTCTTCCTGAGGGCTTCCCTGGTAGCGCAGTGGTTGAGAGTCTGCCTGCCAATGCAGGGGACACGGGTTCGTGCCCTGGTCCAGGAAGATCCCACATGCTGCAGAGAGGCTGGGCCCGTGAGCCATGGCCGCTGAGCCTGCGCGTCCGGACCCTGTGCTCCGCAATGAGAGAGGCCACAACAGTGAGAGGCCCGCATAACGCAAAAAAAAAAAAAAAAAAAAAAAAAATAGTCTTCCTGAAAGTTCCACACGGTCTTTTGCCTTGGTCTCGGTCTCATGGACACACTTAGCTACAGAGAAGGCTGGGAGATGTAGTCTGAACTGGACACGTTGCTGCCCCCTTATTGGGTTCTGTTACAAGGCAAAAGGAAAGAATGGATATTCAGTGGTAGTTAGCAGCTTTTGTCACAGGCAAAATAGGAGTGCCTCCCTCAGAGGCTTTTTTGTTTTGTTTTTTTTTACCTTATAGGTTTTTGAAGGATTAAAAATAAAAGAATATTTGTGGGGCTTCCCTGGTGGCGCAGTGGTTGAGAGTCCGCCTGCCGATGCAGGGGACGCGGGTTCATGCCCCGGTCCAGGAAGATCCCACATGCCGCAGAGCGGCTGGGCCTGTGAGCCATGGCCGCTGAGCCTGTGCGTCCAGAGCCTGTGCTCCGCAACGCGAGAGGCCGCAACAGTGAGAGGCCTCACGTACCGCAAATAAATAAATAAATAAATAAATAAATAAAAGAATATTTGTGAAAGTCATTGCCCAATACCTAACAGATAGTAAGCACTCAATAAACGTTGGCTAATCACACTTTAAAATCAGTGTAGCCTTGTTAGAGGTGAAGTCCAACATTTAAATCAAATGAACAATTTAACATGAGACAACTTGCTTATATGAACATGATTAAATTCCCCCAAATGCACATTTTAGCACATTCTAGTTCTTTTACATGTGTTTTCACTGGACATGGTGCCCTGGTAGCTTTATTAATGTGAGCCCATCTTTACTAGCCACTGTGTGTTGCTGGAGTAGAGCTTTCAGGGAATTAAGTACACTTTCAGAGAGTAGATATGCCTTGTTCCCTTATACTAACAGTATGTGTAAAAGAAAAAAAAATTTTTTTTAATTTTAGTAAGTCTAAGCCTCCAGCCACTTCAGGCATCATGTCTTATAAAACCAGTTAAGATTGTGCCTGTATTGGGGACTTCCCTGGTGGCCCAGTGGTTAAGACTCTGCACTCCCAATGCAGGAGGCCTGGGTTCGATCCCTGGTCAGGGAATTAGACCCCACATGCATGCCACAACTAAGAGTTCGCATGCCACAACTAAGGAGCCGGCAAGCCACAACTAAGGAGCCCATGAACCACAACTAAGGAGCCCGCCTGCCACAACTAAGACCCAGCGTAACCAAATAAATAAATAAAGGAAATACAGCATTAAATTACTAAAAAGATCATGCCAGTATTATGGAACATCATTAGGAATTTGCCAGGTTGGATTTATTTAATTATAATATTTTAAATGGACAGAATTTCAAAGTTTAGATGATGGCTCTTTCTTTCCAGTGCTGTATTAACTCTTTGTTAACTCTTAACACTTGCAAACTTTTTATGAGGAGAAATTATGATGGTCACATGTTTATCAAAATGTTCCTGTGCATTTTGCCTGCTTTTTTTTTTGGCCTCATGTGGGCTCTTAGTTCCCCAGCCAGGGATTGAACCCGAGCCCCCTGCATTGGGAGCATGGAGTCTTAACCACTGGACCGCCAGGGAAGTCCCTCCTCTGCATTTTTATTCTAGTATTTTTATGGTTTTCTTCATGATTCGAGGAATAACATCTAATAGTAGCCCACAAGGTGTTCTGTAATTAGAAGGAAAATAAATTATAATACTTACTTTCCCTCTCATTTCTACTTCTTCCTCACTTTAAACAATAAGTGTTCAGTATCTACTGTATAGTAGATATATAGACGGTATAAATGTCTCTACAGGCATAAATGTACGCACAGGTATACATATATGTTTGTGTGTGTTTGTGTGTGTGTTTCAGATTTGAAATAACAGGTCCTGTCCTTGCAAAGCATCCCTAGAATAGCAGTAAAGGCTTTATCCTGTGAAAAGGAGAGCTGGACCACTACATAGGACTGGGGCCTGGAGGCTTCAGGAATCAGCGCTCGCTTTTCTGTTCCCCCTCTGTCTTTTGTTCCTTTGTGCTTCTCCCCTTTGTTTATCCCTTTTATCCTCCTGCCTTCTGTAAATGTTGAAATTATGTAAAGAAATACAGTATTTAAATCTACTTTCCATGTAAGCTCATTACCATCTGATCATGCACAACTTTGATGGTTAAAATATAAAATGATTGTTCAACACAGATTTTCAGTGACGGATTGTAGCATAAGAAATGGTAATTTTTTAAAAACTAGTGATTTGAAGTTTATCATAGAATGGATCTAAGTTAATATTTGTTGGGTTTATTTTTGACCCAGTTTTTTAGAACAAGAAAATTTGCTCACGTTACAGAAACATCTCAATTTTTGAAATTAAGGAAAGGGGCTTCCCTGGCGGTCCAGTGGTTGGGAGTTTGCCTTCCAGAGCTGGGGACACGGGTTCGATCCCTGGTTGGGGAACTAGGATCCCACAGGCCTCAGGGCAATTAGGCCCACGCGCCGCAACTCTTGAGCCCATGCCCAACCCCAAACTAGAGAGAAGCCCATGTGCTGCAGCTAAGACCTGATGCAGCCCCAAAATATAAATAAATAAATATTTTAAAAGAAAATTAAGGAAAAGATTCAGAAGTGATATAGTTACCCAGTGTTCTGTGTTACACAATTCTTATCTCATTTTCATTGTGCCTGTTTCTTATCTCTAATTTTATATATAAATATCGAAATTTTCCAGTATTGGTGTTTAGTCATTTCTATCATGTTATATTTGGTATAAAATTATCTCTTATCTTTTGATACTATTAATTCATTTTTCTGATGTAATACATCAGATTTTAAAAGCTCCTGGGAGATATAAAGTTAAATCAAAGCTGAGAGTAGAGATAAGTTATCTGATTAAATCTCACTCTCCCTACCATGTTGTGTTTTTTTATTTTTAGTGTTGTGTTTTTTGGGGGGGGGGTGAAATTTTCTTCTTAGGGAAACTTTTATTTTCTTATTTATTTTTAATAATTTTTATTGGAGTATAGTTGATTTACAATGTTGTGTTAGTTTCTGCTGTATAGCAAAGTGACTCAGTTATACATATACATCTATCCACTCTTTTTTAGATTCTTTTCCCATATAGGTCATTACAGAGTACTGAGTAGAGCTCCCTGTGCTATACAGTAGGTCCTTATTAGTTGTCTATTTTATATACAGTGGTATGTATATGTCAGTTCTGATCTCCCAGTTTATCCCTCCCCCTCCCTTTTCCCCCTGGTAGCTGTTTGTTTTCTACATCTGTGATTCTATTTCTGTTTTGTAAGTAAGTTCATTTGTACCATTTTTTTAGATTCCACATATAAGCAATATATGATATTTGTTTTTGTCTGAATTACTTCACTTAGTATGATAATCTCTAGGTCCTTCCCTATTGCTGCAAATGGAATTATCTCATTCTTTCTTATGGCTGAGTAATATTCCATTGTGTGTGTATATATATATATATATGTATATATATACTACATCTTCTTTATCCATTCCTCTGTCAATGGACTATTTTTCAACTTACGGCTGTTTTTGTTTTTGCTTAATTTATCAGAACAACTAATGTAAGTCTTCTGTTACAGTATGAGATTTGAGCACTTAATAAGCTCTGTTTTCTGGCTTAAGTGGCAATGAATTTAAGTGTAGTTTAATTAATAGATTTTTCAGGATGTTTTACATAACTTATCATTCCCTTATCAGTTTTACTCTTACCAAATTATTCCATTCTGAAATGTTTGAGGAGGAAAGTAATTTTTTCCTTTGCTATATTTCAGTTAGTAGAACTTTAAACCTGATCTTCTGTTTTCCTAGAAAATCAGGTATTTGGTTTATCAAAGTAACTAGTCCGAAGCTTTGAAGTATTGTCCTTAACCAGAAACCCTATGGCTGTGGCTCTGCAGGAACCTGACCCTTTCATTAGAGGCAGCTAGGAAACAGACCTTGGGAAAAATAACAGCACTCTCGTTAATTATAATTTGGGTAAATAAGGTTTCATAGTATGAAGCCTGTTTTTAATTAGTTTGCCTTGATTCATGGGCCATGCATTATTTCCTGAAAATTTTTTTTGAAAGCTGAAAAACATTTCAGAAAGGTAGCTCTGAGCACAGTCCTGTAGTCCTGTTACAGGGTGAAGGCAGACTCCTGGGGTTAGGACAGGGCTTGGTGGGACATCGTAATGTGAAGGCAGAACTGAGTACAGTGGCAAAGCTTTGTGATGGAAGCACTTTGTCCCACTTATTCTGTCATTCTTTCCATTAGAGTTTTTAATATAAGCTTCCCTTTTATTGTGGAAATCTTTTTTTAATTGAGGTAACATTGGTTTATAACATTATGTAAGTTTCATATGTACATTATATGGAAATCTTTTTCAATAAAGCAGAACAGTGGCTTTGACTTGAGAAATTCATTGAACATAAAGCAGTTCTTAAAGATACTTCAGCTTACAGGTCAAAGGAATTGTTTTCATTTTCAAAAGAGACCTTGTGGCTTTTGGAGCTATTTATTGACATATGAAAATGTCCACAAAGATTGCTTTCTGTGGCAAAGATAGACAGGAAAAATGCCCTTTACTAAATGAGGGGAATGGAAATTTGATGCAAGGAATGTCTTTCTGGCTGGGTTGCGTCAAGCCCGGCCAACCATTTAGAAAAATAATTCATCAGCCAGTGAGGCAGCTCCGACTCTAGACACACTTATCCAAACAAGGAGATAAGCCAAATAGGGTTTCAGCACATTTGGTAAGAAAATATACAAACTGCCCCGCCAGAAAGAGCGCCAAGAAAGTTCACAGCAGCCTTTTAAAAAAAAACTTTCCATGGTGACAGATTTTTATTGTTAAAGCATTTTAACCTCAAGACCCTTCAGCTTGGTTTGAATTCAGACCCATTCTAGGTAAAAATGCTTCTTGCGTGCAGAAAAGTATGGAGCAGACTGTGCTCACATTCCAGTGTCTTGGACTAGTGCTCAGGTTGCCGGGCTGTCTGGTGACGACCTCCAGTGCTGCGCAGAGACAAAGCCTCACTCACCTAAGTCAGAAAGTTCCTTTAAGGAGTTCACCAAATTTAAGTCTTAGCAGTCACAGGTCCTGTGGTTCATATACACATACTAACCTCTCTAGTCTCTGCCCAAAAAAGACCTACAAGAGGTTAAGGGAAGCTATTCAGTTTATTGTCACCCATGACCTTGTTGTTAACATCACAACTTGAAGTAGATAGTTTTCATGCTTCAAGCCATTTCAGCCCTGAACTCCAAGACTTGTAGTTTGGCGGTGTGGCCACCAGGTGGAGGTGTTGTCCTAAACACAGGTCTCACAGCAGCTGCTCACAGGTCTCATATAATGCTTTATATCCCAAGGCAAGGCCATCAGATTTACAACCAGTTTTCCAGTTACTTACTAACAAACTTATTAATAATGATAAAAACAATAACAATAATAAACACCTGGCTAAAATAGCCCCAGCATTATTTTTAAAAATTGTGTAAGAAGACATGGGATTTGGGATTATTTAATTTTTAAAAATTTGTGCTCATCTCTTTGGGTTTCTTTTGTATAATTAACATGTATTATATTATTTTTGAAAGGGAAAGATGAAAATACCAATTGTTTTCAAAGCTGTACTTTAGAGGAACTTTTAAAGGAGCACAGGTCCCAGTGGTACTTTTGTCTTATTAGCCCTTTCTCAGGTAGCTTCTTGCAAGGCTGCTTGTTGTCAAAAGCTGCAGCCTGAGTACCAGCAGAATATCTAGTGCCTCTGGCTACTTATCTAGCTGTGGCAAAGGATCTGCTTTCTGTCACAGCCATGACGATCTCTTCCTCCTGTCAGATTTTTAATGCTAGCAATGGAAAATTATTCATTTTATTAATTATTAATCTTTTTCCTGGTGAAGAATTTTCCTCCCTGGTTAAAAAGAGGTTTTACCCCAGTACCTGAGTATCAGGGAAGTAAAGCACTCCCTTTTCTTCTGTTTCTCAGACCAGAAGGAGTTATTTTGTTTACTGTGATAAAGTTCTTAGCTCTTAGTGTCGGGTTATGATAAACTTCCCATTTTGAAAAACTATGATCTCCTTTTCAAACATTATTTTATATAATCCACACTTCAGCCCAGTGAGGTAGGTTATCATACTCATCTTTTTATAGATGAGAAAACTGAGGCATTTGAGAGATTAAGTACATAGCCTTTAAGTGATAAAGGCCAGAGCCTGGACTTTCTAGACAAGGGGCGGGGTGCTAGCTGGGGCTTTAATTATAAAGAACCTAAAATAGAAAGATCGTGTCCCTTTATCATGGAATATTTTGACGTAAAATGTAAATCTGGTATTGTGCAAACTACAGATTTAAATTGGTTCACATGGCTGGAAGACCTGTAAGAAATTTCTCATTTCAAAGGAATCCAGTGTTTGTTTCAGAAATGTTTTAGCACCTCTCCCCAAAAGTGTTAACTTCTAAATGCCCCTTATTAAGGGATTGGTTAAATAAATTATGGTATATTCATATGATGTGAAATAATAATCAGCCATTAAAAAGAATAGCCAGCTAGATACTTATATGGAAAAACCACCATGACTTATTAGGTGAAAAAGCAAATTGCAGAATAAGTACTATTCCTTGTTTTTTTGAAAAAGTATGTACTTGTAATTCGTATTTTTTCTCCTTTATTTTTTAACTTTCTAATGAAGTATATTTTATATACAGTGATATTTATAGATTTTAAGTATATAGTAGTACTTAAGTCTGGAATAATACTCCAAATTTTTAAGAATAGTTATCTCTAGGGAATGGGATTAGCAAGAGGAGAGAGGATCTTTCACTTTTGGCTTTGATTGAGGTTTTTCTAATGAGTATGTGTTCCTTTTATAAGTGTGTGTGTGTGTGTGTGTGTGTGTGTTTAGCAAAGGAAAAAGGCACACGTGGTCACAGTCATGGTCGCCTTGAGAAGCTTCCCGGGGATCTCAGTGATCCCGTCTTCTATTCTGAAATCTCCTATCCTGAACAGGAGAATTTGCCAGGGAAATTGTACTTTAGTAGCTGAGAATTTGGGGAGCCAGAGGTGACAGAAATAACAAAGCCACTCTCTGTGCATCCTTTGACTTGGGCCCCACCCTCTTTATCAATCCCAAGCTCTTCATTGTTAGGGAAAAAAATAAGCTGCACCGAGATTCCTTCCAATTCTCTGGGCACCTGGAATGCCTCTATTTTAATACATTTTTGAGCAAGCATGTTAAGTATTCCCAGTTTTTAAGATAACAAGCTCAAAAGGGCAAGTGTAGCACACATTCCTTTCGGTTGCCCTGTCACAAGCAGATAATTACTGAATAAATTAACAAGTTATTAATATACTTTATTAAAACAGTAGAATACTGAATTTCATGGACGGTGCCATCTAGCTGACTCCCCTCCCACTTTCTGTCAGCACTTCTGCCCACCCTCTCTTACTTTCAGAGTCAGTTACTTCCTGTCCGCTTGTTTACAGATAAAAATGGCCTTGGTATGGGTGGGTGGGTGGGCGGGTGTTGGAGAGAACGGCTGCCGCGAGAGATTCTGTGGTTTCATTATCACCCAAATGCTAGGCCTATAGGGAGGAGATGTTACCGGATTTAGGCAGTGCAGTGCCTCCTTCACCCTGACCCGCCAATGGGCTTGATGAGAGCCCTTCCTGCCCCTCGACTTGAGGTTGGAGTCACTGCCTCAGGTCTCCTTTTATCAGAGTCGTAGGACTCCAGTAACCATGCTTGGCTCCTTCCTCTGCCTGCCGTTACCCCTTTCACCTGGTTAAAATCACATCCTAGACCAGTAGGGATGGTGACAGAGTAACAAAGCTAAGGTTAGTCTCCATATTTTCTAACTCTCATCTCGCCCATATTTCCTCTTAATCCCTTAATAAAAGGACTAATTTTGGGCTTCCGTGGTGGCGCAGTGGTTAAGAATCTGCCTGCCAATGAAGGGGACACGGGTTCGAGCCCTGGTCTGGGAAGATCCCACATGCCGCGGAGCAACTAAGCCCGTGTGCCACAACTACTGAGCCTGAGCTCTAGAGCCCACGAGCCACAACTACTGAGCCCGCGTGCCACAACTACTGAAGCCTGTGCGCCTGGAGCCTGTGCTGCACAACAAAAGAAGCCACCGTAATGAGAAGCCCACACACCGCAACAAGGAGTAGTCCCCGCTCGCTGCAACTAGAGAAAGCCCGCATGCAGCAACAAAGACCCAACACAGCCAAAAATAAATTAATTAATTAAAATAAATAAATTAATTAGCTAATTAAAAGGACTAAGTCTGTAATGCACTAGCATAAGAAAGCACCAACATTGTAAGCAAAGAGAGCCTTACCTTTATGAGGGAAAGGAAGGAAAGGAATTAATTTTTATTGCTGGCTACATGTCAGAATACTATGTCTGCAAACATTATTTCATCTAATTCTTAAAACAGCCCTGCAAGACTGTTATTATCACCGCCCCCATTTCACCGGTGAGATAACAGAGGCTTCAGAACAGAGGGTGAGCCAGGGCTGTCCGGCTCCAAAGCGTGTGCTGTCTCCACTCACCTCGGCTTGAGATTTGGCACGAACGGCAGTGATAACATTTGTAACGTGCCTAGTGTGGTGCCTGGCACCTACTTTAGGAAACGTTCCTCCCAACAGCCTCCTTGGAAGCGCAGCCTCCAAAAGTAATTTCTTTTCACCATACTTTTAACAGGACCCAGGACAGTGATCCACCCTAAAGCACGAATCATTGCGGAAGCCGGGCCCATAGTGATCGGCGAAGGTAACCTAATAGAAGAACAGGCGCTCATCATAAATGCGTGAGTGAGACTCTTACAGATGCTCTGAATCAGGTGCCACAGTGTTGCCATTCATTTCAGCCCCATCTCTAGGGACCTTTTACAACTGACATCTGGAAAGCCCACTATTTGAGAACTAGGGAAACACTAAGCATCTTTTTCTTTTTTAAAAAAATTAATTAATTTTTAGCATCTTTATTGGAGTATAATTGCTTTACAATGGTGTGTTAGTTTCTGCTTTATAACAAAGTGAATCAGCTATACATATACATATATCCCCATATCTCCTCCCTCTTGCGTTTCCCTCCCTCCCACCCTCCCTATCTCACCCCTCTAGGTAGTCACAAAGCACCGACCTGATCTCCCTGTGCTATACAGCTGCTTCCCACTAGCTAGCTATTTTACATTTGGTAGTGTATATATGTCCATGCCACTCTCTCACTTCATCCCAGCTTCCCCTTCCCCCTCCCCGTGTCCTCAAGTCCATTCTCTACGTCTGCGTCTTTATTCTTGTCTTGCCCCTAGGTTCTTCAGAACCTTTTTTGTTTTGTTTTTTTTAGATTCCATATATATGTGTTAGCACACGGTATTTGTTTTTCTCTTTCTGACTTACTTCACTCTGTATGGCAGACTATGTCCATCCACCTCACTACAAATAACTCAATTTTGTTTCTTTTTATGGCTGAGTAATACTCCATTGTATACATGTGCCACATCTTCTTCATCCATTCATCTTAAGCATCTTTTTCAACACAAGTAATTAGTAAATGAGGAAAGCAAAGACCAGAGGGGTAAAGAGACTTGTCCAAGGTGAGATAGCTCGTAGGTGGATGACTAGAATCTCCGAGTCTCGGTCTGATAATCTTCCCCTTACGTATGACAGCCTCGTCTGTTCCTGAAGCGAACATTTCCTGAGGACACCCCCAGTGGCCCAGTGCTGTGCTCACTGCCTCAGATAGTCTTTTAGTTGGATGTCTTGGTTCTGGCTGCAATGTTATTACTCATACCCAGACATGTGAACTTAAATCTGATATATATTTTCATATGCTTTGAGAGATAACACTCAGAATTATATTTGAAAAATTGGGGGTTCTGGAGGCAATTTTTAAACTTTATAAAATATTAGAACATGTACATGATCTTAGTGAACTAGACTATAATACCTGTGAAATTTTTATAAGCATTTGTAAAGCTTTCTAGGTAAAATTTTGGCAGGAAATTCAAGCTTATACCTAGTTTATAGCAACAGTGTATGGAATTTTTAATAAAGACCTTGGGAAAATACTTAACTGTGATAAAGAGATTGATTTCTCTTAATGCTTACTTAGGATTTGGGAGTTTCTTACTATATTAGGCAGTTTCTTTTTAAAATATATTTTGGCACTTTTAGTGTAAGTCAATTAACAAGTTATATTCTGCAGTAACTCAGCTGTCAGAGATAAAGCACTGTTTTTAAATGGCTTTTTCCTCTTAGACCACAAACATCTTATGTTCTAAATGTTTCAGCTATCCACCTAACAGCATAAAATGATTATTTTATGTGAATATCTGTTTACATTTCACAATCTTGAATGATTATTAAGAAAGGGAATTTTTCAAGTTAGGCATGATTTTGATTCCATTTCAACAAGCCGAAAGTCCTAGCCAGCATCTTTTCTACCTTGTCCTGGGAAAGGCACACTGGGCTTTGAGTTTAAAAAATAAAGAAAGACTGACCTTCTGTACACACCTATGACTTCTTTACATTTCAGTAGTTCTTTTTCAACTCAGAATAAAGTCTTCTGCAGCATAGAGGATAAATAATTCACTTGGATTAAGAAATTACTTACATCGTTACATATATTAAGCTTGATGGAGGCAAAATTGAGAGAATGAACCCAAATTCCAAAACAGCAGAATTGCTTACTGCACTGTTAACTTGTTGATAATTTGTCTCTTCTTTTTATAGTCATCCTGAAAATATCACTCCTGATGCTGAAGATCCAGAGCCCAAACCTATGATCATTGGCACCAATAATGTGTTTGAAGTTGGCTGTTGTATCCTTTGCCATAATTTAAGATAAATCATTTCCAGCTGTCTTTTGGTACCTAAATCTCCTCTGTAGAAATTATTGTAATTTATCTATCAAATACTTACATTATATATATATAATTATTTTTTAACACATAATATAATCGTATGTAATATATGTTATATATTATGTAGTTTATATTATGTGTATATATAAACATTTATAAACTATGTTTTTAGGACTAGGCTATCCAGCTCTTTGAAAGGACTTATTTACAGTATAATCCCCTCTGTTCCATTGAATAACCCGAGTAAAAGAAGTATGCTGTTTTCAGGTGTGCATGCATGCACACACAAACTCACACTCACCTTTAGGAACCTTGCTCCTGTTGCTACATCTTGTTGGCAGGTACAGTGACTGAGTGGCAGTAGACATGAAATAGAGTAATCTTGGCTTCAGTCCTGGTTTAAGAACCACACTCTGTCCTTTTGATTCCTATATAGTTTTAGGTTGACAGTATGTTGTCTGATACAAGGAAGTGGTGGATGGAGATGAAAATATTTCATTCTTTGCATTTTTCCCCCCAAGTGTCACCAGTGCCTTTGCTGATTTCATACTCTAAAAAGATAGTAAAATCTTTTCAAGATGTCAGCAAAACCTTATTTTATAATAGAAACTACTTGAAGGAGAAAATCTAAAGGTTTAACAATAGCAAAATATTTAAATAAACTGCAAGCATAAAATGGACCACTAGAACCATTAAGCAGTCATTTACAATTATGTTTTTAAAGATTTTTGATGGTATGGGATAAGGTTTGCAAATGGAAGTGAACCACATAAAGTGAGCTACAGACGTTTATACGGTTTGATTTTGTACAGTTTGATTTCCAGTTATATAAAGGGAATTATACATATTTACATAAAGATATATCAAGCCATTAACAGTGCTACCCTTAAGTGATTGGGTGTTAGTTTTCATTTCCTTAAAACAATTGTGAAAATATGTTACTCATAAAATCGGGGTATAAGGTGCTCATTTCTTTAAAAATATAGAAGACATTTATTTATACTTGAGATATTTCTATATAAAGATTAAAACTTTACTTGCACACTGCCCTGGGCAAGGAGTTCTGGCCAGGCCAGCCTGCGTGGCCCCTCCCATGCCTCTGTCTCTGCCCCAGTGCAGGATAAGGACAGAGTGAATTAGTAGGGAAGAAAGATGAACATATTCACAATGGCTACTTAACTCTGGCTTACAGATTCCCAAGCCATGAAAATAGGAGATAATAATGTTATTGAATCAAAAGGTAAGTTATGTTTGGAACTTTATTGTGAAAACTGATTACCTCCTTTCTCTTTGTGGTGTTCCAGAAAACAACCTAAGTACAGACCACGGCAAAGTGGTGTGCTTGGAAGGAAGGCGTGGTTGGAAGTGGGCTAACACAGCCATGAGATGAATTCTTTGCCTTTAAGGAACCTAATCTAGTAATGTGTTTCATACATTAATTTAAAATTCTAGCTATGTACATTTAAATCAGGATTGAGTTAAACCATAAACTTCAGGTGAAAGATTTGAAAAAGATTTCTCCTAAAAACTAGTGTCTGACTTCCCTGGTGGCTCAATGGTTAAGAATTGCCTGCCAGTGCAGGGGACACAGGTTCGAGACCTGGTCCGGGAAGATCCCACATGCCGCTGAGCACCTAAGCCCATGCGCCACAACTACTGAGCCTGTGCTCTAGAGCCCGTGAGCCACAACTACTGAGCCCACATGCCACAACTACTAAAGCATGCGTGCCTAGAGCCCATGCTCCACAACAAGAGAAGCCACTGCAATGAGAAGGCCATGCACCACAGCAAAAAGTAGCCCCTGCTCGCCACAACTAGAGAAAGCCCGCGCGCAGCAACGAAAACCGACCGCAGCCCAACATAAATAAATAAATAAATGATTTTTTAAAACCAAAAAAAACTTCCTTCCTTCCTTTAAACAAAAAAAAAAACAAACTAGAGTCAGTGGTAATTTAGTTGATTAACGTTATTGTAGAATTAAAGAAAAAAAATTAGTTTCTCTAGCAGTTTGCTTTCTTGAATTTCAGGACTGCTTTCCCCTAGCCCATCAGAAACAAATGTAAGCTACTTTATCATAGGTGGGGCAATGCGGGGGCCGTGTAAGTCACCATCACTGCTGGGAAGCAGCTCCAAGAGCTTGTCCAGAAAGAACTGGAGTGATAAGACTTTTTTAGAATAGTGCCTTTCCTTTCTTGGTCTTGACTGGCATGAAAGAAAATGTTTTCTTTAAAAAAAAAAAAAATTAGGCTTTTTGTTAATCTGCTTAATGGTTTTTATTTAATTTGGATTACCAGTTATGATGATGATTCCCACTGTCATTTTCTATTTATTGTGTACTTGCTATGTGTCAAACCTGTGCTTGACACTTTACATTTACTATCTCATTTATTCCTTACAGCAAACTGTGAAGTGGGATGGTCTCCATTTTATAGATGAACTTGCTCAGAGAATTTACAGTGACTTGCCCAAGATTGCACAGATAGCAGCAGAGCTCTGTTTTGAATGCACTTGATACTAGTCTGGTGCCTGCCTCTGCGCTGTACAAACTCTGGACTAAAGTGATTTCTTAATATTTTTTTAAGGGCAGTTTGTATTTTTAGACTTGCATCATCTTAGGAAAAAAAATAGTGTTCTAGTCATTGAATGTCTTACATGGTAGTCCTCTCTGTGTCTTTCCTGCAGCATATGTAGGCAGAAACGTAATATTGACAAGTGGTTGCATCATTGGGGCCTGCTGCAACCTGAACACGTTTGAAGTCATCCCTGAGAACACAGTGATTTATGGCGCAGACTGCCTTCGTCGGGTGCAGACTGAGCGACCACAGGTACTAGAACCTCTCTTTTAAAAAGAGTCTTTTCTAGGGCTGCTAATTTTCCCAAAATACCACATAATTGTTTTAATGGGGCAGCAAGTCAGCTGTTTAAAAAGCAAATAATTAAAATAAAACATGAGAGAAACATTCCTAAAACTATAATTTCTTTGTAATTATTGAGTCCTTAATATCAGAAATATGTCCAAAGATGACAATGACACATTGATTATGGGAAAAGAAAATCCAGTGATGTTATTCCTAATCTTATGTATTTTCACTGGAGGTGCATCACCAAGCCTTACAAACTATATGGATTTGCTCCTAAAAATACCAACCTTCGAGGGTAAGGAATGAACCTACCAAATTTATACTGAATAGCCAACTTGGGTTCAGCTATTAGTTTACTAACACAGATGCCTTGAAAATAAGCACAGCTTGTGAATATGCAGGTATATTTAGATATTTTCCTGTCTTATGAGAAATTGTCCCCTCCTAATAACCAAGAATAATGGGAAGTATGTATTTGGAGTTTCACATTAGAGTAGGAGATAAGTAAGATAGGGCATTTGGGACTTCCTTTGGACAGAAGACATTCTGATTGAAGTTTGGAGCCTCACTGTTTGGCACACTCAGTATATTACCCACCCTCCTTCCCTTTCCCCAAAGAAAGTATTTTTCAAGACATTTAGCGCTTTTGCTTCTTAGCCATATTTTATCAGAAATTAAAATTCCAGTTCTTTCTGGGTTATTGTAATTCTGTAATGTTTGGCCTTTATTATTATTACTATTATTATAAGCAAGTATTACCTCTATAGACCAAAAAGGAAATAAGAACAAATCCAGTATTTTTTCACTATCTTTCTGCATAACAGCAAAACAATTGAAGAGGGAGAAATGAAGCTGGAGTTGGGTTAAGGGAGATTAGAATTATGTGAGCAAGAATATCTGAAGTTTAATACATAATGGTGTGTATGAAACTCTGTTTTCCATTATCTTGCTGATCGTAAGGATCGTGTAAAGGTCCTTATTACAGAGGATTCACCCAGACTTTTGGAAAGAAAGTTCTTAGGGCAAGGGCCTAAAAGTCCATAATTTTCACAAGTACTCCCAGTGAGATTTACAGTGAGGGAAGTTTGAGCAAAGCTGGTATATGAAGAGTCAAGATCAGGTGAGTGTCACAGCTGTGTGCTCTGTAGGTCGTGTAGAAAGCAGTGTCCTTGGGGTATTTTACTTGTGTTGTCTACTATACTTGGAACTTTCTCAGTTCTTAGAGGCCAAGGTGAAATCTACGAAAGCAAGGTTGAAAACTGATTAACATATATTTTTATATGTAAAATGTTTTGGCTTTTTCTTATTACCAAACTTAACGTATGTTCATTGTAAATTGAAAAAACAGAAGCAAAAATAAGTCAGTGAATGGGATCCGCTGCAGGGGCACAGGTTCGATCCCTGGATCCCTGGTCAGGGAACTACGATCCTGCATGCTGCACGGCAGAGCCAAAAAAAAAAAAGTCAGTGAAAATCACCTGTAATCCCATGACATGGTGATAATCATCTCTACCTGATACTCTTTGCTTTCTGCTGGTCAGTTCTTAATTTTCTTATCTTTTTAGCCCCAGACACTACAGCTGGATTTCCTGATGAAAATCTTGCCAAACTACCATCACCTAAAGAAGACTATGAAAGGAAGCTCAACTCCAGTTAAGAACTAAGAACAATATATGACATCAAGATAACATTTGTCTTTGACCACTGTCTTTTGAAAGAGCCACAGTGTTTATGCACTCTTAGCAGTCTGCAGAATAATATGTGTTGACTTTATCTTGTAAAATTGAGTTAGAGAGGAAAGAAATGGGTTTTCATTGTAACTGTCCTCTATAATTTATATAAAATGTATTATTTTCTGATATCCTTGTCCCATTTCTGATAATTTACAGATTTCTTATTTTGTGTTGTTTTGTTATGTAAAATGTTGGCCATGAATTTTAGTTATATAAAAGACTACCCATGATAAGAAAGAACATATTGTTATGTATTTATATTCTAGCATTTACTAAACTAAATAAAAATGTTGATGACAGGACTTTCAGTGAATATACTTTAATCAATTTTTCTACTTGCATCAACTCTCCCAAAATAGCTCTTTTAATTTTTATTGTGTACTCGCTATATATTAAAGCTAATGTGGATTTGTAGCTGTTTAAAATTTCAGTGAAATTTCATCAGCTATTGAATTAATTTAGACTTCATTTTGTTTCCAAGAAAAAGACTTGGGTTTTTTTTCAGTAAAACAAAAGTAATCAGGGAAAGATGTATTCAGTAGAATACAAAATCAAAAAGAATGGTGTCTGATGAAAATGACAAGTAAAATGACCATTGAGTGGTATTCTTAGGTTTCTGAGAATAATGAAACTAGAAGAGATTTTGATATATTTATAAATGTATGAAATTATTTTGGCATATTACTAATCACTAATTATCGACCTTGTCATAATTCTATTTACCTAATTACATAATGGGCAAAATATTGGGGATTTTATTGTAATTCCAAGTTTTTTTAATAATTCAAGTGCATACATTTAATGGGACATACTTTTTAACTTTTGAATCAGTAGATGTTGATTAATACTAAGACATTAAATGCTAAAATATTTTCTCTTGAAACTTTTTTTTTCATTGAAGTATAGTTGATTTACAATGTTATGTTAGTTTCAGGTATACAGCAAAGTGATTCAGTTATACGTATATATGTATTCTTTTTCAGATTCTTTTCCATTATAAATTATTACAAGATTAATTTTTAATTGTGGATAGTAAAAAACTATTTTTGAATTTCTGAAACTGACCGGTACAAATTAGCCTTTGTTCCAGTTGTGAACGACTTGATTTTGGTAAGAATATTCATGACTCAAGTTAGAAAACTGTACTACTACATATAGTGGTTTGAAAAATGAGAACATCACATAAATGTCCTGTTTTTGATAACTGCTCTTTATTCATTTTTCAACCCCTGGTGATCAACTTAGGATTTCGTTGATAATGAAAATTTCTAGATAAAAGATCAGAAATTACAAAACTGCCCTTGAAATACTGTACCAGTTCTGAAATATTATCTCTGGACAGGCTCTGATATGCTAATAAATGCCCTGTACTCCAAACTATACAGGTAGTATGTGAAGACAGCAGTGAGATCGCTCCTGAGGACTCAGTAATAAGATATCCCCAGAGAGTCAGACTACTTTAATCATCATGTGAGAAGAGCCTCAACGTTTCCCAGGTGCACTGTGGCTTTTAATCACTATTAACTCATCTGCGGAAAGAAAATGTCAATTTACCCAGAGTTTAGAGAAACAAAAGTGACAGTGTGAATATAGTGTTAACCCACGGAGGGGAGGTGCTGAATCCAAGAGATGTGAGCCATTCAGTGACCAGAGGTGTTCTCTACTTCCCGTAGTATCAGTTTATGAAGACTTGCTGTGGCTTGGGAAGAGCATACCTCAAGACTTGCCACTTTGTCCTCTAACTGCAAGCTTTACTGAGCCACCTTCTGATTGCCGATACGGACTCTAAGCTGTCATTCAGGAAAAGGGGGAGCTCTGTATGAGAGCATCAGAATTCCATTCTGCACATAGTAAACTTAGAGAAGCTTTCTGATTTATACATCAGTATCATGTGAATTTAGTTTGTGTAGTTCTGCCTCCATGTCCGTCAGTTTAGTCTGTGAGTTTTGAATATTCTGATAAAATAGCTTATGATCCTTCAGGACAGAGAATCAAAGCCCAGACAGTTTATTGCAGTCTTTACTCTTTGGGGCTTCTCCATAGCCAGGCCCCCAGCCTTCTCCTGGTGACAGTCTCTGTCTCACTGAGACCGCATTCAGTACTCAAACTTCAGCACAAATATTCTAGGCAATTATGCTATGTGGTAGGACAAAGCCTGACATGCTGATGCCATAAAAAGTAGCAACTAAGCAGGGAGAAGAAAGAAACCATTTTATCATCGCAGTTTGATGATAGTTCTTGGGTCAAGATGATGGGTTTTCACCAGGTGAAGTGTCAGGTCTAGAAAGGGTACCTTTTACCCTGCTGTCTTCTTCATCCATTAACACACACTGTAGTGGTTTATCTATGCAGTGTAGAAAATTACCCTAAAATATAGCAGCTTAGAACAACAGATGTGTATTATCTTCTTGTGTGGTTTCTTCAGGTCAAATCTAGGAGCGGCTCAGCTGGTGGTCCTGGCTCAGTGCCCCCTCAGGTTTCACTCAAGCCAGACTGCAGTCATCTGAAGGCTCAACTGGGTCTGAAAGGTCCACTTCCAAGGTGGCTGCCTCACATGGCCGTCGGCAGGAGGCCTCAGCTCTGCACACGTGAGCCTCTCCACATGGCTGCTGAGTGTCCTCGTGATGGGGCAACTGGCTTCCCTCAGCTACCTTCAGCTTCTCCCAGATCCAAGCAAGGAAAGTCCTAGTCTCTAATGTTGCACACCACCACTTCCATTGCATTTTATCTGCTAGAAGCAGGTCCCTAAGTCCATCTCACACTCAAGGGGGGGTGATTAGGCACTACCTTTTGAAGGGAGGAGCATCCAAGAACTTCTGTTCGTGTTCTAAAGCTGCCAGCATACACACGCATCATTCCCACCTGGGTTCCTCCCTAGTACACCATCAGCACCTCTTAGGGGCCCCCATGCTGTGGGGAAGCTTTAGGAAGGACTGCTGTTTATTGATGGGCACACACGTGACATCATTCAAGATCTTCATCTCATAACCTATAAACCCTGTCTTCTTTTTTTTTTTTTTTGCGGTACGCGGGCCTCTCACTGTTGTGGCCTCTCCCGTTGCGGAGCACAGGCTCCGGACGCGCAGGCTCAGCGGCCATGGCTCACGGGCCCAGCCGCTCTGCAGCATGTGGGATCTTCCCGGACCAGGGCACGAACCCGTGTCCCCTGCACCGGCAGGCGGACTCTCAACAACTGCGCCACCAGGGAAGCCCAAACCCTGTCTTCTTAGACATTTAGATTACTTGTCCTAAATTTATCATGTATTTCATTAAGCATCAGTTTAACTTGTCTAGGCTTAATAGAAATTACTAATAAAAATCTTGAAGGATAAGGATGTTGAATGAGAGAATGTTGAAAATCATACAGAAATGCTAAAGTATGTACTTAGTAAACTCACTGACATTTAAAAAATCTGCATGTATTTGTTAAACTTGTATAGAACCTATTACATGCCAGGCACTGTTTAAAGCAGTTTACACGTAACTTATTAACTACACATCAACTTACTTAATACTCTTAATCAGGTAGGTAATCTTATTACCATTATTTTGCAGATGTGGAAATTGAGGCACAGAGAGGTTTAGTAATCATCCAAGGTCACTCAGCTGGTAAGTGGCATTTCAGCTCCGGAGTTCATAACCTTAACCCCATTCAATGCTGCCATTTGGAAGACTGGTTAAACCTTTTAAGATAGAGATTCCATAGCTTGGTGAGCTTCCTAAATGCTAGTTAGGAAAACAGCTGTGGATTTGTCTTGCTTAGTTTTTGTTTCTCTTAAAGTTTTTAAACCGCATGAGACAAAACAATAGGAAAATTTCAAAAGAATTGTTTGGTCTTCCCACTGAATTCAGTAAGAATTACCCAAAGAGGGATTCTCATGATAAGGCTACAGGTCATTCTGTCCAAAACTTTGAACTACTTCTGCTTATTATTACTAATTAAGTGTGGTGGTAAATTGTGGTGGTATTTTTATTGTTGTTTTTACTTATAAAAGTAATATAATTTCATTTTAGACATTAAGAGGATAGAGAGGAAATACTTCTAATTCCATGGCCCACCCTAAAGCACCACCACTTTTATCATTTTAGTGTCTACTTCTTAGTGTGCAATCCAACCGCTAATGAAGGTAAATGAAGATAATTTAATCTTAGAACTTTATAATTCCGCTGCAGGCCTGCTGTTTTATCACAGGAGGGAAACAGCATCATTTTTTCTGCTTTTGGCTAGCAATTGGGTTCTCCTAGAGAATTTTATTATCCTTAGTAATCCAACCTATATTAAGGCTACTTTAAACATATTTTATTAAACATAAACTAGAAACAGTTCCTCGCCTGCCCCCTTCAAAGGGAGATAGATATATTTTAACATTTTAGAGAATTTACCAGGAGTAGAACCAGTGACGCTACACACATCCAAATGGGGGTTCGGGCACGGCATCTCCCTCAGAGAAGCATTGCTGGTCCCACCAGGGACCTAGCAAAGAAAGGTTTCTCAAATCTTCGTTAGCATCCCTCACAAAAGAGTTTCCACACTAACTTCATGTGAGTTTGAGGGCTAAGTCTCTGAATTTAGATGTTCTGTTTCTTAAACCAACTCCACTTTCCTGTGATTCAGACCTTTGAACCAGTCTCTCTCTGTTCTCTGTGAAAAATAAGACTGGTGCTCAAGGCCCACCCACGTTTTTTTTTTTTTTTTTTTGCGGTACATGGGCCTCTCACTGTCGTGGCCTCTCCTGTTGCGGAGCACAGGCTCTGGACGCGCAGGCTCAGCGGCCATGGCTCACGGGCCCAGCCGCTCTGCGGCATGTGCGATCTTCCCGGACCGGGGCATGAACCCGCGTCCCCTGCATCGGCAGGCGGACTCTCACCCAATGCGCCACCAGGGAAGCCCCTCAATATATTTTTTAATAGGGGAAAGAATGACCCACACCTGATCCCATACGCTGTCAGCCTTTATATTTTAACTTTATCATAATGCAGTAAGAAAAATTAGAAAGCTCTTTACTGAATTATAAATAATTAAAGTGTGTTTGTGCTGGATGACAAAAAATCAAGTGCATTTGAGTTTTGAATATTGAAATAAGAAGGGGGAAAAGTCATGCTGTAAATGACATTTTGCTTAAATCACCTTCCTCTTTCTGCAGTATACAAGGGCCCCTTCCCTATATTTCAAGCTTTGCATAAAAGAAGAGTCATATTAGATCAGGGGCAAGCATCCATCCCCGCTTCATCCTTCTGAGTAGATCCTCAAATTTTGTTCAATTGTCTACCCAATCCACAAGTAAACCTCAGTCGGTGCCAATGCGTGTTTGCCCTTTCCCTGGTCCACAATTGCACATGTAACTTAAATTTGCTTAATTCAAGCTCAGGGAAGAACTTAAGAGTTGGGGAGGAGATTTTCCTTCTGCCACAGGATGTGTATAGGGGAATAGGCTGCCTCTTTGCTGCTGGCAGCCACCTTACCACCATGAGGGGAGGCAGCAGAATGGAAAGATAGGAAAAATATAGGTGCTCCAAGACATGGCTGAGCCTAACCTTAGAGCCTACCTAACCCTGAACTTGTTAGGGGAGACATTTTCTCATTGTCTTAGCTGGGGTTTCTATTGCAGAAAATACAAAATTTTTCAAGAAATTTTGCCTCAATTTTTTTTCCTTCTTTTTTTTTTTTTTTTTTTTGTGGTGAAGCAAGGTACAGCATTTATTTGCAGGACACAAAGCAAGGAGAATGGGCAACATATGCTCAAAAGACCTGAACTCCCTGATGCTTTGGAGCAAGGGTTTGTTTAAGGCAGCATTAGGAGCAAGGGTCACAGGTCATCAGCTCATGGACATTCTCCTCGTTGGTTGGTGGTGAGGTAACAGGGTGATGTTTTGGAAATCTTAATCATCAGTCTTCTGGTTCCAACCAGTCTGGGGTCTACATGCTTGTGGTCAGCATGTAGTCACCATCCTCCACTGGATGGGGGTCTTAGTTTCTAAGTTTATGTCTGAAGCAAGTTCCTGAAGCAACACCCCCCTGTGTACTGCAGACAGCAGGCAGGACATGGTGGCAGTGTTCCCGCCTCATTTTTGGGTGGCCTGCTTTGCTCGTGTAGTTAGCACAAGCCTGGTTCATCTGTTGAGCAACCCAGCACTGCCTGCTGCTGCATGGGTGGCAGATTGAAGAGGGGCAAGAATGAATAAACAGGGCAGAAAAGAAACTTTGTTAACAAGAGATGATGGTAGCTTGGGATGTAGCAATAAAGGTATGGACAAGTGGAAAAACTAGAGAGATTTATGAGAAAAGTGTATGATTCTGTGGTCTTTAATACATTCACAGAGTAATACAATCATCGTGACTAATTTTTTTTTTTTTTAACATTTTCATCACTCCAAAAAGAAAACCCCACACCCATTAGCAGTCCTTCCTCCTTCCTTCTCACCTCTGGCCACCACTAATCAACTTTCAGTCTCTGTGGATTTGCCTGTTCTAGACATTTTATGTAAATGGAATCATGTAATATGTGGTCTTCTGTGACTGGCTTCTTTCACTTAGCATAATGTTTTCAAGGTTCATGTAAGTAATAGCACGTATCAGTACTTCATTCCTTTTGATGGCTGAATAATATTCCAGTATATGGGTATACCTTATTTTGTTTATCTGTTCATCAGTTGATGGACATTTGGGTTGCTTCTAGTTTTGTTTGTTTTTTTTGCTATTATGAATAATGCTGGTATGAATATTTATGCACAAGTTTTTTTGTGTGACAAGTTTTTATTTCTCTTATACATACCTGGGAGTGGAGAAGAATTGCTGGTAACTCTATGTTTAACTTTTTGAGGAGCTACCAAACTGTATTCCAAAGTGGTTGCACCATTTTACCTTCCCACCAGCAACGAATGAGGATTCCAATTTTTCCACATCCTCACTAACACTTGTTAATATTTGTCTGTTTTATTTTAGCCATCCTAGTGGGTGTGAAGCAGTGGTATCTTATGGTTTTGATTTGCATTTCTTTGATGACTAATGATGTTTGGGTCACAGATCATGGCTTGCATGCAAAAAGTATTTTAGTAATTGAAAAAAGTATTTTCAATATTATAGAGTGGTTTGTTTTTGTTTTGGTTTATTTGGTTTTTTTGGCTGGGCCACATGACATGTAGGATCTTAGTTCTGCAAACAGGGATTGAACCCTAGCCCCTAGCATTGGAAGTGTGGAGTCTTAACGACCAGACCACCAGGGAAGTCCCATTATAAAATATTTTGATAAAATATACATCCAATAATTTAACAGATAATAATAACTGCATTGAACAGTACTAATTGAGCCATCAGGTAATGAATTAAAGTAATTTTACAGAGAAACACGGGTTTTATCCCTCAGGAAGAAGCTTATACTCAAATTGGGAGGTATAATGAAAATAACACCTATATATGCACATTTATTAAGGCTTAAATCAAAACACTAATTAACTTGTGGTCCATGGATTATATGCAAACTGTGGGTTTTTTCCTAAAAAGATGGTCACGGTCCATAACTTCTGTGAATTTCTTAAAGAATTCTAACCACTACCACCCCCGCAAAAGCTAAGAATGACTGCTCTAAAATTTTCATTGGGGAAAAAATGACTAATGCATTCTTTATGTCTGCTTCCATTAACATTTCTTTCTCAATGTTAGTTACTGGTTAAGTTATGCATTTTGCTTTGGTTACCATTTGTTCTAGTCAAGGCTTTCTGGGTCACAAGATAAAGATATCACTTCACACTAGTTTAAGGGAAAAAGACTTTATGGAAGGCTCTCGATGTGGCTAATGGAATCCAAGGGCATCCAGCCTGGCTGGGACCAACAGAGGACTGGCCCAGGAAGCCGGCAGCTAGCTTCCCTCGCTCGAGTTCTCTCAAATTATCCGCTCTGCTGATCTCTCAGTGAAGCAACCACCACTGCTCATGCGTGCCCCTGACCCGGCGTGCCTGCCCTCACTCCCTAGTTTCCGCGTCCTCCGTTCACTGCCCTGCAGGAATGACTAAATAGTGCCTCACAGCCCCAATTCAAAACTCTCAGGATTGAGACTCTTGTTAGTCCCACTGCTAATCCCATCAGCTCTAGCCAGGAAGGCAGCATCCTGTGGAGCAAGTGTGACGCTGCCCCTGGAAAGGGGAGCAGAGGCGGAGAGACACCCCGCCTGCGTCTCCCGCTCCACTCAACTGAACATGAACTTGCTTGTCCGTATGCCTGAACTTCAGGAACTTTTCATTTGTATGAGTCTCTAGAATCTGAAATGAAATACTCTCATTTCCTATGGAGATGATAATCAAGAGAGAAAACTTATTGATCTTTTAGATCAAAATCTCCATTATGTTATCTTTATTGCAAACCAAGCCTTGAGGGATTTGTGTCACTTTCCATGTTACAGTTTCAGATCCTGGCCACCATCACCACCACTGCCACACACACCCACATACCCACTAGCTAAAAAGACAGATGCCTCCTTGAATATTTAGCTTAAAAGTTGTCACGGTTGGCCTGTTGATTGATATCAACCATCTGAAGAGGTGAATCCCAACCTGCAGTGTTGCATATATATTTTATTTCACAAACTCTCTCCTGTTTCCAAGAGTGCTGTGAGATTTGTATGTTTTTTTTAATGAATTTAAATGAATATTGCTTTGAGAATTAAGTTTGACCATTTTCCAGTACCCAGTAGGCTAATAATGGACGTGGAAGCCCCCATGGGGAATCTGTTCAATTGGACGCACGCAGGAGACCCACCCCGTTATCCACCATTCACAGTAGTGGTGGCTGTCGACACTCCTTTCAGCTTCTGATTCCAGCCAGAGTCTTGCTGTCATGGACTTCACAGGAGGGTCATCATCCCCCCCGATTAGTGAGGAAGTCTGGAAACCATCAGCTTGTTACCTGAAAATTGGGTTTGCCTCTTTTTGGGCATCGAGCCAAAAGACACAACCAAGCCACAGATCAGGAGAAGGAAGGGTTTATTATTACTTGCAGCAAGGAAGGAGAACACTGGGGATCTTTCCCAAAGCAGTGTCTCTCTGAACCACAAAACTGGGGAAGTTTTAAGCTAAGTGTACATGCATATTCATGAAGGGGCTTGAGCAGAGGAGAATTCAGCACAGAATTGGGGCAGAGGTCAACGGAGTCCGAGCTTTAGTTGATTGAAGTCAGGAGTGTCAGGTCATTCCCTCCTCTACCTGCGGGGGAGCCTTCGTTCCTGCAGAACTCAAAGACATTATTATGTATATCCCTTGAGGAAGAACTAGGACTCTGCTTTATCGTTTCACTATTGTCTGACTGCCTTTTCTCTGTTCCTATATTCCTTTGTTCCCTTAGCATCATTAATTACTGAGACATGTTCAAGGGCGAGCATTGTGGCCAGCCTTAGATCCCAAAATGGCTTAGCCCAAAATGGCTTCTTCTCATGTCAGGAAAGCCATTCCTGGTTCTCTTTCTCCCGGGATCCCCTAACCTATCTGCTTACAAGCTCATAGGTCCTCTACCTTGGCTGTTCATCAGCCCCCCCAGGCCAGACCTCATAGTCTCTGAAAAATTTAAAAGCTTTTCAGGTGACACACAGCCTCCAAGGTTGAAGACTGTCACATTTGATGGAATTTTCAGACAAAATGTGTGGCATAAATTGCAAAACAAGGGTAGGGTTGTTTTTTCTGTTTTGTTTTCCCATATTTCAGTTTCATTATAAATATGTCTCATTCAGTACATAAAATTTGGGGGGAAAAAAAACATTCACAACCCCAAAATAAGGAGAAAACCACTGGTACCATTTAATCGTATTTTCTACTAATGTTTCCTATCCATATATTTTATATAACTAAGGCCCCAGTGTAAATACACAAGGACTATTTGGTTTTATTTTGTACTACTTGACACTGTAAGGAAGCATTTTCCAGGCAAGGCAGGCAGTATGGTTATCAGAAAATTAGAAGTAAAAATCCTCCCATCACTTTAAGGTCCATCCCTCCCACCTAGCCTCACTAGGTCAAAACAAGAACTCGCCAAAGTTAAAACACAGAAACAGGTAGTCAAGACTTAACTGGTTTTACCTCAGAGCCTCACCGGATAAGGGCTCTTTTAATAACAAAGCTTCCATTTAGGGATACTGAATTGCCTTCCCCTTCAGAGTCTATGGGCCACTTGCTTTGATGTGCAGTTCCCTTTAAACCTTGCTTGTTAGGCACCTGGAAATTCCTGAGAAGATCTTTAAGTCAACAATACAGATTTCTGAGCCTTGACCAGACCTGATGTCCCCTCCCTGCCTCCCCGAAGCCTCTTCCAAAGGCAGTCTGCCTGGGGTGATAATGGGATCCCAGCCCCAGAGGGAGCGTCCATCCCGACTTACCACCACCCAAGTGCCAGAAGGGAGCTGCCAGCTTGAGGTGGCTTTTCCTGCCCTTAAGTGAAGGTGTTCGTTGACCCCCTCAGACTTCTGACAGCTCCCTCAAAAACCGCTTGCCAAGGGCAGGAGTCCTTGTCAATGGGCACCTGTCCTCTCTGGAAATCTGTAAATTCTCTTTGAATAGTTTATATTTCAATTAGGTTACTGTGCATAATTACGGAGGGTGACTCATGGAGAAATGAAACAGAGAAATGATCACATATATACTATATTTATATGCACACACGTAGACTGTCCATAAAGTACAAGTGTAAAGATTATGTGTACGTGAAAACATATTAAAGGAGAGCGAGCCAGACTTCATTCTAGATGACAATCCACCCCACCTGTCCCTTATGATCCATGGGCAGGTGTGGAAATGACAGAGCCTCCCTCTGAAGCCCCACCAGACAGTACAGATCTTTTTCAACTTACAATGGGGTTACCTCCTGATACACCTATCATAAGTTGAAAATACCGTAAGTTGAAAATGCATTTAATACACCTAACCTACAGAACATCATAGCTTTGCCTGGCCTACATTAAACATGCTCAGAACACTTACATTGGCTTACTGTTGGGCAAAGTCATCTAACACAAAGCCTACTTTATAATAAAGTGTTGAATATCTCATGTCATTTATTGAATACTGTACTGAAAGTGGAAAACAGGATGGTTGTCTGGGTCCAGAATGACCGTCAGTGTATTGATTGTTTACCCTCACGATCGCAGGGCTGACCCGAAGCTGAGACTCGCTGCCACTGCCCAGTGTCACTGGAGAGCATGCCGCCAGCCCAGGAAAAGATTAAACTTCAAAATCGAAGTATGGTTTCTGCTCACTGCCTATCACTTTCTCGCCATCCTGAAGTCGAAAAATTGTAAGTCAAACTAAGCTGGGGACCATATTCTGTACTTGGTAACAGAGGAAAGGCCTTTGCCCCTGCAGAGCCCAACTCAGGGCTTTCCAACTTTGCGTAAAATACCGCTGTCTTACAAAGTAAACGTGAGCAGAATAGTTTAACAAGAATGGCTGTTGTCTTTCAGGTAAACCATAGATTCTCTAGAAGTTGAGACAAACTAAAGCCTTCACAATCAATCACTCTCTAAAAAATCATTCCAGGGCTTCCCTGGTGGCGCAGTGGTTGAGAGTCCGCCTGCCGATGCAGGGGACACGGGTTTGTGCCCCGGTCCGGGAAGATCCCACATAATGCGGAGCGGCTGGGCCCGTGAGCCATGGCCGCTGAGCCTGCGCGTCCGGAGCCTGTGCTCTGCAACGGGAGAGGCCACAACAGTGAGAGGCCCGCGTACCACAAAATTAAAAAAAAAAAAAATCATTCCAAATATGTATTTCATTCATCAGAATGCTGCCTTTTTCCAAAAGAAATTTGAAGTGGGTTAAGGTAAAGAAAGTGTACACATTAAGATTAACAAAGTAGGGGGGCTTCCCTGGTGGCGCAGTGGTTGAGAATCTGCCTGCTAATGCAGGGGACACGGGTTCGAGCCCTGGTCCAGGAAGATCCCACATGCCGCGGAGCAACTAATCCCATGCACCACAACTACTGAGCCTGTGCTCTAGAGCCCACAAGCCACAACTACTGAGCCCGTGTACCACAACTACTGAAGCCCGCGTGCCTAGAGCCCGTGCTCCGCAACAGAAGCCACCGCAATAAGACGCCCACGTGCCACAACGAAGAGTAGCCCCCACTCGCCACAACTAGAGAAAGCCCGTGTGCAGCAATGAAGACCCAACGTAGCCAAAAAAAAAAAAAAAGATTAACAAAGTAGACATGAACAGAGCAAGTGGGAAAATGAGGCGAAGCAGACATCCTAACCCCGAGAACTAGCTAACCACTGTGACTGCTGGTCAGACTTGGCTTCAAGAGCAAGTATACAAGGCAGTTAGCAGGAAACCTGGAACATGATAAGGGCTAATAAGTCATAGCCAGTATTATTATAATTCATAACCAGTATTACATTTCTCAAATACCCATTTTATTTCATCTCATGAAGTTGCAGCTACATTCATTTTTAAGGCTTTAAAATAATTTTGGAACAAGATGCCATTGGATTGGAATCTTCTGGTACAGTGCAGCACCAAGCTCGCTCTTCTAACTCAGGATCATCTGAGCCTTGCATTTCAGCAATTAAAAAAGAATGATTGGGAACTCCCTGGCAGTCCAGTGGTTGGAACTCCGTGCTTCCCTGCAGGGAGCACGAGTTTGATCCTTGGCCGGGGAACTAATTTTCCACCAGCCAAGCAGCACGGCCGAAAAAAAAAAAAAAAGATTAAACTAGGAATGTCCTTTTCCCATACGTTTAGCTCTTCCATCTCTGACTGGAAAATTTGGAGGCAATAAGGTCCCCAATATTTTGGTCTGCAAAACATCTCTGTGATTCTTGATAGCCATGACAAATAAGAAAAAGGAGTAAGTTCCATTGTTCCCATCACATATAATGGAAGGTTTCAACTATAATAAGACTCTCAAAAAATATTTCTAGTGCAGGTCAGAGAGACACAGAATCGAACCAAACAGGATTTTTCTGTTATCTGTCATCTGGATCTGAGATGCTGCCCTCGAGAACCAACTTGTATAGCCAACGGCCCTAGTGCAGTCCCTGCGAGTCTCCCAGAAATGCCTCATGTTGGGGTCTGGAGTGAGTGTCGCACTTTATACAGCAGACGGTGGCTGGCACCAGTGGCACCATTGCAGACATTAGGAAAACTAGCGGATTCCACCTGGGCACAAAGGCCAAGTCTCTCTTCATATGCCCTCCTATAGCTCTTCCTTTTTGCCTTCTGCCATATCCTTAGGTGAGTCCATCTTGTTTCACCTGAGATGATACCAGAAGGAGGTTTATAAAAGCATTACCTTTCCCCAGGTATCTAGCACAGTGCATGGTCCACGCTCAGTAAGTAAATGAATGAGAACCAAACAACCTCCAAACAAAAATGACCCTAATGGTTTCCAGTTCAGTCCAGAAAAACAAAACAAAAGAACCCCACGGCATTTAAAGAAGAGAATGAGTTGTCAAATAAAATTGTCAAAATGAGACCCCCTAGATTTCACCACATATGCAGCCTCCTGCTTCAGTCAGACCTGCCTGATGCCCCTTCATCTCTATGGTCATCCACCTCTCCTCATCTGATCAGAAACTGTCATCAGCTATTATTATTTAGCAATTCTGTCTTAATGAGATTAAGAAGATCGGAGGTGAGAGGAGGGACAGCAGATGGAATATATTCTATTTTCTGAATTGATAAGAAGAGAAAGGAGGCAATGTAGACATGGTCAATTTCCATCATTAATCAAATAGAAAATACTAATTTCCTGAAAAGAAAATTTGTGGGTTCAATGTCTCTTTACTTTTTCTCAAAAAACCTGCATTTGGTCCCAACCCACCAAGGTGAATGTAATTTTCTTGGATTTATCTCAGGCGAAAAACTACCCTATCTCGCTTCGTTCACAGTTAAGAACCTCTAAAAGCTACCTCCTGTCTATTGGAATTTTTATTTAACCAAAGGAATAAGCATTAATACTAATATATGTGTTGTTTACACTGTGATTATGCAAAGCGGAGAAAGTAAAAGAACAATTTGACTTGTAGAGTCTTTACATCATTGTTAAATTCTCCAACCCTGTCCCATCACATCCCCACACTAAAAATCTTCAGAGATGATTATCAAACTTCATACATGTATTTTAAAAAGTTTGTTTGCATTTATAGAACATGATTCCACCTGTGATGTGAGCCTAAATACACAAACCCTATTTCACTATTAGGATTGTTGTTTGTTTCTTTAAGTAAAATTTCCAGCTGACACATGGTAGATGTTAGAGGTGCTTAACCATGAGGGCAGCAGCTGGCGGCCAGGATTAGAACATGCCACGCTGGTCTTCAGAGAGCGAGGGGAGAGCCTTTTTCCCCTGACTGCTGAGCGGCGGGACCTCCATCAATCAGCCCAACACCCAATCTCTCAGCTTACAATCGACAGATTCTTAAGAAGTTTTTTCTTGCTTTTCTCCTGGAATGTTCCTACCCCAAGATAAAAGCCACGCTCAGAAATATCGCTACATGCTATCTACGCTGATTTTTTTGTTTTTTTCAGTGCAAAGCAAGGAAGAGTGGCGTTGGCCCAGTAGTCCAGAAGCTCTTATCCGAGAGATGAGTGAAGGGAGGTTCTAAGACCCTCCTTGTTTTACCTCTGATCCCAGAGGCTTGAGCCCCCAAAGGTCAAGATGGTGGCCTCCCTTAGAGCCGTGAAGGATGGGCCCGGAGAAAACTAATCTGGGCCTGGATGCAGAGGAGTTAGTACACGGGTCGGGGCACGACAGTCCAGGTTGCTAGGGCTGACACCCCGTCCCCCGCCCTCCTCCCCACCCCTCCCGCCCCATTCCCCTTGCTCCCGCTCTGCCAGCCTCCCCTCACTGGCTTCACTGGTTTTACTTGCCCTTTAGCCAGCCCAGTCCGTCCCACAGCAGACTCCCAGCCTCTGCCCTCTCCTCGTCCTCTTCATACCCGTTTCCACTGGCACCTCCTCCTCGACTGCTCCATCCGGGGCCCTCTGTGAGTCATCTCACCCATGCCCCTGGCTTCAGCTGCCTCCAGCCTGCTAATTGTGGCCTGGATTTCCAACCTGGCTATATCACCTGATATCCAAGCTCCGGCCGTCTTCTAGAGAGCACCACCCGATGGCCTCCTAGCCCTGCATTCACCGTGTGCTTCCACCTGACCAGCCTCCCAGAGGTGCCTCATGTGGGTGGTCTGGAGTGAGTCCCACTTGATTCCGTCCCAGTTTATACAGTGGCTGCCACCAGTGGCACTATTGCAGACGTTAGGAAAACTAGCAGATTCCATCTGGGCATGAAGAGCAAGCCTTTCTTCATGTGCCTCCTGTAGCTCCTCCTTGTAGCTTCTGCCAAATCCCCAGGCAACTGCATCCTTAGAGTCACCTGAGATGATACCAGTTTATGAAAGCATTACCTCTTCTCAGGTATCCAAGTGCATGGCTTTAAGGACCTGTTCTCCCAAACTAGCAAACTTTCTGTCATGCGTTATTCCTTCCTACACAGTCACCAGCCAGCTCAGCTCAATCCTATCTCCTAAGTATTTGGAGACACTGTCCCTTTCTCTCCGTCCCACCCACCGCCTGAAGCAGGCTTCATCACCTTCATCCTGTAACGGCTTCCAGATTGCTTTTCATCACTCTCCCGTCTCTAGTTATCTTCCCAAAACACAGAATCCACCATGCCTCCACATGTTCGATGACTTCCAGTCTCCAGCCACACGCCGTGTCTCCCGGCCCCAGCACCCCACCCCCCTGCATGCCGTTAGTCACACTGTCTCCTCAGCTCGGAATGCTCTTGTCTCTGCCTGTCAAACACCCACTCACCATTGAAAAACCCCGTTCATCACAAGCACCCCCAGTCCCTTGGGCAGAGTCAACAGCTCCATGGGCCCGTGGACCTACCTCCTGGAGCTCAGGGCTGTCCCCTTCCTCACTCACTACCTACCCGACTCCCAAGTGCGATGCTTCAACGGGCCAGGCGCTCAAAAATGCCTGCTGCCTTTGCTTCCACCAGAAAAAGAAAGCTGGAGTCACAGATCGGTTTCCTAACAGCCTCACTACATTGTCATTCTCTCCTGTCCTCACAACAGATACTGTTTACATGAGAATCTAATCTGCTGGGTATTTATTGAAGAGATTCCTAGAAGCAAAGAACAAGCTCTTATGAGGAAACTCTCACCATGGAAGCCTGTTCGGGAGGTAACAGACACCAGCCCCCCCTGGGAGGGGTCAGTCTTTACCTGGATAACCCGGAGCATGGCAGGGGAGGGCAATGAAAGGAGGAAGAAGGAAAATTTGTTTCCATTAAAAGGTACCGGTGCTGTAAAAACTCCCAGGGTTAGAACCCCTATCCCCGTAACAGCATAAGAACTCCTCATATGTGTCTAGGTGTACAATTCTATTAGACCGATAGAGAAGTAATGGACTTAATAAACTGCAAAGAGCAAATGACACTATGTGATGATCAGATAAGGACTCTGGGGGTGGGCAGGCTGGGCTGACTCTGCTCTGCCCCCTCTCTGATCGGTCTCTTCGCCTCCCCGACTGCCGGCTTCCCCACTGTTTAAGGGGAGCCTGGCAGAGGCTGGATCACGGAAAGCCATGGAAGGCTGGGGAAGGGCTGGAGGGGGCAGAGAGGCCAGTGAGGAAGAGATGGAAATGTCATTTGGCTTGTGGGACAGCAGGATAATGTGGCACCTTCTCTCCATCGCTTTCGCCCCTGCTGGAATCTGGGCTCTGGTTGCCTCTCTCCTGGACTGCTTTCCCTGGTGACTAAGCTCAGTGTCCCACCGCCACCCGTGCCCGCCATCACTCTGGTCACCAGGCTGCCACCAGAGCAGTGTCTCCAAGGGGCTAATGTAACCTTGTCTCTCCCTTGCTTCCCAGGGCCCTCTGCTATTACAGGATTAACCCACGTGCTTCCCAGTCGTAATCCCTGCCCCTCTTCACCTCCCATCCCTGTTGATGGGTCTCGGCAAGTCAGCTGTTGCCTCTGTGTACTGACTGGCTCTGCCCTTCTCTTTGCTTGGAATCTCCCTTTCAAGATTTAGGTCAGGTGTCTTGTCTTCAAGGAAGACGTATATACACTGTTGACCTAAAACAAATAGAGTGCCAGATATTTCTCCAACAAAGATGGGTTTATTTGGGATCAGCAAAGAATTGTGGAGGGGAGCAAGACACCACCCCAAAATGCCTCTTTGTCAGGCAGATTATTTCAAGCTGAGAACAGTCAAGGGCCCCAAAACTCAGAATCCTTGACCTTCTCCCTAACTGCCTAAAGGAGTTTGCATAGCGGGCCTGTTCCCTGAACAGAGCTGTCACCGGAGACATCAGCAGAGAGCACGGGCTGGAGTGGTGGGGGAAATGCCTAGAGACCCGAGTCCACGCTGGGTCCCACTGTCTCTGCAGGCCCAGCAAACATTTATTTACTAAACATTTGCTTTTCCATCTCCATGTGCATTGCCTTCCTCCCCTTTGAAGTCCCAAACCACTAGCCCCAACATCCTTTTTTTTTTTTTTTTTCAACATCCTTTTTTGTCTTTAGCTGAAGATGGTACTTAAGGTGAGGGCTTGGGTCATTTTCATGAGTTACTCAGTTTTCCTGGGTCTCTCCCATGTATACATGTTACTGGACTTCTGTTTGATTTTCTCTTGTTAATCTGTCTCATGTGCATTTAATTCTTAGACCAGCCAGAAGAACCTAGAGGGGCAGAGGAAAATTTCTTGCTCCCCAGCAATTGCAGTTTGGGGTCTGCAGCCATGGTGAGCCAGGGGCAAGGGAAGGAGATTGCTTTTATGGGGCAGGGAGGAGAGAAGTTGGGGAGCTACAGTAAACAAAGAGTCTATGGCTTTTCATTGGCTGAGTGCTAACCAGGAAAGGAGTCTTTCTTCTTCCTGGTGGGCTCGGCTGTCATCACAGGCCCTGAGATCTCCCCTTTCTGGTCTCCCAACTCCATTTAAAATAAATTGAGGGGGACTTCCCTGGCGGCTCAGTGGTTAAGACTCCAAGCTTCCACTGCAGGGGGCACGGGTTAGCTCCCTGGTCCGGGAACTATGATCCCACATGGCACACAGTGCCGCCAAAAAAAAAAAGGAAATAAAAGAAATTGAGGTTTCTATTTATTAATTTTTACAACATCGACACACACAGACACACTCAGACACGCATATAGACACTCTCAGACACACATATAGACACACACAGAGATACACACACACACCCCATACTGCACCATACTGTAAGACTGGGCTAAATCCCTTCCCCGGGCTCTCCTAGCACCCAACCTCTGTCACTGAACTGACCAGCTTTTACTGACAAATCTGTCCTCCTATCTCGATGATAAACCCTTCCGGGTCAAAGACCATGTCCTTCGCAACTTTAGCACCCTGCTTTCCCCACGCTCTATCTGGTTCAGAGTGGGCCGTCAATAAAGCTTTGCTAACTGAACCCAACCATAATTCAAGGCAGGCTGGAGGGACTGGGAAACGGAATGGCTTCCAGGGTGACCGAATGTAAAATTGATTCCCCTCTCCGAATCCCTGGGCAGACTGCAACCTTTCACAGCAATGGACAGTATCACATACCCTCACCCTTCAAGTCTTATCCTTGCCCCTTAAAGCACACATAAAAATTGGACTCCTAAAACTCAGCCATTCGCTGTTGAATTCAAGGCCTTTCTCCAATTTGAGATATTCCACAGAAGAAATCGAGCCATTTCTAGGTAGCCGAAAGGAAACAGAAAAGAGACTGACTTAAAGCTTCATTCAGCTCTCATGTCGTTTCCCATTTATCTCCTATATTAAAACCTTTTGAACGCGGAAGCTACATCTGATTTCTCTTTCTGTTTCCCACAGCTCCTAGCAGGATGCTTTGGATATGAATGGCAAAGCGCTGGAGGAGAAGACAGGATAGGATGGACGTGTGGGCCCTTTGGATTTGCCAGAGGAAAAAAATAACGTGTAACTTGGAAATGTAATAAAACCTTCAAAAGTACGTACCACAACCTATGTCCATTGCAGGAACTCGGCTGTGTTTCTATCCATTCCATGCAGTCTATGCACCTGAGTCGTCTGCTCACCTGTGTCACATCACGGCCACGAGCACAGGCTTTGGGACCACACAGCTCTGGGTGGAATCCCAATTCTGTCACCCACCAGCTGTCCACCCTGGGGCTCAGGGTCCTCACCTGTAAAGAGACGATGACACACCTCACAGGGAGGGTCCAGCACTCAGCTTGGTGCCAGGCACATAGGATGTGCGCTATAAACAGTCGCTATTTGATTGTTGTGGTTGTTATTGTTATGTGGGTCCTCAGTATATTTGAAATGAGAGCAGGGATTCTAAATTAGAGCAGGACACTATTCAAATATTGGTAGAGGTTTGGCAGTTTGGAGAGGTATAATGGGAGATCATAATGAGATGATCACACCTGAATATATGTAGAGACAAACAACAAATTAGTTAAGAAACTTGTTAAAACCTAAGACCGGCACTAAGCAGGGCGCTTCCTTGGCAAAACAGGGCAGGTGGGGAGGAGGGGGGTCCAGCTCAGCCCGCCACGTGGAACAGGACAGGGAAGGCACGTCCGGCCACTGACAGAGTCTCGGGTCTCAAACCTCATTTAGGTCCGTGGTAGCAGCAAGTTCCCACCTGGAGAGGGGGAAGCAGCCCAGGACATCCAGGGATCAGGCGGTCCTGAGTCTGGATCTTAGATGCCCTGTCCAGAATTACAACTGGAGCCACACAGATGCCCTGTCCAGTGGTGATAAAGCCCTGGGCTTCTCTGAGGCTCTGGACACCCCATGGGATTGGCCGCCAAGCACAGCTGGGACCACGATGTGAGCCCAGGGGTCAGCTGGGGGTCCAGGGTCCCTAAACCCACAGGTATGGGGGGTGGTGCTTAAGCTCTGTAATCCTTTCCTGCCTGAGCGCCAAAGGAACCTGCACTGAGGGGTGAGCATCAGTGAAGCCAGCGGTCCCAGCTCTGAGCAGCTGGTGGAGAAAGAGTCAGGAATATGGGATGCAAGCTACATGTCCTGCCGAATTTAAATAGGTTGAATTATCCATCGTCAACGTTGGTCGACTTTTTTCCTCCCAGAAGCGTCTTTGCACCAAGGTACAGCTACCTAGCCCGCTGACAGGCACATACCATTAACTCGCAGATATTTTTATTTTTTTTTATTAAAAAATTTTTTATTTATTTATTTTGGCTGTGCCTCACAGCTTGTGGGATCTTAGTTCCCCAACCAGGGATTGAACCCGGGCCCTCGGCAGTGAGAGCGCAGAGTCCGAACCACGGGACCGCCAGGGCATTCCCTGCAGATACTTTATAATAACATCATCCATCATTTACATGGTGCCTTGCAGACTCCAAAGCACTTCCATAAAAACTGGGCTCGCTCATTCCTTAGAATAACCTGTGAGGTAGAAAGGGAGGTGATTTTTATCACCTCAGAGAGATTTTGATGCCTGAGAGAATTTGAGAAGATGTCATACAACACTTGACTTGGGTCTTGGAAGGAGGAATAGAAGTTTGCCCAGCATAACTGAAAGGTTGCCTCTTTCAAAGGTTGCCAGCTCGTCTGCCCAGCCATTTTAATGGTGGGCTGAGAGCAGGGGCGACGTACTGCTTCCAGTAGAATATCCTTGTGGGACCAGTGCCCTGGGACTCGCGTGTGACCTACAATCTCAGTTTTAATGTAACTCTTCCAAAGCAATTAAAAATACTTTACCCACAGATTGACGTTGAATTCCCTTCCCTGTACCCAATTAAAAAATGATAACAGTCTTATTAGATCTAAAATAAGCCCAGATTAGAAACAGCCTGTTTAAAAATCAATAAACTTTTCTTAATCCCTGCAGTGGAAAAAGAAAGAGGCTCCTCTCTGTCTTCCCTAAAAAGTCAGTATTTACACAAAGCATTGCGTTGCCGGATTCAGAGACGCAGAGGTGCCCGAGCGTTCACCCAGCTGCCGGCACCCCTGAATCCTGCGAGACTTATTTGGCTATAACTAAACTTGGCTCTAGGCTTGCTTACATTTTTGGGTGACCCTTTTGCCTGGAATGTTTCTCAGTGTTCTCATTAGCGCTGTCTTCCCAGCCCTGGACCTCGCTCTCCTTTTGTTGCTGTTACTGTCTGTCCTGCCATTAGTAATCTTGACTGCTCCCAGCAGCCAGGCCTGGCGTGTTCCCCATCACGCTGACACTGTTCCCGCACCAGACCCGGGCCCGACTCCTGCTCCCTAACCCTGTCCTCACAGCCAAGCACCTCTGCCGCCCTTCCTGTGTATTTACAGTTGGATTTGTTGTTGTTGTTGTCCTTTTTCTAATTATAAAATATATTTTATGCTTCTTATAGAGAACTATAAAGAAAGATATTAAGAAAACCCTCATGATCTACACTCAGACACCGCTATTTTTCTAGCATAATCCTTATTTAAAATATATTTTATTGTATGTTTCATTCAGAAAGTAATACAGGGACTTCCCTGGCAGTCTAGTGGTTAGGATTGGGCACTCTCACTGCCGTGGCCCAGGTTCAGTCCTTGGTCAGGGAACGAAGATCCTGCAAGCCGTGTGGGACAGCCAAAATAAAAATGAAGCAACAAATAATAAATTAAAAAATAAAATAAAAATTAAAAAATAAATTAAAAATAAATAAAAACAATTTATTTTATTTCATTTTTATATAAATTTTAAAATATATATAAATAAAATAAATAAATATTTTATTTATTTTATTTTATTTTTATATAAATAAAAAAATACTTTTTTTTAAAGTAATATATCTCTTGATATGATGTGATGAGAATGGCACTTAACTTTTGTGGTCTTTTCCCCCAAAATTCATAATCTCAGTCTAGTCATGAGGGTAGACTTCAGACAAACCCAAACTGAGGGATACTCTACAGAATATCTGACCGAGACTCCTCAAAACTGTCAAGATCATCAAAAACAAGGAAAGCCTAGCCTAACAGTCTAGAGGAGCCTAGGGAGACACGATCATTAAACATAATGCGGTGTCCTGGATGGGCTCCTGGAAAAGGAAAATGACATTAGATTAAAAACTTTAAAGATCCCATAAAGGAATGGACGTTCATTAATAAAAATGGTTAATTGTGACAAATAAGCTAACAATAGAGGAAACTGGGTACTTGACATATGGGAACTCTCTTCATTATCTTTGTAGCTTTTCTGTAAATCTGAACCTATTTTCAAACTTAAAGTTTATTTTTTCTTCCAGTTTTACTGAGATATAATTGACATTCAGCACTATAAAAGTTTAAGGTGTACAGCATAATGATTTGACTTACATATGTCATGAAATAGTTATCACAGTAAGTTTAGTGAACATCCATCAACTCATATAGATACAAAAGAAAAAGTTTTTTCCTTGTGATGAGAACTCAGGATGTACTCTCCTAACAATGTTCATATAGAACAACTTTCATATATAACATACAGCAGGGTTAATTATATTAGTCATACGCTATATTACATCTCTAGTACTTATTTATCATATAGCTGGAAGTCTGTACCTTTTGATCATTTTCATCCATGTTTTGGGAAAAAAAATTCGGACAACATGGAAGTGTGTAAAACAAAAGGCAATAGCTCCCTGCTTCCATCTCCTCACCTCACGGTTGGCACCAGCCTTATTTTCTGGAAGTACTTCCTCTTTATTGCACAGTCGAGCTCACGCCGCAGTGCAGTTCTGAATCCTGGCTCTGTTGTTTAGCGTTACAGCATGAGCATTTTCCCATGTCCTTAAGAACTCTTCTTAAAGACAAATTTATAGGTTGTGTGACATTCATTGCACTGTTTTCTTGCCTAAGGTAGCTGTGATCCAGCCCTTATGTTTCCAGGAGATTTGCTTTCATTACCCATGTTTTAGAGTTTCCTCCTGCAAAGAACTGCTCCCTGCTTTCTCCAAGCAACAAGGAAGACAGCAAAATCTTCATCCAGACTCTCCTGGGACCTTCAGAAAACTTGTTTAGTCCAACATGTTTCAGCAGAGTTCGGGTTTCAAGACTTTCTTTTTCACAATCTCTTCTTTTGCCTTTATTTCTCACAATTTATAATCCACTGGGGATAACCCAGGCACTGTCATGGCTGATGACTATAATGTGGACTGTTTGGGCATTAATGTACGGGATTGAATAGCATCCCTCCCAAATTCAGATCCACCTGGAACCCCAGAACAAGACCTCATTTCAAAGCAGGGTCTTTGCAGATGCAATTCGGTAAGATGAGGTCATACTAGAATCAGGTGTGCCCTAAATCCAATCGCTGTCGTCCTTATAAGAAAGGCACGTGAAGACAAAGAGATACACAGAGAGGAGAATGCCACGTGAGGGCGGAGACAGATTGGAGGGATGCGTCTACAAGCCAAGGAACGCCAGGGACTGCTGGCAGCCGCTGGGAGTGAGGCCTGGGACAGATGCTTCCCGGAGCCCCCATGAAGGAACGAACCCTGCTGACACCTTCATTTGGGACTTCTAGTCTCCGCAACGGTAAGAGAGTAAATTTCTGTTGTTTTAACCACCCAGGTGCTGGTGTTTGTTACGGCAGTGCTTGCAAACTAATTACAGGAAGCTGTGGCCTCAGAGGGCCACGGGTATGGGCAGAGCTCTGGCACTCGAGTGGGGGGAAGGGACAGTGGCTCTCGCTGTGAGGGGCAGTGAGGTATTTGGTGGGGGGGGAGAGAGATCCACAGAGATCACAGGTGTCAGGCATTGAGCAAAGTTCTAATTGAAACACAGGTGTTTTGTGTCATTTCCTTTCTCCACCATCCTCCCCACCTGGTGGCCATTTCTCTCTGGTCAGACAGAAAGAGGCCCACAAAAATCCCTTTCCTCCCTTATATCTGCATCCATTATTTTTCTGGAAGATATAAGTAGCTGTCTGCCAGAATATGCCTTAAATATCAATACACAAAGCCTCCAGGTTGCAAACCAGTTTCATTTCAAAGCTTTGGCTACAACAAGATAAATTACTTCAGCACTTCGTTTCTTATACATTATTTATAGTGAATTTGCTTTGACAGCACACGCACACCTTAACCGTGATCGCTCTATGGATTCTCCACTTTTTCGAAATTGAGCTTATATTACTCTCATACAGAAAATATTTTTATAAAACCTCCTTTAAAAGAGTGGTGTTGTATCTGCCGTAAAAAACTGATTGCTGATGGAGAGATTCTCCTCAGATAAGAGGCTGAGGCTCAAGGTTGGCGGGGAAAATGTGAGCGGGATGTTGTCAACAACTTTTCAATGTGCGAGACCTGGGGACCTCTCAGGGGTCCAGGGAGTAACTGTCTTTATGGGGCTAGGAGCTGCCAGGAGGTCCTGAGGTGGGTGTGTGGTGAGGAATAAATTCCTCCTGAAGGGCTGGGGTAGGGGTGGTGCTGGAGAGCAGAGTCTTGAAGGAGCTTGATGACTTTTCCTACAACTATGGGGTCAGAATGGCAGGAGGAAATACATCTCAGTCTCTCCCTGGGCTGCTGTGAATGAAAATGCGGAGGCAGAGGGAGGTTTGTGGACAGGAGAGAAAGTTCCTGTGGTTCGCCACAGGAAGGCGGGCCACACCTGCCGAGAGGCACCTTCGTGTCCTCTGAAGGTCCCAGCTTCATTTTACGTGTTGGTCATCAACTGCCGTGTAACTTCGAAACTGTCTTAACACGATACACGTTTATTACCTCGGAGTTAATGTGGGTAAGGACTTCAGGAGAGGAGTAGTGGTTGCTCGCCAGGCCCGGACCCAGAAGCCCCCCACTCAGGCCTGATTCTCTCCTACACCTTCCCGACCCTCTGAGTGTCCATCGGGGTGAGGTAGCTAGGGGCTACGGAGGCCCACCCGGGGCAATGCTAGCTTCAGATGCAAATCCACAGCCCTCTCAGCTCTGCAGCCTCATTGCTCTGAGCCCTTGGAAGGCTCAAGGGGCCTCCTCCCCGACCCCAAGCCCCCAGCCCCACTGCTCGCTAGGCCTCAGGGCAGAGATAGACACTTTGCTCTAGGCAGAAGTCCATTGTTCTCATTACCGGTCACTCTGAATCTTTAGAGTCGATTCTGCCAGTCTTCTGCATCAGGGGGCTGCCAGCGCGAAGTGGGGAGCCTCTCGCCGCCGTGGGGAGGGAGGTGAGGGATGTGGCCCGGTGTTGGGGTCACAGAGCCAGTGATGAGCTGAAGGCCTGGCCGAGCCGGTGGGGCAGCCTCGGACCCCAGCGAGCCCGGCCCAGGAACGGTCTGGGAGGACGCAAAAGGAGCGGGACATAGACCTGGAGGACTTATCCTGGCCTTGCTTCCCGCCCAGGTCTGAAAGCCTGGCCTCGGGAACGAGGGCCGACAGCTCCTTCCCCTCCTTTTTCTAGCAGCTGGAAGCAAGGAAAAGCACCTTTTCCGTGCACAGAGATGCACGGCCATCAAAACAGATTGCAACACTTTGCTGGCAGAAAACTAAGGCCCCTTTCTGCTGGAGCCGCCTGCTATTTGTAACTTAATTCACTTAACTCCCACATGAGTTCCCCCGACGCAAAAAAAAAAAAAAAACAACAACCCACAAAAAGCAGCTCTGCACAGTCCGCTCAGGGAAGGCCACCCTCTTGCTTCCAGTACTGCTGGGCGTCCGGATGGCAACCTGGGGAGGACGCAGGTGCCCCGTTTAGACCTGCCCACTCAGGGCGGAGGATGGGAGTGGCTAGTTACCAGTTCATCAAGTATTTTAAAAATCATCTCAGAAACCGGCTCTTTTGTCATCTGCAGTAGCCAGGACAAGAGTTATAAGGAAAGGGTGGGAGAATTGCTAGGAATGGAGAGAGCCTACCATGTACCATCTTCCCTTCAAGGCTTAACCTTGCCCTCCTCCCCCCGCCCCTCCAGGTACAGACCCTCTCCTAAGGCCCTCCTCCTTCACCTCTCCGGTCCTGTGGTTTCCTAGACGCTTTTTATCTGGGCCAGTCATTCGGATGGTTAGTCATATGTTGTGTTAGAGATCTGTAGTGGCTTACAAAAACGTAAAGAAGATTTTTAAAACTCAGGTATGATATTGGCACAGAGAAAAGCACAGTCTTATCCAGTTGCTAAAAGGGGGCCAGAAAGTTTCTCTAAGTCTCTTTCCGGAGGCCAAAGTTAAAGGGCAAAGGATCATTGCAGGGACTGCACAGCGTCTTTAGGTGCAATCTAACTGGTTTTTAGGAATAGAACATATTCTCTCGACACTGAGAACAGAGAAAAATCTCCCCAGCGGGTCCAGCCAAAGACCTCGGTGTACCGTCTCATCCGAGAAAATGGCTCATCTCTTATGACAGTGGGGGGTCTTGTTTGCTTGCTTGTTTTGGCCGCGTTGGGTCTCCGCTGCTGCGCACGGGCTTCCTCTAGTTGCGGTGAGCGGGGCTGCTCTTCGTTGCGGTGCACACAGTGTGCGGTTTTTGGTTTGGTTGTGGTTCTTTTTTTAAAAAATCAAAATCACAAGTTGGCTCAAATAACTTACTCCTTTGGTAGAAATGAGAAAAGCGTAAGTCGATGCAAATGGACAAGAAAGAATTACAGAAGGAAGCAGAGGGTGCAAGAGGCTTTTTTTTTTTTTTTTTCCATAAGAACAGATTGTTTTACTAAACCTCAGCTGTTGTCCCTCCTTCCCAGTTGGGGGCTGTGACGGGGCCCTTGCTGCCGCCTTCCTGCATTTGCTCCTTAGCCCCCCACACCATTTCCCTGGGTGTTGCTAGGTTTCTTGTCCCTGTGCTCCAGGTTAGGGGGTCCTCTGGGGTCTGACTGTCACCAGCCCCTTCCTCGCCCTCCTCTATACATAAGACCTTAGGAAAGGGTATGCTGGCCTCTGGCTCCGGAACTTCCACACCCTTGTTTTGTCTTGCTCTCTTCTAGCAGCTGGTGCTCGCTCTGCAGATTCAATGTGCAGAAACTCCTGCTGGGCTCCAGCCAGGGTAGTCACACGCTCAAAACGGGGGTCCACCTGGGCCATCAGACTGTTCAGGTGTTGCTCTGTCTGGGCCAGCTGTTGTGTCAGCTGGGCCAGCTGTTGAAGAGGCATTTTTTATAAACTTAAGAGCAAGGGACAGAAACGCTAAAAAAAGAAACCTAAAATTTCCACACCAGGAACCATGTCTAAAGTTTGCTCCATCCCCACTACAGCACCCATCACACTGAATGGTCCAGAGTAGTTCCAAAGGGTTATTTATCACAAGGTGTTAGCCCTCTAATTTGTAACTTTCAGTATTTAACAACTGCTTCATCTCTTCTTCCCTGGAGTCACAGCCTGCGCTAGGCTGCAGTGTTCCAAATGGCCAGCAGGCGTCGCCAGCTAACACGATTCTGAGCAGCCAGAAAACGCAAAGTTCATTCTCTCTACTTGAAAACTTTCCATGGAGCCTTAATGTGGGCAGTGTAAAGTCCAAATTCCAAATTCCTATCCAGGACACCCCAGGCCCTTCAGATTTAATCCAATTCACTTTTTATGGCTTTCGTTCTTACCAATTCAGGCACCCATTCAATCAATCAGGAAAGGCTTATTGAACACTTGATTTTTTATCAGGTGCTTTTCTGGGACCTGGAAATAAAAAGATAACAGAGATTTCATCTCTGCTCTGGAGAAGCTCACTGCCTACCCCACCTAGGAAAACAGTTTAGGGCTAAGCTGCTATGTTAAAGAGACATCTATCTACACTGACGTACACACACACGGTGGCTTAAAGAAAATTAAATTTATTTATTTCTCACACCAGAAACCAGAGTGGTCCAGACTGGTCAGCTGGGGATCTGGCTGCTTCCCATCTCGTTGTGCGTCATCATCCGTAGGATGTTGTCCTTAGTTGCACTGTCAAAGCTGGGTCATGACAATATCCAAGCTTCAGCCCGGGAAAGGGGAAGAGCAAAAGAGGAGGGCAGGCAATTTCCTTTTAAGCAGGAAACACAGAAGCTGCACCTACCCTTTGATTCACATTCCAGGGCAGGGACCTAGTCATGTGGCCACATCTAGCTGCAAGGAAGGCTGGGAAGTGTAGTCTTTATCTAGGCAGCAGCGTGCCCAGCTAGCAATGAGTTGCAACTACCCGTCTGGTCAGAAAGCATCTGTTTTTTTCATACAACCTAACTTTACTTTTAATGGATTCGAGAAACAATTTTTGTGTCTTCTACATTGCTGTCAATGGTAATTGCACTGTCGGGGTTTAGGGATGCCGGTTCATAGAAATTTGTGGTGACTAATAGCAATTTACTATGCACATTTCATATTTGTGAGACATATCTATTACTGCCCATCAGAGATGATAAAATCTTATCACAATGACAACTGAGTTGATAAAACTCAGTGAAATGCAACTTAGAATCCAGTTTATTTTTTACTCATGAGAATATGACATTTGAGTCGGCTTCTTGAGGCTGGTCAGGTGGGAAAGGAGGAAGAACATTCTAGAATGTGACTAGCATCTGTAGAGGCCTGTATACATGGCAAGGCCAGCTCTATTGGTACGTTGGTTATTAGGTGCGGGTATGTGTGTGGGGAAGGAAGACAGGAGAGAAACTGGGAAAATAGAGTAGAATAAGATTGTGCTAAGTTTCTCACTCCAAACTAAGGAACTTGGATTTTACCTGGCAGAGCAGATGCTTGGGGGGTACTCCCCAGTCTAGGAGCCAAGGTCAGGTCCCAAACTCTCTGTTGCTGTATGTGGGTGGGCTCCAGGCAGCCAGTGTACAGTACTTGACCTCACTGTCTCATTCACGAGACAGTGAGCGGAGATAACGTGGTAAGGGTGTGTGTATGTGTGTGTGCGTGTGTGTGTGTGTTGCTTTGTTCTTGTTGGAAAAGACTTGTGTATGTTATGGAATCAATAGGAAGGATCCAGAAGCCAGAGGTTGAGAACAGGAGAGAGAAGGGATAATGGACAGTTTTATGTTCCTCCGAAGGACTCTTGGCCAAGATTCAAGGCAGGAATGAAGGACTTTGCTTTTGTAGGAGGGACGGCATCCCTGCCATAACAAGAGAACACAGAGAAGAAAAGGCAGGCTTTCATCTGGTATTAGGAAGAAGAGGGGGCAATTGCTGTCTCAACCCTTTCTATTTCTCTGTAGAGTAGGAGCAAGATCACCTCCTGAGTGAAGAAATCTGAGGAGAGTAGAGAGGGTTCAAAACCATGCTTGTGAGGATAAGAAAGTGAGTGGACCGGCAAAGCCTAGTAGTGGTACTCAGTAGGTCATCAATTTATGCACGTATTCAGTCAACAAATGTTCACTGAGATCAAGCAGAATGGTAGGCAGTGGGAAATGCAGAGATGAGTAAAACACAGCAGCTGGTGACAGGGCTTCCCCATACGGTTGTACAAGTTGTGCACTGCCCAAACATGCCAGTAAGGGAAGGAGCTTAAGCTGAAATCCAGTTGATGCTTCGCTAGGCACGTCCCACAGCAAATGGGCTACATGTGCCCAGAGGGAGTGCCTTTATCAGTGAACTCAAAGGGCTAACGTGAAAGTTTGAGGCCCTGGTTAAGGGCTAGCTGCTTTAGGTCATGGGAGAGAAGAATGCACTGTAATTAAGAGAAGGCTCTGAGGGCACAGAGGGAAGAGTGACATGAACCAACCAATGGAGAGTGAGCAGGTCCTTGAGGGGATGAGACCAAAATCCTTTCATGTAAAGTGAGCTTGGACATTCTCCTCTGACTCGGGGGCCCCGGGGCCACCAGAGAGCAAGCAGGGGGAGCGGGCAGAGTGGGAGGGAAGGGGAGTCATGGACAGAGGTGAGGAAGCTCATTTCGTCCTGTTTGGCTCTGAAGATACTTCTACTGCATACATGCTCTCTCCCCATCAGGGACACCTAGTCAGGGCTGGAGGTGAATCCACAGAGGAAGGGGGCACCAGGCCCCCCAAGTGTAGCTAAACCTGGAGTGTTAGTATGCAGCCTTTCTCATCAGCCAGTGGCGATGGGCCACCAAGGTGGGGTTGCCGGTGAGGCAGCTCTGCTCAGCAGAGAGTGTTTCTTTTCACGTTTAGGTTGTGTTGGTGAGGACAGGTTTGCCCCATGTTGCTTCTAACTCTGGAGGCTTTCTGGATCCAGGGATTCCGCTCACATATTGAGTCCAGAACCCAAAACGCCCTTGCTAGGCCTCTAGCAAGCTGTGTTTTAGATATTTATAAATGATTAATAACATTACATATATTCACTTCATGGAGTAAAAACCCCTCACATTTGTTATCCAATTTGAGATGGGAGACGACTTGGTGAGTTGTGAATGAGCCATGTCTCGGGGAAGGTGGCTGGCTCGGCTGAGGTCACAGGCACGGTTGGTTAACTGGCAGAGCTAGGATGCAAATCCCTGTCTGCCTGATTTCAGAATAACTGCTCTTCTTTTACCCAGAGAAAGGGAATAGTAACACCTGCTTTATAGTTGTGAGAATTAAATGAGGAAATCAACACAAGGTGTCCAGCAGAACTCCCTGTGCATAATTCTACATTTTCACTCCCAGAAAGTCTTCTCTCCGTAGCCGTAGTTACCTCTTCTCTCTTTAACCAAGAGTGACCAACCTGCTACACCACAATACAGAGAACACAGGCTGGCTGGACCTGGGCCGCAGACAGCCTCTGTGCCACCCTGTGTTATCACATGGTGCCTGCCTGCTGCTTGGTGCTCAGAGATGGCCTCCTCAGGCCACCACGCGCCTCCTCTGTCTCCTTTCCCAGTAGAAACACAAAAGCTGCGTGAATGCGGAACAGCATTGTGGTCGTGGTGGGGATAGGGTGGGGTTCCAAGGCCGTCATCAATTATTGTCAAAACCCACTTCAACATTGCATTTTAACATGGTGCTTACCGGGCACAGTGCCAGAGACAACAGTCTAGGACAGGCAATGGGAATAAGTAAAGGATGGGAGGGGCATCTCCCGCTATCTCTAACCCACCAGCTATAGGAAGTCCTTCTAGACACAATGGTTCTCAACCTCACCGGATACAAGTCCCCCTTTTATAATGAATACACTATATTCTTATCATGAAATAAAGATGTAAACCACTATAACTTGCCTTTGATGGAGTATTGATGGGCGAGGACACAAGGGAGCCTTCTGGGTTGTTGGAAATATTCTATATATTGATTTGGGTGGTAGTTACATTGCTGTATTCATATATAAACATTCATTGAACAAGGGATCTCTCTGTATTATTTTTTACAAATTTATATGAATCTATAATTATCTCTATTAAAATTTAAATTAAAAGCGAGATCCAGGTAAAGTTTTAAATGTGTATTTTGCCATAATTTTTAAAAAACGAGGTGCATTTCACACCCATCAGATTGGCAGAAATGGAGAAGTTTAATAATATTCATTTCATCAAGGATGTGGAGAAAAGGGAAATTCTTCAGTGCTGCTAGGGGCATAAATTAGTACAATGGCTATGGAGGACAGTTCAGTGTTACCTGCTAAGATTGGCAATGTAGATGCTCTGGGAGCCAGCAGTTCTACTCTCACACATGAATAAGAATATATGTACGAGACATTCTTTGAGATATTGTTAGTACTGGTACAATATTGAAAACAAAGTGTTCATCTGTTTTTTCTTTTATTTAAAAATAAAGGGAGGGACTTCCCTGGTGGTCCAGCAGCTAAGACTCTGAGCTCCCAATGCAGGGGGCCTGGGTTCGACCCCTGGTCCCGGAACTAGATCCCACATGCCACAACTAAGAGTTTGCATGCTGCAACTAAAGATCCCACGTGCTGCAACGAAGATCCCGCATGCCGCAACTAAGACTCGGCGCAGCCAAATAAATAAATAAATATTTTAAAAATAAATAAAGGGAATTCCCTGGCAGTCCAGTGGTTAGGATTTGGCGTTTTCACTGCTGTGGGCCCAGGTTCAATCCCTGGTCAGGGAACTAAGATCTTGCAAGCTGCGCAGTGTGGCCAAAAATAAATAAATGAATGAAAAAATAACTAAAATTTTAAAAATAAAAAATACTGTGCAAAAGTCAACATGGAACAGGAAACATGGATGGAAGCGTTGAATTTGTTTCCGTGGTTTGAGAGACTGTGCAGTGCCCAACAGACACACACGTACCATTAGCAAGTAATTGTGGTTATTTAAGAATAAAATCAAAATATTATTTTTTCTTTAAAAAAGATCACATTTCCATGTTGCCTGTCAAAACTGTCGCAGACAGATGATGTACTAGGCCATTAACACATTTCTGTCTATTAAAAAACCTCTAGAGAAGCAAGCAGGTGAGCCTTGGAGTTAGCTCACTGATGGGGGTCAGTGCTTTGCTAATAATAAACACTGTTCTCAGAACTCTTAAAGACACTTAGGAAGGCACAGCCCTGAGGAGCCAGGGGTGACTGTTGAAAAATACCAATGCAACACTCAAGACTCAGGAAGTTAAGAGGTGATGTGGCACTGGCACGATTGTGGAACCAGGAATTGAACCCATCAATGCAGCAATGTGGTAGCCATCCCCCAGGAATCCTAGTCCCCTGGTATTCATGCCCTTATGTGGTCCCCTCCCACAGTGAATCACAGCTGGTCCTGTGGGGCCAGTGGAATATGGTGAAAATGACATCATGTGGCTTTCAAGGCTAGGTCATAAATGGTATCGCAGATTCCACTTTGGTCTCCTGGATCTCTGGGAGATCCATCCACCATGTGGTCAGGACGCTCAAGCAGCCCCATGGAGAGGTCCATAGAGAGAGGAATTTGGGCTCCCAGCTGCCAGTCAGCACCATCTTAGCTCAATGTATGAGCCACAGTGAAAGTGAATCCTCTCACCAAACTGTATACATTATGTTCAGTGTTTTGTATACCAATTATACCTCAACAAAGCTGAATAAGGAAGGAAGGAAGGAAGGAAGAGAAAGAAAGGGTTAGTGTTTTCATTTTCTTTGGATACATACTCAGAAGTGGAATTGCTGGATTATATGGTAGTTCTAGTTTTAATTTTTTTGAGGAAACTCCATATTCTTTTCATAGTGGCTGCACCAATTTACATCCTCACCAACGGTGCACAAAGGTTCCCTTTTCTCCACATCCTAGCCAACAATTGCTATTTCAAGTCTTTTAGGTAATAGCCATTCTAAAAGGTGTGAGGTGATATCTCATTGTGGTTTTGATTTATGTTTCCCTGATAATTAATGATGTAGAGCATCTCTCATGTTCCTGTTAGCCATCTGTATGTATTTTTTGGAGAAATGTCTTTTCAGGTCTTCTGCTCATTTTTAAATCAGATTGTTTATTTTTTGCTATTGAGTTGTATGAATTCTTTATATATTTTGGACGTTAGCCCCTTATCAGATATATGATTTGCAAACATTTTCTCTCATTCAGTATGTTGCCTTTTCATTTTGTTGATGGTTTCCTTTGCTGTGCAGAAAATGTTTAGTGTGGTGTAGTCCCACTTATTTTTGCTTTTGTTTCTTTTGCTTTGGACATCAGATTAAAAAAATCATTGCCAAGACCTATGTCAAGGAGCTTACTGTCTATGTTTTCCTCTAAGAATTTTTTCAAACTTTATGTTCAAGTCTTTAATTCATTTTGAGTTAATTTTTTGTATAGTGTAAGATAATGCTCTAGTTTCATTCTTTTGCATATGGCTGTCCAATTTTCCCAACACCATTTATTAAAGAGACCTTCCTTTCCTCATTGTCTATTCTTGTATCCTTTATCATAAATTAATTGACCATACCTGTGTAGATTTATTTCTAGGCTCTCTATTCTGTTCCATTGATCTATATGTCTGTTTTAATGCCAATACAATACTGTTTTATTTATTTATTTATTTTTATATAAATTTATGTATTTTATTTATTTATTTTTGGCTGTGTTGGGATTTTGTTGCTGCACATGGGCTTTCTCTAATTGCGGCAAGCGGGGGCTACTCTTTGTTGTAGTGCACGGGCTTTTCACTGTGATGGCTTCTCTTGTTGCGGAGCACAGGCTCTACGCACGTGGGCTTCAGTAGTTGCAGCATGTGGGCTCAGTAGTTGTGGCTCGTGGGCTGTAGAGCGCAGGCTCAGTAGTTGTGGCACACGGGCTTAGTTGCTGTGCGGCATGTGGGATCTTCCTGGACCAGGGCTCAAACCCATGTCCCTTGCATTGGCAGGCAGATTCTCAACCACTGCACCACCAAGGAAGCCCCACCATACTGTTTTAATTACTATAGCTTTGTAATATAGTTTTAAATCATGGAGCATGATGACTCCAGATTTGTTCTTCTTTCTCAAGATTGCTTTGGCTATTCAGGGTTTTTTTTATGGTTCCATTCAAATTTTAGGATTGTTTTCTCTATTTCTGTGAAAAATGCCATTGGTAGTTTTCTGAATTCTTGACTAATAGAAACTGTGAGAAATAATAAGTGAGTACCATTGCTTAAAAAAATTTATTGAGCTGTACACTGATGATTTGTGCACTTTACCATATATAAGTGATACCACAATAACAAAGTTTTAAATTTAATAATCAACTTAATTCAGAATAATAATAGAATGTATTAATTATAACATAAAAGAAATAAAAGGAAAAATATGAACAGTAGTTTTTTTTGTTTTGTTTTTTGCTTTTTGCGGTACGTGGGCCTCTCACTGTTGTGGCCTCTCCCGTTGCGGAGCACAGGCTCTGGACGCGCAGGCTCAGCGGCCACGGCTCACGGGCCTAGCCACTCCACAGCATGTGGGATCTTCCCAGACCGGGGCACGAACCCGCGTCCCCTGCATCAGCAGGCGGACTCTCAACCACTGCGCCACCAGGGAAGCCCTGAACAGTAGTTTAATATAAAAATTCTTGGCCATTACAAATCCAGAAGACTTGATTAGTTGCTTAGAAAAATCGTCTCCATATATGTGATAGCACAAATGTAAACTGACTCTAGTCTGTTGAACTGGTAACTTAGATAGTACAAGCAGAACTGCCACTGGTGGCTTGATTTTTTCAAAATAGTAAATGTAGCAAATTATATTTTCCAAAAATGGCCCATTTCTTTTCCCACATGCTCTTCCAGAGACTTGACACTGTCCTATCAAGTGATAGAATCTATTGCCTCTCACTTGAAATTGGGCACACCTCTGTGACTGCCTCAACAAAATGATGCTACTTGATTTATGACACTAGGTTATAAAAAGTGGTAGAGTGGCAGTCAGTTTTTGGGATGGTGGAGTAAGGACTTTGAAAATCCACTCTTCCATAAAGGCAATAAGAACACTAAAAAAATTTTTTCAAAATCAACTTTGTCACAAGTTTGGAAATTAATAAAATCTTGCAACAATCCTAAGAGCATTTATTCAAGAAAAACAACTGAATATTGGTAAGAGCAATGAGCTTTATGGCATTTTTAACTTGCTCAATTTCCATTCCTTATTTCCAGCTTTGTTATAGTCTTGAAGACCAAGAACTTTGTAACTATTGTAGTTGTGAAAACCAGCAGCATAACAGCAAGTGGAGGGGGCACAAGGAGTTTAGAGGTCTCTTAAATCCCCATTCTCAGAGAATTGTCTTTATTTGACTTCTCTGGTAGCTCCCTGGAAACCACCAAATTCAGGGCTTGTCTTTAGGTCACCAATTCAGAGCTCACTAAATGTGAACAGATTTTTCCAGGGGCATTTGTCAAAAACAATCAGCAGGGGACATCCCTGGTGGCACAGTGGTTAAAAATCCGCCTGCCAATGCAGGGGACACGGGTTCAAGCCCTGGTCCGGGAAGGTCCCACAAGCCGCAGAGCAACTAAGCCGGTGCGCCACAGCTACTGAGCCTGTGCTCTAGAGCCAGTGAGCCCCAACTACTGAAGCCTGCGTGCCTAGAGCCCGTGCTCCGCAACAAGAGCAGCCACCACAATGAGAAGCCTGTGCACCGCAACGAAGAGTAGCTCCCGCTCGCCACAACTAGAGAAAACCTGCACACAGCAAGGAAGACCCAATGCAGCCAAAAGAAACCCCAAAAAACAAAAAAGCAATCAACAGCAATTGTTTAATATCACAGCTGCTTGAAGTGGCAATAACAGTTGGAAGAAAGAAAAGGCTGACCAAAATCTTAAAAGGAAAAGCTGTAAAATGAGATGCCCATAAGAAGATTTTAAAAGTTCTGACATACTAATAAAAATCTAAAAGGCCAGAGGCATGTGCAGGGCTGTGCGCATGCCCAGGAGACAGCTGAAAAGACCCTAATCTCTCACTCTGGCTGAACTTGAGGCTCTGCGCAAGCAGGAAAGGAGGCAGAGTTGTAAACTGCTGGAGCATTGATTGTGAGCCCCAACATGCACATAGAAACGCTCAGCAAAGCTGGGAGATGTACTGGTTCAGGGAGTTTAAGAAAATATCTATCCAATCACTAGCTGACCACTAAGCTAAATGAACAAAGAATTCAGTGGCCACACATGACCAAGAAATACAAACTCTACATAATTAGTTCAGGAAAGTCACTAAGCAAACAAATAGCAAAACAGAAAGAGAGAGGAAAAAACAAATTCAAAAACCTTGGAGGGGAGAATCTGATTTCCAGCATTGCTAATTATATTCTTTAAAATGTCCAGTTTTTGACAAAAAATTACATGATTTGAAAGAAACAGAAAAGTATGGCCTATACACAGGAGGAAAAGCAGTTCATAAAAACTGTCCCTTGGGTGTCTATACATCCAAGAACCTAAGCAAACTCCAAGTGGGATACCTCAAAGAGATCAACACCTAGACACATAATCCAACAATTGAAAGCTAAAGACAAAGAAAGAATCTTGAACATAGCAAGAGAGAAGTGGCTCATCACAAAGAATCATCAGTAAGATTAATAGACAATTTCTCATCAGAAACCATGGAGACCAGATGGCAGTGGAGTGACATATTCAAAGTCCTGGGGGAGAAAAAGGACTGTCAACCAAGAATTCTATGCTCAGCAAAGCTATACTTTAAAATGAAGGTGAAATGAGGACATTCACAGATTTTTTTAAGTAAGAGAATTGTTAGCAAACCTGTATTACAAGAAATGCTCAAGGAGGGGCTTCCCTGGTGGCGCAGTGGTTGAGAATCTGCCTGCTAATGCGGGGGACGCGGGTTCGAGCCCTGGTCTGGGAGGATCCCACATGCCGCGGAGCAGCTGGGCCCGTGGGCCACAGCTACTGAGGCTGCGCGTCTGGAGCCTGTGCTCCGCAACAAGAGAGGCCGCCATAGTGAAGAGGCTCGCGCACCGCGATGAAGAGTGGCCCCTGCTTGCTGCAACTAGAGAAAGCCCTTGCACAGAAACGAAGACCCAACACGGCCAAAAATAAATACAAAAAAAAAATGAATAAAATATTACTATAAAAAAAAGAAATGCTCAAGGAGGTTCTCAAGTTGAAATAAAAGGACTCTAGACAGTAACTCTAATCTACACAAATAAAGAACACCATTAAAAATACCTATATACCTTTGTGTTCTCTGACCACAATGGAATGAAATTGTAAATCAATAGCAGAAGGAAATTTGGAACATTTACAAATGGAAAGAAATTAAATAACACATTCCTTGAAATTTTCTGAGTGGTAGGTGTGAGAGGAGTGTTTTTTGTTATTCATAATAAGACTCTTTCAACCAAATCTGAGCTTATGCTAATGAGGTAACTCTTGTTCGTTCCTAGATAGCCGAATGGCAGAGGAACAAATCTTGTGATTAGAAGGTTGGACCTCTGGGGAGACTGAGTTAATCACCAAGGGCAAATGATTTAATCAATCATGCCTATATAATGAAACCTCCATAAAACCCCTAGACTACAGGGTTTGGAGAACTTCCAGCTTGGTGAGCACATCAAGATGCTAAGAGGGTGTGCTACCAATGCATCTCTCATTTGGCTATTCCTGAGTTGTATCCTGAGTTCTGTGAGCCATTCTAGCAAATTATTGAGCCTGAGGAGGGGGTGTGGGACCCCACCTCCCAACTTTACAGATGGTTGGTCAGAAGTTTGGGAGGCTTGGACTTGCAGTTGGTCTCTGAAGTGGGGGCATTCTTTGGGACTGAGCCTTTAACCCATCAGGTGTGTGCTAAATCCAGGTAGTTAGTGTCCGAATCAAATTATAAAACACGCAGTTGGGGTCCAGGGAGTTGGAAAATTTGTTGGTGTGGGGAAAACCCTCACATATTTGGTATCAGAAGTATTCTGAGTAAAAACAGATCGTAGTAGTAGGAATTAACTTATCCATTGTGTATTCCTGCTTAACAAGCCATCCCAAAACTTAGTGGCTTAAAACAAAACCATTTAGGGACTTCCCTGGTGGTCCAGTGGTTAAGACTCCATGCTCCAATGCAGGGGCCCCAGGTTTGATCCCTGGTCAGAGAACTAGATCCCACATGCATGCCACAACTCATACCACAACTAAAGATCCCGCGTGCCGCAACTAAGACCCAGAGCAGCCAAATAAATAAATAAATATTAAAACACACACACACACACACACACACACACAAAGAACCCACAAAAAAAAAAAAAAGGAAAAGAAAAACAAACAAAAAACAAAACATAAAAACACATTTGTTACTTCTTATGATTTTGTGGCTTGGCTTGGTGGTTCTTTTGCTGGTCTTGCCTGGGCTTGATCAAGAAGCTGCATTCGGCAGGTGGGTTGCCTGGAGCTGGAAGGTCTCACTTGGTGGAGGTAGATGGGAAACTGGGCCCTCTCTTTTTACTGGGCATCTGGATTCTGAGAATGTAAGCCCCAGTGTGTGCATGCTTATCCAGCCTCTGCTGTGTCACAGGTCCCATGAGCCAAGCGATTCATAAGGACGAGCCCAAAGTCAGTTTAGGAGGAGACTCTACCCAAGGACATAAATGCCATGAATACCAGTGGGCTTGAATCACTGGAAGCAATCAGTGTAACTGTCTGGAATTTTTTTTTTTTTTTTTTTGCAGTACGTGGGCCTGTCACTGTTGTGGCCTCTCCCGTTGCGGAGCACAGGCTCCGGACGCGCAGGCTCAGTAGCCATGGGCCCAGCCGCTCCGCAGCACGTGGGATCTTCCCGGACCGGGGCACGAACCCGTGTCCTCTGCATCGGCAGGCGGACTCTCAACCCCTGCACCACCAGGGAAGCCCCTGTCTGTAATTTTATATACATTATTGCTATCCTGACAGACAGCAGGCTGCCACCTAGTTTTTCTTGTCATCTCTTTTTACAGACAGGGATCTAAAGTCCAGAGAGGTCAAGTAACTTATACTTGCCCAAGGTCCATAGCAATTAAGTGGTGGGAAATTCTAATTTCTGATTCCAAAGTCTGTGACCTTCCACTCAATTACAGGCTCCTCCTGGGAAGACCTGGAGTACAAGAACAGATGCAACTCACGAGAGAATTCCACCCCATGCTTTTATTACAATGGGAAGCAAAGTAAGCTTTATTTTTGTTAGCAAGTAATGGAGAAGATGAATGAGTCAGATAATATGGGTGGAGGAGATGTTAAAAGTTCATTTGTGACCTCGATGGCCAAACCATCCCATGCTCTCAGTGGAAGTTTTATGGTTCCTCAACTGTGGTCACTCAATATTTCATACGTAATTCTCACCTGTAGCTCTTTCCTGTGTACTGTTTGGTGTTCCCCATTTATTATGAGCTCTTCTTGGTCTGGGTCCACTTTCCCTTGTATAGTGTCTGAAGCACAGCAGACTCTCAACAAATGTTTGTTGAATGAATAAATGAGGGAGCAGAGGTCAGGGAGGCCACAGATGGACTCTTTCACACTTTGCCAGGGACTCTGGAGAGAATCAATGGCTATCCAGGGAATGAAGCATTAAATGTGATGAACAATGAACTGTGTATTACCTGAATAACAAGCAGGAGTTCATAGAAGCAGATGTTTTGGTTAAACAAATAGGTCAAAATTCAAGAAATTAAAGACTAATCTTAAAATCAATTTGTGCTATTAAATAGCTTTGTCATATTTTTCACTTAGAAAATTTCTCATTCATTTCAGCCTATTCCACTTGTTAGTTTCATTTTGCTTTGTTGATTTTTTTCCATAGTTTTTTACCAACAATTTCAAAAGTCCCCAGGGAGGAGTCCTACCCCCCAAAGCACAGATTCTCTCCTCTTGCTTGTTCTACTCCTTTCAGCATTGATTTCAAGAATTTAAATTTTCTTCTCCAGTTGGCAGTAAATCGTCCCAAAGAAAATTTGTTTAAAAATGCAAGAGTTGGGAGATTTCGTCTCTAGAGATATTGAACCATGAAGCATTTGCACTCTGGTGATACCAGGCCCAGTGAAGGACAGGGGTGAAGCAACAATTAAATTAAAAAATTAACTTTAAAAAAGTAAGTGTAAGTCCACTCACTGAATGTGGCACCCCAGCCGTTTTCAAATGGTATATTTAAGTGGTGTTGGTGGAGTTTTCTAAGAAAAGAAGAACGAATCTCCAAAGAAAGGAAGGAAGGGCAGATTCATATTGATATTCTGAAAAGAACACTAAGGTTTAAAGGGGTAATTTAACATCCGTGTGAAATAGAGAGAGAGTAGAAGTGTGTTTAGAACCATTTCTTAAGTTCATGCTGCGTATGCTCATCCACAAACAGACAGTGCTGCTTCTTTAGTTTCCCCAGTTGTCCTAAGTAAAGCCAGTAAGGGCTGTCCACCGTCTCCTGATCACCTGGGCCGGATATGGTGGCAGGAACCAGTCCTGGTTCCAAATTTTCCTGACCTTCTTTTAGAAGGATCTGCATGCAGCTCGTGTGGATTTTCTCCCTGGGAAACTTTGGCAGGTAGACCAGCAGTCGGTAAAGGCAGAGCTGAATGGTCATGAATTCTGGGAGGCTGGGATAGAATTCCAGGAAGCTGGCACGGATTTCAGGTTAGTTCTGGACTTGCCTTCACACAAAGGAATGTCTCTATGGCGCAATTTCTGGCGACAGTCAGAGGCCTGTGGGACCAGAGCAGGTGTTCTTTATACTGAGAGCTGACACACAGCACACTTAGCTTAAAAGAGCCTCCATATGCTTCATCTTAACTGAGCAAGTAAGACAGGTGTCACTGACCCGAGGTTAGAGAAGACCAAACTAGGACTTCATGACGGCCACACTGGAGGCAAATCCAGGACTAGAACCCAGGTCTTCAACTATTCAACTATCTCTGGAGCCCCCGTTGATCAGGCCTTCAGCCCATCGCTGGCTCTGTGAACTCCACGCCTGGTCACGTCCCTCACCTCCCTCCCAGCTGCCACGACAGACCCCTCACTGTTGGCAAGGGGTGCAGGGGACTGTGGCAGACCGGGTATAAATATCTATAAAGTTACACATTAATAAGACATATACTGAGCACAAAGGATGGATTCCTGCCTCGGAGATCAAGGTGGCCTTTGATGGGCTGCGGGGACCTGGGGGCCCCCTCTCTACATATGGCCGTGTTTCAGGGGATGAGCTTCTATGACTCTTGGCTCTCCCTGGCCTGTCACTAAGGTGGTTCTCAACCAGGAACAATTTTATCCTCAGGGGACATTTGGCAATGTTTAGAGGCATTCTGGGTTGTCACAACTGGTGTGAGGAGGGTACTCTAGCATCTAGTGGGTAGAGACTAGGGATGCTGCTGTATATCCTACAACACATAGGACAGCCCTCAGATGTTAGTGGTACCAAGGCTGAGATACCCTGCTTTAAGGTAAGAAGCCTGGGCTTAGGAAAGCACTCCCTTGACAGAGCAACTTGCTTAAGACCTCACAGCTAGTGAAATCCAAGCCTAAGGCCAGGGATTCCAGTGAGGTTGTTCCAAAGCCCTCACTCATTCAAGGAAAAACCTTTTTTTTCTTTCTGGCACCTTTATCCTCTCGTTCTTACTCTCAATTTCTTCTCCTATAAAATGGGGTCACAATACCTACCGACTAGTATTATTATGAAGATTAACTCAGCTAAGGCATATGAAAATGCTTTGTAAACTGGTTAGTACTGAACTAATACCAGTTATTATTATGAATAAAAAGATCATGAGTAACCAAATGGTGCAAGAGGGGCCGTATCTGAGCTTGTAGATTATGCACCATGTAGGGATATTGCCACAACCCAGCCAACAGAGATACACGTCCGACGCTGGAGATGGAAAAAGAACCATGTGGTTTTCATCTATATGGTGAAGGAGGCAGGATGGTTCTCAAAGCTTCTATAACACAATTGTTATAGACATGGCTCTGGGGTCCAGCTGACTGGGTTTGAATCCCATCTCAGCCAAGTACTAGTTGTATGGACTTGGCAAGGTGTGTATCCTCTCTGCACCTTTGCTGTAGACAAAGGATAGTGGTGTCTACCTCGCTCTGTTGTTTCTTGTTTATAACATTGCTTGGCCCATAGGAAGTACAGAATAAACACCAGCTATTGTTATTAGTGCTGTTGTTGGTATCGTCTGCTTCCTGCAATCCTCCCTCCCTTCCTCCCTCCCTTCTTCCCTCCCTTCCTCCCTCCCTCCCTCCCTCCCTTCTTCCCACCCTTCTTCCCTCCCTCTCTTCTTCCCTCCCTTCCTTCCTCCCTCCCTTCCTTCCTTTCTTGGGCTGTGTTGGGTCTTCGTTGCTGCACGCGGGCTTTCTCTAGTTGCGGCAAGCAGGGGTTACTCTTTGTTGCAGTGCACTGGCTTCTCATTGCGGTGGCTTCTCTTGTTGTGGAGCACGAGCTCTAGGAGTGTGGGTTTCAGTAGTTGCAGCATGCAGGCTCAGTAGTTGCGGCATGCGGACTCTAGGGTGCACATGCTTCAGTAGTTGTGGCGCATGCGCTTAGTTGCTCCGCGGCACGTGGGATCTTCCTGGACCAGGGCTCGAACCTGTGTCTCCTGCATTACCAGGTGAATTCTAAACCACTGTGCCACCAGGAAAGTCCCCCTACAGTGCTTTCTGACACTACCTTCAGCAACGCCCCAACTAGGAACATTTTTGTCAAATTTTACTATTTGTAGTAAATGCTATGGACTCCCTGCAGGTTGGGGTCAGAACTGTTTTGGTGGTTGCTGTATCTCTACTACCTAACATGGTGTTATGGGCTGAATTGCGTCCCTCCAAAAAGTCTTATGTTGAAGCCCTAATCTTCCATGTGACTGTATTTGGAGTTAAGGCCTTTAGGAAGGTAATTAAGGGTGAAGTCATAAATGAAGTCATAAGGGTGGGGCCCTGATCCAATGGGACTGGTATCCTTGTAAGAAGAGTAAGAGACACCCCGGGAAACAGAGATCTCTCCCATGTGTGTACACAAAGGAAAGGCCACATGAGGGCACAGGGAGAAAGTAGCCATGTGCAAGTCAGAGCTCTCACTAGAAACCAACCCTGATGGCTGATTTATCCTGAACTTCTAGCCTCCAGAACTGTGAGAAATTAAATTTCTGTTGTTTAAGCCACAATTTCTGTTGTCCATGGTATTTTGTTATAGCAGTCCTATAGCAGACTAGTACATGTGGAGTGCTCAGAAACTTCTGTGGAAAAAAAATAAGCGAAAGAATAAATAAGTCCCAGAACTTCCCCGGTGGTCCAGTGGCTAAGACTCTGTGCTCCCAGTGCAGGGGGCTAGGGTTCAATCCCTGGTCAGGGAACTAGATCCCACGTGCATGCCGCAACTAAGAGTTCGCCTGCTGCAGCTAAGGAGGCTGAGAGCTGCAACTAAGGCCCAGCGCAACCAAATAAATAAATATTTTAAAAAATCAGACCATCTCAATACTCTGTAATGACCTATGTGGGAATAGACTCTAAAAAAGAGTGGATATGTGTATATGTATAACTGATTCACTTTGCTGTACAGCAGAAACTAACACAACATTGTAAATCAACTATACTCCAATAAAAATTTTTAAAAATTAATCACTTTAAAAAAATTTTTTAAATCACTTTTTAAAAAAAAAATAAATAAGTCCCCTGTTCTCAAGAATCATACCACCTAGTAGAGCCTGTCAACAAGTATCTGCAATGTAATACCCGCAATTATTAAAATATTTACTGGTTCAACAAGTATTTCCTGACCTTTTACCATGTGCCAGGCACTGTGATAGGTACTGGGGATAAAGCAGTGAATGCAACAGGGTCTCTTTTGTCACATCTAGTGGGGGAGATAGCAAGCAAGGAGATACCATATCAGGGAGAGGAACAGAGCAGGTGAGAGGGATAGAAATGGCAGAGGTTATCTTTCGTACAGGATGTTTGCAAAAGCCTTTCCGACACAGTGATATTTGAGCAGAGACCTGAAGGAAATGCAGAAGGAAACCATACAGGTATCTGAGGGAAGAGAGTTCCAGGCTGAGAGACCGGTAGGGCAAAGGCTTGAGAAGGGGGCTGACTTGTGTTCGTACAAAGGGGACCCATATGGCCGGAGCAAGACAGGATAGGGGATGGGCAGGGCTGGGGCCACCGTGGAGCATCAGGGCCCCCACTGGCTCAGGTGTCCCCTCCAAGCCCTGAGAGTAGCCTGGCAGTGGGTTCACTTGTCACACACTTTGTAATTTACGCAATTGAGATAACTCAGCTGAGATGGATTGGGACTCCCGTCTCATTCTCCCCTGTTTCCCTTCCATTACACTTCCTCCCAAGCTGGATGGTGTCGGCCATTTGACATTTGACATTTTGGGGATCCGGAAGGGGAAATTGACTTGGGAAGATTTTTAATCGATTGTGATTTGTTTTCTCATTGTAAAGAAATATTCATGTTCATGCATAACTTTGTATTACAGCTCTTAAAAAGTCCTCCAAATCGTATAAGCTTCAGGCCCCTCAAAAACTGGATTCCCTCCTAGAGACCAAAAAAGTAGGAGGTGAAGACAGAAAGGCAGCAGTGACTCTCCTCTGAGTGAGCTAGAAAGCCATTAGAGTGGTTTGTGAGTTTTTTTAGGAAAAATTCTTTCTCTCTTTTATTGTGGTAAAATACAATAACATAAAATTTACCTTCTTAATAATTTTTAAGTGTGCAGTTCAGGGATATTAAATACATTTGTGGTGTTGTGCACCCGTCACTACCACCCATCCCTGTAACTCTTTTTTTTAATTAAAATATTGTCGACATACAATATTACGTTAGTTTCAGGTGTACTACATAGTGATCTGACGTTTGCATACATTAGGAAATGATCACCACGGTAAGTCTAGTAACCATCTGTCGCCGTATAAAGTTATTACAATACTATTGACCATATCCCTTATGCTGCATATTTTTACATCCCTGTGGCTTATTTATTTTATAACTGGAGGTTTGTAATTCTTAATCCCCTTCACTTATCTCACCCAGTCCCACACGCACTCTGGCAACCACCCGTTTGTTCTCTGTGTCTGTGAGTCTGTTTTCATTTTGTTTTGTTCATTTGTTTGTTTTGTTCATTTGTTTGTTTTGTTTTTTAGATTCCACATATAAGTGAGATCATACACTATTTGTCTTTCTCAGCCATTCTTTTCTATGGCTGAGTCGTATTCCATTGTATATATGTGCCACATCTTCTTTATCCATTCCTCTGTCGATGGACATTTACATTGCTTCCATGTCTTGGCTATTGTGAATAGTGCTACAGTGAACACTGGGGTGCATATATCTTTTCAAATTAGTGTTTTTGTTTTCTACAGGTGCCATCAGAGTGTTTTGAGCAGAGAGGTGATGTGACTCAGGCAGGAAAGGATAATGCACCTGTCCTGTTAAGACTGCTTCACTCTGTGAGGGGGTCACGGTACATCAGGACATTGTGGCCCAGTGAATGCAAATCTCTGCATTTAAGTTGAGTCACAGGAGTTTTTTAGAGGGCGCAAGCAGCCTCACCCTTGGATGGGGAGGAAGTTGCCAAGGGCACAGGCCAGATATACAGTGCAAGGAGATAGATGCGTGTGAACTAGAGAGGTCGGTGGAGCCACATCACAGTGCACATGTGCTGCTTCCAATCATCTCTTGTTTTCTTGTTTTCGTTGCTTTTAATAATCAGGCACCATATTGAAGTGGGGGGGACGGCAACGACATCCACCAGCATTTTCTTACACTCTTCCTTGACCCACCCAGACTCTAGGGATGTAGCCATCTTCTTAGTTCTTGGTCACAAGAGAGGGATCCTGAGGACGTCTGGGTGACACCAACGCAGCATATTCGTGCTGCAGGGAACTGGCTCTCCCTCGTACCCTAAAGTGCCAGGACCAACAGGCTTGTCTGGGGCAAGGACAGTTTAACATATCTCTTTGACTATGACCACTGGACACATTAGACATGAGTTTATATTTTGGGTTTGTTGTAGGTTTGGGTACATGTCCTTTTTAAAATCTTCTGCCCTTCATTTCATTACCAAATGGCAAAGCACCTTAAATTTCTCTGTTTCCCAAAGGCAGGTGATCTGATTCTTGGGAGGTCTGCTCTCTGTCCCAGCATGTCCCATCATTGTTGCTTGCATGCATCACCTCAGGCCCTCGTGTAAATAGATCCCGGGTGGCCTCACATCTGGCCCTTCTTTCATGCCTGAACACGTCTGAATTCCCACTGGATGTTCCAGTTAGGCTGTTACTCTGGAAGCCCCACTCTCTGTGTAAATATGTGTGTACCCTATATAGGGTGTTATGTATATTCATAGAGGTGTTTGTGTATCTGGATGACATGCCACATCTCATGGAGCTAACCACAGGAACGTGTTTTTGAGCCTGTGTGCTAGAGTTTCTGTTCATGCCCATGTCCACACGATTGCCTTGTGGGACAGAATGACATGACTTCTCTGCCTTGGTGTAAATGTGAAGAAGAAGTTCATTTCTGTTATTTCAGTCACTCTTATTTTAGATTAACTGGGGGGAAAAGAGAATTTTCCAATGAGTTTTTGGCTGTTCACTTGGAAGCCCCTCCTCTGACGGTATTACCTCTGTCTTCCTTCTGTTGTGTGTGTTTTCTTCTATATTTCAACACAGACATAATATTCAGTATTCACAATTCACATTGGTAAAGAGCTTTACAATTTATAAAGTGCTTTGAAATAGAGCAGTTCATGTAAACATCACAACAACTTTGTATAGAAGGAATTGTTTCTGTTTAACAGATGGAGTAATTGAGGGCCAGAGAGTGTACACATTTATCCAAGGGTGCACAGATAGGAAATGGCAGTACTGGGACTTGAACCCTACCTTTATGTGACAATCTCACTGCCCCAGTGTGAGACCATTGGTGACTCATTGTCTTTTTGTATGAGAATGTTCAGGTTTGCCATAGAAAGACTGATGCTAAGGAAGTAGTTTTATTCTTGCTATAAGACAAATATAATATTAGCAGTTCGAGAATGTCCATTTTCTAACAGGGCTAGGCAATTTTTCAAAACCAAAATTTCTGTTTTGGATGAAGAAGCGTAATAATAAAGAATCAATGAGCAGTTTTTAACTAGTTTTTATCAAGAAAAGATACATCTTCCTACTGGTTTATCAGCTGAAGTTCTTTGGCAACAGGTAGTAAAGACGATTCTGGGCTAGCATAAACCAACAGGAGGAATAAAGAAAATCATAGGTTGTCTCAAGGAACCAAGGGATAGGAATGCAGCCAGGCTAGGACCCGAAACCAACAGGACTTTTCCCCTCCAGCTCTGTGTCTGCTTCTCTCTGAGCATGTGCTTTAGTCTTCTTTCTGTTTCTCAATTCAGACATGGTTTTTCTGCTTTTCTGGCCCTCAAGGAGGAATATGGGAATATGGCCACCCCAATATTTCCACAGCTTGAGATACCAAGAGAGGCTACTGACAAGAATCTTCCTGGTCCCAATTCTCAATTCCCAGGAGAGAGAACCTGGGACCCACCTTGGGGCCAGGTGTCTCCTCTGGTCTAATTAGCAATAGCAAGGGAAGGGGGGTGGTCATGTAATAGTAACACAGCTGCCAGGGGAAGTTCCCAAAGGATGAGGAATTGTGGGTTTTGCACTTTGGACGTGCCCCCAGAAGTATTACCATAACCGAGGAGCAGGAGAATTGTTATTAAAGTTTGGACTTAACCAGTTAGTGATAGTTCTGTTATGACTTAATTTTCACAACTATTTTTAAAGAGTTCAAAAACTCTTAAAAATAAACTTTAGTATCTTTTTTCTTCCAGTTTTATTGAGGTGTAAGTGACATATAGCACTGTATAAGTTTAAGGTGTACAGCATAATGATCTGACTTACATACATCATGAAATGATTATCACAGTAAGTGTAGTGAACATCCGTCATCTCGTATAAATACACAATTAAAGAAATAGAAACACACTTTTTTCCTTCTGATGGAACTCTTAGGATTTACTCTCTTAACGTTCGTATATAACATCCAGCAGTGTTAATTATAGTTATCATGTTCTACTTTACATCCCTAGTACTTATCTTCTAACTGGAAGTTTGTACCTTCTGACCACCCTCATCCAATTCTCCCTCTTCCCCTCCCCCGCCTCTGGTAATCACAAATTTAATGTTATATGTTTGCTTATATGTTTAAAGTTGGGAACATCTTTAGAGACCACCTATTCCAAACCCCCTTATTTATTTATTTATTATTATTTTTAAAATGTATACATTTTAATTTATTTATTTTATTTATATTTATTTTTGGCTTGTTGAGTCTTCGTTGCTGCGTGTGGCCTTTCTCCAGTTGCAGTGAGTGGGGGCCACTCTTTGTTGTGGTGCGTGGGCTTCTCATTGCAGCGGCTTCTCCCATTGCGGAGCACAGGCTGTAGGCATGCGGGCTTCAGTAGTTGTGGTGCACAGGCTTCAGTAGTTGTGGCACGCGGGCTTCAGTAGTTGTGGCGCACAGGCTTCAGTAGTTGTGGCACGCAGGCTCTAAAGCACCGGCTCAGTAGTTGTGGCGCATGGGCTCAGTTGCTCTGTGGCATGTGGGATCTTCCCAGACCAGGGCTCGAACGCGTGTCCCCTGCATTGGCAGGTGGATTCTAAACCACTGTGCCACCAGAGCAGCCCCCAAACCCCCCTTATTTAAACCAGTGATGAAACTGAGACTCAGAGCATTAAGTGACGTAACCAAAGTCACACAGCAAGTCGATTGAAAAGATGAAATTGGAAGATGTATCTGACTCCCAGAACTGTGCTCTTTTTATTGTACCAAGTTTCTCCCCATAATCTGGAAGTATGACTGGTATTGAGAAGAAACCACATGTATCAGGCAGTGCTAGCTTAGAGAAGCAGAACCACTAGGAATGAAGTAGAATAAGGGGTTTAAGTCGACTGAGAGAACTCGTAAAACAGTCTCAGTCCAGCTGTTCCTCCTGGATTTGGGGCCAAGCTCAAAGTCACAGGGTAGGGGATGGGGAAGGTAAGATGCACGCAAACTGGGAGACAGGGAGGCAGCCGACCTCTGCCTCTCACTGGAGTGCACGTCAGCCCCTCCCCATCTCCGTTGCCGCCGTGACCTGCAGGAGAGGGTCTGGAAGAGCTGGAGGAAGAGACCCCACAGAGCTGGAGCTTCAGCTTGTTTGCTTCCCACACCAGTAGCAGAACCATTGGATCCGCGAATAACAGTGTGAGTTGTCACAGGGCCTGACCTACCTGGACCTTCTGAGAATAGTCATGGCTACTGCTCCACCTCCATCTTCCAAGGCTTCTGCAAATGCCTCTTGTGGCCACCCCTCACCAGAAATACGTAAGAAAGGGAATTGCTGGAAATCTAGTTCAGCTCTTCCAGGTTGACACCGCAAAGCTGCCATATCACAACACGGATGGCTCTGTGGATGGCAGCAGTGCCACCTCCCAGCGTGGACCTGCAGCTGCCACACCTCCCCCGAGTCCAGCCATCTCTTTCCAACTCTCTTGTCGCTGCTCACACCAGAACACAAGTGGCCAGCAAGTCTGCCATCTAAGCTGGTATCCAGCAGGGAAATGAGATGCCCAGAGCAGGGCTTCCCACAGGCATCCTCATTGCCTGTAAATGGTGCTGTAGGAGGTACCCTCTCTTTGCTTGGGTTCACAGAACGCAAGCATCTCCTTCCCTTGGAGGGTGGGGAGAGAATCATCACTCACCTGAACCCTGACCCCTCCCCAGTCTTCTCGGATAGAATCTCTCAGAGCAGGACGGTGAAGGCAGTAGAGCCTGTTCTGCCGCTTCTTCTAAACTCCTGCGGACTCTGTCTGGTCCCAGCTGTCGGCTAATTCTCTCAGTATCAGCTCCTCCTGTCCTCAGCTTTCAGCCTTAGCCACAATTCCAGTCTGACAGGAAAGGTCTTACCTAACATCCCATTTCATAATTCTCCCATGGAGCTTCCCAGATACTAAAGCTCCTCCTGTTAGGAGCACCAATTAGGGATCTTTTGGAGATACATGCTTTACAGCTGGGAAGGAAATATACATCTCGTGTCATCTCAAAAGCAGAGGGGAAACAACCGAAAAACTGGATTTCCAAAGTTGCTACCCTTAAAGGAATGAAGCAGCTTGAGGCTTTCATTGAAATGACTAGAGTTCTCTGGGCATCCTGGTTGCTGCAAGGTAGAAACAGGACCACGGATAGGCAGAGGGAACAACTAACTTGCTGTCACACTTGGAATTCCAAACTAATAGTGTGTTGGCATCCCCTCACCAGAGGCATAATGTCTCCATGGCACTTGGCTAGAGGTTCCACTGCATAACACATCACAAGTTGTTCCTATATACACCTACTCAGAAAGCTTCCTGCTTTTCTTCCTCCATAGTCTCATCAGAAGAAAGGAGCAGATTTCTTCTTTTTTTTAAAGGGAACTTTATTTTTATTTATTTATTTATATATGGCATTGGGTCTTCATTGCTGTGCGGGCTTTCTCTAGTTGCAGTGAGCGGAGGCTACTCTTCATTGAGGTGCGCGGGCTTCTCACTGCAGTGGATTCTGTTGTGGAGGAGCACGGCCTCTAGGTGCGCAGGCTTCAGTAGTTGTGGCACGTGGACTCAGTAGTTGTGGCTCTCGGGCTCTAGAGCGCAGGCTCAGTAGTTGTGGTGCACGGGTTTAGTTGCTCCGCGGCATGTGAGATCTTCCTGAACCAGGGCTTGAACCCGTGTCCCCTGCATTGTCAGGCAGATTCTTAACCACTGTGCCACCAGGGAAGCCTGGAGCAGATGTTTTTAATTGAATTCATTTTCCCTCCCCAAACACATATAGAGGAATCATTGGTTTCTCAATGGACTTATGTCTCTGCATGTAGTGTAAGTTTCCCTTATAAGATGCTATGCTGGTACCTTTCTTTCTACTTAGCTCATCCTCAGCCTGATTCCTTTCATCCCCATCGGTTGATGGGAAACCATCCTCATAGACACACCCAGAAATCATGGTTTACCTGCTCTCTCTTCATGGCTTAGCCCAGTCAGGTTCACACGTAAAATTAACAATCACACTACTTAACCTGTCTGTGTTTCAGTTTCTTCACCTCTAACTGGGACTTTCTCTATCACGGGGTACTTGTGAGGATCAAAGGCAGTACCGTGGTGGCCCCCTTCACCCTTTCTGCTGCCTTGCAGTGAGCACCCCTTGCAGGGATTTATCTTCCAGGCAGCTTTATGCCCTTTCTGCCTCTGCATCCTAAGATAATAAGCAGAAAGGGTCAAGGTCAGTTCCCCTGAGCAGTCAAGCCTGGCCACGTCTCTGTTCTTACTCCTCTCTGCCTGCAGTGGGGTGGATCAACTACCTTGAGGTTGCTCTGCAGACAGCCTTCCTGGATTCAAGAAGGCAGAGAGCAGGAATTCCCACTGTGGTCTCTGGCCTCAGCCACAGTCCCCATTGCATTTCCCGCAAGGCAACCACATGTGGGGGGAGGAGGGCTTGGCCAACTATTACCAAGTTGGGCTTTGTTTCCCATTAACTATGCTTCTCTGCATATAACCCCGTGGAGGTATGGGCCACAGGACTGAGGTAGTCCTATGTTCCTGGCCATGGTACAATCAAACACTGGTAAAAATCTCACTTCTAACTTCTTTTTTTAAATATATTATTATTTTTTTTTAATTTCTTTTTTATTTTTGGCCATACCGTGTGGCTTGCAGGATCTTAGTTCCCCGACCAGGGATCAAACCCAGACCCGTGGCAGTGAAAGCACTGAGTCCTAACCACTGGACCGTCAGGGAATTCCCACTTCTAACAACTTCTAATACTGCCTTTGTTTAAGTAATATAGAGTCTTTCTAAAGTCTTTGAATAATTTTAGTTTTAAATTGATTTCTGAATGAAATAACCTCTGAGTTGTTAAAAAGTAACTCAAAATGTTTAGTAAAAAGTAGCATGCAATTGAACAGAAATGTCCTAGATTATCCTTATTTCAGATCTGTGATTCACCCTGCCCTCACCCACATAAAAAGGCCACTCTGGAAAATCTGGTAAACTGGGTGAATGTTAATCTGCTGCATAATACAATTTTAGAGACACAGAGAATTTTGCATTATGTTGGAGACACGAAGCTTTCTGGGCTTGGACAACTCTTATAAGCAAGAGCACACAGCAGGAGGCGGCTCCAGTGGGCATTTTGCTTTCAGCTTCATGCTGTCTCTGTTATTGTGAGATTCTCACACTATGCCTATGGGATTTCTGTATTACTGGCAAACTTTATTCCAATTTTGAAAAATCAGCTACAATTTTCTAAGGCATCCTAAACTTTGCTTAGGTGCACCCAGACGCAGTTTTGCGGCCACTGGAGTAGAAGGAGGCATCAATAACAGTAGGTTTACAGAGAAGCTTCAGCTGCCGATGCTGGTGATGAACTTGCCGTGTCCCGTAGCAACGAATGGAATTCTACATGATGAGAGTCGCAGAACAGGCCTGAAAGGGTTGAACGGCCAAGGAAAGGCAGAAGGACAAGGGGACCCTCAGAGCTTTTTATTTATTTATTTATTTATTTATTTATTTATTTATTTATGTCTGCATTGGGTCTTCGTTGTGGTGTGTGGGCTTCTCATTGCGATGGTGGCTTCTCTTGTTGCGGAGCACGGGCTCTAGGCGCGCGGGCTTCAATAATTGTGGCATGCGGGCTCAGTAGTTGTGGCTTGCGGGCTCTAGAGCTCAGGCTCAGTAGTTGTGACGCTCAGGCTTAGTTGTTCCTCCGCACGTGGGATCTTCCCGGACCAGGGCTCGAACCCGTGTCTCCTGCATTGGCAGGCGGATTCTTAACCACTGCGCCACCAGGGAAGCCCCGAGGACCCTCAGAGCTTTATCTTCGAGGAGGTGGCAGCTGCATACCATGAGGATGAGTTGGCAATGACATGGTTTGAGGAGAGAGACCCCAAACCCTCAGAAGTCTTGGAGATGAAGAGAGGGACCATGAAAAGGAGAAGGTGCTGGAAGTGGGAAGTCACTCCTCTCTGCAGCTCCATCTTGCAAGCAAACACATTTTGGATGCTGGTCACTGGGTGATGTCATGATTGTTATCTTTTCTGACTTAAACACCATTTGAGTTACACGTTCCAGAATTGAACATTTGCTTGACTTAGGAAGAATAAACATTAGCAGAGGCAATCTCTGAGCGGTAAGGTCAGGGATGTTGTCTTCTTACTTTACTGTGTTGACCAAACTCTCTACAATGAATGAGTGCTACTTTTAACGTTTTAGAAAGCACTACTTAAAAAAAAAAAGTTTGTTATTGCTCAAAGATGTATTTAGACATTGTATTTGAGACTAAAGGGAGGAGATGCAGCCTGGGGAAGAAGAAGAGGGGACACCAAGTCTGGGAGGATGTTAGACTGGAAAGATTATGGTTGGAAACGTCTAGGTTATTTGAACCAGTGGCTCAATGATATCATCAAGGAGCTGATTTCTTCCTCTCTGTTCTGTCTTCATCAGTTTCAGCTTCATTCAAGGCTGACTCCCCACTTTCTGGCACAAATTGCTACAGTGATTCCAGGCTTCATACCTATTCCCTGCACCATCTAGAACAACACTGCCCAGTAGAAATATAATGCAAGCCCTATGTGTGATTGAAAATTTTCTAGTAGTGACATTTTTAAAAAGCAAGAAGAAAAGGGTGGGACTTCCCTGGTGGTCCAGCGGCTAAGACCCTGTGGTCCCAATGCAGGGGCCCTGGGTTTGATCTCTGGTCAGGGAACTAGATCCCGCATGCATGCCACAACTAAGTGCAGCCAAATAAATAAATTTTTTTTTTAATTTAAAAAAATAGAAGAAAAAGATGAAGTTAATTCTAGCAACATACTCTATTTAACCCAATATATGCATAACATTATCTCAATGTGTAATCATTTAAAATTTAATAACCTATTTTGCATTCATTTTTTTGTACTAAGTCTTCAAAATTCAGTGTGTGTTTTATGCTTGCAGAGCATCTTAAGTCACAGTAGCCACATTTCAAGTGCTTAATAGCCTCATGTGCCTATTGGCTCCTGCACTGGACAGGTCAGCTCTAGAGAAGAGGGAGTGTCCTTCTGTCCCAGCATTTCCGGCTACAGTTGACATGACTGGACTGGATTAGGCTATTTGCCTGTGACTGTAGTAAGGGGAATGGATTGTGCTAATTGGCTGAAGCTAGGCGTGACTATGGTAGGCAGAATTATGCCCCCGCCCAGAGATGTCCACATCCCAATTCCTGGAATTTGTGAACATGTTAGATTACACAGCAAAGGGGAAGTAAAGTTACAGATGGAATTAAGTTTGTGATGAGTTGATCTTGGAATGAGGAGATTATCCTGGTGGGCCCAGTGTAACCACAAGGATCCCTACAAGTGGAAGAGGGAGGCAAAAGAGAGAACCAGAGAGATGGCAGTGTGAGCAGGGCTCAGCTCCATGCCACTGGCTTTGGAGATGGAGGAAGGGGCCACAAGCCAAGGAGTGTGGGTGGCTTCCAGAAGCTGCAAAAGACAGGAGAGGGATTCTCCCCTAGAGCCTCCAGAAGAAACACAGCCCTGCCAACACCTCGACTTTAGTCCAGTGAGACCGTGGTGCACTTCTGATCTCTAGAACTGTAAGATAATAAATGTGTATTGTTTTAAGCCACTATGCATGTGGTCATTTGTTATAGCAGTCATAGGAAACTAAATCAATGACCCAATTTGGAAACCCAAAATTTTAAACGACAGACATTTTGAGAGATAAAGGAGGTTTTAGTTCCAAAAGCTTGGTTTTTCAGTGTCAAAAACAAAACCATGAAAGAATGATAAAATTTGTGTCATAAACAATAGAGTGAAAAGAGAACAGATAAAGAATTGGACTGCCTTGTCCTCTGGGAGGCCTGATGAGGATTTCCTAGGAGAGGGAAAGAGTTAGAGAGGGAACAAGGTAATAAGATGCTGTCTATCTCTTAACTGGTTGCTGTTTTATGCTCAAGCAACAATAGAATCCCATATACACACACACACACACACACACACACACACACACACACACACACACACATATATATGGGGATCTAAGAATAGACAAGTCTTTTGTCCCACTTTCTACTGGAACCTTGGAAGCCAGTGGGGGAGGGTTAGGCAGAGAAAGTCAGAGGTAACCCTTCAATTTTTCTCCAGCACTAATGGCCCGTGGTCATGACCATGAGGGTGTAGAGTATGTGGACCAACAATCAGAGACCATGATAAGATATGGACAGCTTAGTGCATGCCAGGAAGATAGATGCTGACAACAAGCTGGGCAATGTTCCTCCTCAGTAAGGACCTGGGTGGACCCATGACAAAGGTCAAGCTGCCACTATCACATCAACCTTAGGGCAATATCACAAGCGCCCTAGACCTTAGAAGCATCCCTGTAGAGGTGAGGAGCGAAGGGAAATTGTAAAATGACTCAGTTTAAATCTCAAATGACTAAAAACATCCAGACTTGAGTGCACTGTCTCTTGACATCTGAGAGAATGGAGACAAGTGAGACACAAAATTCACCTACAGAAAAATAAAGTGGCCCTTATTGCTCATGTGAATTTTGTCATCTAAAAAAATCTGTACCCTCTAGAAACATGCTCTAAGAATATTGGGAACCACTGAAATATCTATAGGTGCATAAATGATTAGGGTAGTTATATGCTCCTATTGAACTACCCCATTATTATTATTATAGAAATAGACTCTCTATCTCTGGTAATATTCTTTGTCCTGAGGTCTACTTCGTGTGATATCAATACAGACACTCCAGCTTTCTTTTGATGAATGTTAGCATGATATACCATTTACCATCAATTTACTTAAAAAAAAAAAAAAAACTTTCGGTTTTGAGACAATTTCAAATTTGAGGAGAAGCTGCAAGAATAATAAAAAGAACTCCCCCGTATCCTGCCCCCAGACTAAAGTAGTGTTTCCCCATGATTAGCAAAGAGAAGAAACCTAAAGAAGAACCATCTGCCAACCTCAGAGCGACCTCACAGTACTCAGCTCTCCCCTCTGAACATTCCAGATGCCTCGGCCTCCCCACATTCTCAATTCTGTCTCCTCAACCCAGGCTGTGTCCAGCTCTATGCTGTGACCTGTAAATTCTCTCCAGGTAATAAGGCGGGCAATTTTAGGACTCTGCATTCTCTCAGCAATCACTGTCATGCACTGTCTGTTGTCCAATGCCTGAAAACTGGTTTGATTGGGTTTTTTCCCGTATATTTTCTCCCCAGGTGTTTACTTGTCTAAGGTAGTCTGGTTCCTGCTACTCCATCATAGCTATAAGTGAAAACCTGATGATCTTTTTAAATTAATCTTTACACCTTATACACATATATTCTTTTTTATACATGATGTATTTCATAATTTTAAAAATTGCGATCACCAAGCCAGAAGGGTTCATTGAGGTCAAGTAGGAAAATAATGAAAAGAGCATAATAAAAATCATTATAGTTTGACCTTCAGAAAAAATTAGTATTATTTTAACATTTTGATGCACCAAATTGTTCCAGTCTTTTCTCCAGGCATATTTTTTAAACTTCGAGTTATTTTGCACAAAGCTATTTTGTAAGCTTATTTGTTGTGCTGAAATATATATATATAACAGAAAATTTACCATTTTAACCATGCTTAAGTATATAATAAAGTGGCATTAAGTCCATTCACAATGTTGTGGAACTATCACCACTATTTATTTCCAGAACTTTTGCATCGTCCCATACAGAAGCTCTGTGACCATTAAACACTAACTCCGCATTCCTGCATTTCCCCAAACCCTAGTAACATTTATTCTACTTTCTATTTCTATGAATTTGCCTATTTTAGGTACCTCATATAAGTGGAATTATACAAGATTTGTCCTTTTCTGTATGGCTTATTTCACTTACCGTAATGTTTTCAAGGATCAACCGTGTTGTAACATCAGAATTTCATTCCTTTTTAAGGCTGAATACTATTCTCCATTGTATGGATACAGCACATTTTGTTCACCCATTCATGTGTTGATGGACACATTGGTTGCTTCCACCTTTTGGCTATTGTGAATAATGCTGGTTTACAGATATCTGTTTCAGTCCCTGCTTTCAATTATTTTGGGTTTATACCTAGGAATAAAATTGATGGATTAAATGGTAGCTCTATGTTTAACTTTTTGAGAAACAGCCAGGCTGTTTTCCATAGTGGCTGTACCATTTTACATTCCTTCCAGCAATAATCAAGGATTCCAATTTCTTCACATTCTCACCAACACTTATTTTCCATTTTTTGGATACTAGCCATTTTAATGGGTGTGGCATGGTATCTCACTGTGGTACTGATTTGCATTTCCCTAATGACTAATGATGTTTAGCATCTTTTCATGTGCTAATCATCCATTTGAATATCTTTTTTGGAGAAATATCTATTCTAGCCCTTTGCCCATTTTTGAATTATTAGTTTTTGTTGTTGTTGAGTTGTAGGAGTTCTTTATATATTCTGGATATCAATCCATTAGCAGATATATGATTTACAAGTATTTTCTCCCCCTCTGTTTGTTGTCTTCTCACTCTCTTGGTATTGTCCTTTAGTGTACAAAAGTTTTTAATTTTGTTGAACTCCAATTTATCTAATTTTTTCTTTGGTTGCCTGTGCTTTTGATGTTGTATCCAAGAAATATTGGCCAAATCCAATATTATGAAGATTTTCCTTTATATTTTCTTCTAAGAGCTTTATAGTTTTAGCTTTTGTGTTTATGTCTTTGATCCATTTTGTGTTAATTTTTGTACATGGTATAAGATAAGGTCCCACTTCATCCTTTTGCATGTGGATAGCCAGTTTTGCAGCACTATTTGTTGAAAAGACTGTCCTTTTCCCATTTAATGGTCTTGACACCTCTGCTGAAAATCAATTAACCATAGATGTGAGGGCTCATTTCTGGACTCTCTATTCTAGTCCATTGATCTATATGTCTGTCTTCATGCCAGTACCACACTGTTTTGATTATGGTAGCTCTGCAGTAATCTTTGAAATCAGGAAGTGTGAGTCCTCCAACTTTGTTCTTTTTTAAGATTGTTTTGGCTACTCAAGGTCCCTCTTGAGATTCTGTATGAATATTAGAATAAACTTTTCTATCTCTGCAAAAAAAACTATTGAATTTTGATAGGGAATGTGTAGACTGCTTTGGGTAGTATTGTCATCTTAACAAGATTAAGTCTTCCAGCCCATGAACAATGGCTGTCTTTCTATTTAAGTCTTTAATTTCTTTCAGCAACATTTTGTGGTTTTCGGTGTATAAGTCTTTCATCTCTGTGGTTAAATTTATTCTGAACTATTTTATTCTTTTTGATACTATTGTAAATGAAATTGTTTTTTTTAACTTCCTTTTCAGATTGTTCATTGCTAGTATATAAAAATGCTACTGATTTTTATGTTGACCTTGTATCCTGCCACTTCACTGAATTTGTTTATCAGCTCTAATAGGGTTTTTTGGGTGGAATCTTTAGGGTTTTCTACATGTAAGATCACATCATCTGCAATCACAGATAATTTTACTACTTCTTTTCCAATCTGAATACTTTTTTCCTTTTTCTTGCCTAATTGCTCTGGCTAAAACTTCCAGTACTATGTTAAAAAAGAAGTGGTGAAAGCAGGCACCCTTGTTTATTCCTAATATTCACAGAAAAGATTTCAGTCTTTCACCATTAAGTATAATGTTAGCTGTGGGATTTTTCTACATAGCCTTCATTATGTTGAGAAAGTTCCCCTTTATTCCTAGTTGGTGGAGTGTTTTTAATCATGATACCATGTTGAATTTTGTCAAATGCTTTTTCTCCATCAATTGAGATGATCATGTAGGTTTTTCCCCTTCATTTTGTTAATGTATTATATGACATTGATTGATTTTTTGTATGTTGAACCATCCTTGAATTCCAGGGATAAATTGCATTTGGTCAGGGTGTATAATTCTTTCGATATGCTGCTGAATTCAGTTTGCTAGAATTTCACAATGCTGTTTTAAGAGCTGCCTTTTCACTTATCAGTATATCATTTTACCACATCAGTATATCATTTTATCCACATCATGAAATATTCTATTGCTTTGTATTTTTAAAATCTTTTTAAGCTACAAAATCCTTTCTTTTTTCCTAATAAAATCTTATGCACACTCACAATATTTACAGCACAGAAGAGTGGAGCTCATCTTATTAAAGCAGGTTTATGGAGTCCAGAGCCCTGTGTACATGTTCTCCAGTTCTTCCACCTCTGTCCCCTTTCCCACCAGTCACCAACAAAAGGGACCCCAAAGAGAGCAATATGAAAGACTTTGGTATGACTTTTCATCACTGCATAATATTCTTTCAAATGAAGACCCCGTACTTTCATTAACCAATCTATTATTTTTACACATATATATTACTTCCAATTTGTCAAGATTTTAGAGAAGAAATAAAATTATGGCCATATCCATAATTGTTTATCTTTAAGGTAAATTCCCCCAAAAAGGGATATTGGGACAAAAGTCAAAATTCTTAAAGATTTTAAGTATTTTGATCCTTATTCTTATATTACGCAGTAACAATGTGGTAATTTATCCCTCAACCAGCAGTGTTTAATTTGTATATACAAAATAATATCTCTAAAGACTCACCTGACAGTGTGCATCTTGAAACAATATTGTTTTCTGGCCTATAATGGATACACAGAGCAGAAATGGAGGTAAATAGAAACTGAGATGAATAAATTCTAACACCCGTCACCAAGTTGAAGGGTTTTTTTAACTTGGCTCCGTGGACAGACCTCTAGGGATCAATGAATGGCTGAAATTTTATATGAAATTTGGAATATGTGAATGTTTGCTTTTGTTTATGGAGAGTGTCTACAGTTCTCATCAAAGCCAAGAACTGCAACCTCCCTTCCAACTTTTATTTTTAAGCCACAACAACAAGTTAAACTGGAGGCCATCAGAAAAATAGCTCATTGGAAACCAGGACTGTTTCATCCCTGCCTTTACTACCTAGAACTTTTAGAACAACTTGGATCACAGTTATAAAATACACTGCTGTTCCTGGGACAAAAAGTTCGTACACACCATATCCTTGTATCTGTATACCCTCCAAGAATGTGTTGCATAAAACCATAAAATGGCAAGAGATGGAGAAAAATCTGAGAGCTCATTTGGTCCAAACCCTTCATTTTACTCATGAAGGCAAGAAGGCCCAAGTATAAAGCAGCTGCTCAAATTTAGACTCTTGCTGGTCGAACATAGACCCAGATCCTGCAGATCCAAACGTTTAGGGAAGGGTGCCTTCCAGCTCTCTGGCAAACTGAACTCTTGGGTCAAACTTGACTTCAGGGCTTCCCTGGTGGTGCAGTGGTTAAGAATCCACCTGCCAATGCAGGAGACATGGGTTCGAGCCCTGGTCCGGGAAGATCCCACATCCCGTGGAGTAACGAAGCCTGTGCGCCACAACTACTGAGCCTGCGCTCTAGAGCCCACGAGCCACAACTACTGAAGCCCGCGCCTAGAGCCCATGCCCTGCAACAAGAGAAGCCCGCGTACCGCAACGAAGAGTAGCACCCGCTTGCCACAGCTAGAGAAAGCCCATGCGTAGCAATGAAGACCCAACGCAGCCAAAAATAAATAAATTAAATAATTTAAAACAAAACAAAACAGAAACTTGACTTCAATATTTATCAACGAAAACCCCTAAAGTATTTAAGTTACTTTCCTTGCCTAAATCTAACAAAATGAATCTTTGATCCTCTAATGGAGGATCTTGCAGGGTCGAGGGGGTCATTATTCTAAACATTCATTCTCATGTCCTAGAGGAGTATTTGCATCTTCCATGCTTCCTTTCAGGAGAGGTCCTGGAAGACCAACCTGAGATCTTCCATAGGCACCCAGGTCTATGACACCCAGCTCTACAACTCTCTTCCCAGCCCTTTCTAGTCTGCTCTGACTTCACATTTACTCCAGATCTAGTTTGTGGTCGGTGAGCACTGGAACTATGCAGCCCTCATAATATTTCCTGGTTCACAGCCTCGTGAAAATCTAGCTTTTTTTCCCCTCTGTGTTCACAACAGACCTTTTGTTGCTTAATTTCTCACCCAGGAGGAACAACTTTGAGGAAGCTGTCTGCTGCCTCTTCCTCAAACTCTGCATGGCACAGCCAAGCCCTTGGGCTACGTAAGTGTAGGATCCTTAGAGTTTTGACCTTAGGATGATTTATGGAAGTTCTAAAAGTAAGTTTATGAGGAAAAAAAGTGCATGCATATAGGTATGTGTATGTGTATATATATATATATAGAGAGAGAGAGACAGACAGACAGACAGACAGAGAGACAGAGAGAGAGAGAGAGAGAGAGAGAGATGAGTGGGGGGGAGGGGAATATAGACAGTAAAATGTACTAATCTTAGGGTAATATATATATGTATATGTGTGTATATATGTATATATATGTATATGTGTGTATACATATATATATATATATATCTCCATCATACAGATCAAGACATAGAATACTTTCAGCCTCCTAAACACTTGCCCCCTCCCGACCAGTGCCCCTGTCAATGAGTTACTACTCAGAGCTCTGTCACCAGAGATTAGTTTTGCCTGCTCTTGAAATTTATATGAATGGAAGCAAACAGTAGTATTCTTTTGTGTCTGGCTTCTTTGAGTCAACAATATGTCTATCAGCTTCACCCATATAGTCCACAGTCTACCACTTTCTTCCAGGAGTCAAAAAATGCAAAAACCCCAAGTAATTAAAAGCGCGATGTTTTAGTATCTGGATAATCAATATTTATATTTATCATATTTGTTCCTAAATAGACACAAGTGCCTTAAAGGGATGAAAACAAAATTCACAGAGACATACAACTAATTAGCAGACATATAAGAAAATGTTCAATCTTTCTAGCCTAATAAATACTTCTAACTTAAAAGAAAATGCCATACCTATTTTTCAAATAATTAAAATTAGTTTTAAAATGAGTTCAATAAAATGGGAATACTCCCAGTGAGACTATAAGTTAGTACAAGTCCTAGGGAATAAAATTCAAGAGCCTTTAAAAAATCTTCATTCCCCTTTAATATTTCTCTATAGTGACGCTAACACAAGGAAATAATCTTAAATATGGAAAAAAGCTTTTGAATAAAAATGCTCAGCCAGCATCATAAGTAATGAAAAGTAAGAAACAATCAAATATCCAGCACTTGGGGAATGGTTACAAAAATTGTGACAGGTTCACTCAGCAGAATATTAGATAGTCTAGTTAACTGTGTTTTTTTTTTCTTTTCTGTTTTTTTGGCTGTGCCCCGCAGCTTGCAAGATCTTAGTTCCCAGGCCAGGGATCAAACTCAGGCCTGAAGCCCCGGCAGTGAAAGTGTGGAGTCCTAATCAGTGGACCGCCAGGGAATTCCCAGCTGCCTTTCTTAGGACAAAGATAGAGAGGGTGGGAGGTTACAGTTTGCTTGGGCAGGATTGGCTGTTTTGCTTTACATACAACATTACAAAGCTGAAACCTCTGGAATCCAGGGATTTGTTTATCATCAAACAATGGATTTATTAATTTTTTTTTTTTTGCGGTGCGCGGGCCTGTCACTGCTGCGACCTCTCCCGTTGTGGAGCCTGTCCGGACGCGCAGGCTCAGCGGCCATGGCTCACAGGCCCAGCCGCTCCGCGGCATGTGGGATCTTCCCGGACCGGGGCACAAACCCGCGTCCCCTGCATCGGCAGGCGGACTCTCAACCACTGCGCCACCAGGGAAGCCCCTAAACTGTTTTTTAATTAAGAAATGAAAGGCCTTTTGTGGTAAGAGACTAGAGTGTAAATTTATCTGTTTCTAGCACATTTCCTGGGCAAAGTAGGTGATAGTGGTTATGATCAGAGTAATAACTGATGTTTTATATGAATGCTGACTGTGTGTCAGGGGCTTTCCCAAGTGGTTCATACCATCTTATGTATTTTATTCTCATTGAGCACATTTTGCAAGGTCTGCCCACACAGAGTGTTTCAACTTGTTTCTCTGCTAAGCATCTTGCCAGCCAGGTGGGTACGATGACCCTGAGGGATGGGGGCCTCTGAGTTATCGTTTGGGGATCCTAGCAGCCAGGTCCTGGGTTTTATGGCACTTTTAAGCATGTTAAAGGGGACTGCGCAGGTCAAACGGGGGAGCTGGGTTTGCAGGTCAAAGGCTGGTTCACCCACCCGGGCCGGGGATCCGCATCCGCCAAGGAAAGTGGCGTGCTGGGTCCTCGCTGGGCTGCGGACGGAGCTGTTACCCGCACCGATGCCGGCCGGGCGCCCGCTCCAGGTGTCGGCTGAGCCCTCACGTGTAGACAGCAAGGCCAAGTCCATCTGGTGTGTGTGTGAGTCCGCGAACACGGAAAACGGAAACCCCTGGGAAGCAAAGGAGATACAAATCCTTCCTTCAGAATTAGCCTTTTCCCCCTCCCCCTCCCCTTGCCCCCCCCCCCCCGATCTGCAGCCTATAAATTCACCCCTGGTTCGCCCTCTTGCAAACCAAACCGGAAGAAAGCAGAATTCTGTCTTGTCCGTCACATTTCTTCAGGAAAACACTGGCAGGGCTCCCTGATCCCCTCCCAAGGGTGCGGTGGAGAGAATTCAACCAAGTCAGCCTCTGAATGGCTCCAGCGTCAGAACAACCCCGCTGACCCAGCCCCGGGGAGAAACCTGAAATCAGAGGCATTTCTCTTTTATTCCTTCTTATTTCTCTCATTTTGAAAAACATTGAATTTTATGTGTATTGTAAAAGCACGTTCAATTGTTGAAAAACTAAATACTGAGGGAATCGGAAGGAAAAGCAAGAATCCCTGCTGTCGCCCTCTGCACTTCTGATGCCTCTACTTTTCAGTTGTTTTTTCTGGTATTTACTCCGTATTTTTAAAATCTAAGCCTAGCCCGCTATTGAGCTTTCGGCTTTAGATATTGCCTATCGCCTTTCAAGCGGAACAGCAGGAGCTAGGGCTCTTCCTCTGCCCTGCCTTCCACACACCCAGCAGCCCCCCTCAGCCCACGCACAAATTTTGGTTAAATCCACATTTAGGGTTTCCGTTCTGGTGACCTTTCATTTTATTCACAGCTGAGGCAAAGTCACGTACTCTCGCCAATGAGTTCTCCTCCATTGAGTTGGTCCTTGTGGATTTATGCTTTTCTTTTTTCACTCCTTCGCTCCATGCTAGTGAATTGGGGGGAATCATCAATCTTTTTCTTTTCACCAGAAGTCGGCTTTCTTGGTCTCCAGTCCACCTTCTCTCCTCCAAAGCCTTGACCTGTGCCCATTCTTCAGAGTCTGTGAGCCGATACAAGAAAAGCTTAAGTCATTTCCCTTCCCAAGGGTACTTGCATAATTTTATGAGGAAACACCAGATGATAAAAAATATTCAGGCTCCAAGAGAGATTTGTGGAGCAGAGTTTCAGGCTGCCGAGGCAGGAGTTTGGGTCCCAGGGCACTTGGGTGGCACCTCTCATAGTCTGTTCTGCCTAAGGGTGAGGCCTGCAGGCGAACCCTCAAGCCACGAAGGGGTTAAGAGTCAGCTGCCGGAAGGAAGGAATCGGAGGGGAGGGGAAGGGAGAAGACAAAAGAATCCTGATCTCTGAAGGAAGAGGACTCGTTGGCTGGAAGGCTAGTCCCTTCCATGGGCTTGCTAAATATAACTGTTAAGTAATCTGCAGTCCCCAGGGTCAAGGGGAGGAGCTAGGCCGGGAAAGAAGTGGGTGTTTGCAGCTCCAGGTCAAAGGTGTGCTGGAGGAAGCACCAGTGGCACCCTCTTTTCCTGCGATTCAGTTCCCTGAGTCAGTGTCATCCTTGTTTCGGGGTTTCACACTGAGTGGCTGCCTGCCCTTGCCCAGTGCATGATAAAGACCCGCTGTCCTTGGGTCACTTTGATTGAGGGCCTGCATTCCGCTGGGTTCTTTATCTGAGGGACATTCCTGACTAAAACAGGACAGATCCCAGAGGAATGCTGATGGATGGGGCCTCTGCTGACAGCACACAGGGCTGGCCCCAGGCTCAGGGGTCCCACCGGGTCCCACCAGGACCGCTCCCTGGAGGAGGACCCTTAGGAAGGGCCTCGTGCCTTGCAGGGGCGCTGGGGAGGGACCGGGCTGGGGTAGCACTGCTGCTGGGACACTCTGGTGTCCCCTTGCCCTGTTTGTTTATGGGGACAGCCAGAGGTCTGTGTCGCTTGTGCAATGTTCAGTGAAGGGGCTGATTCCCGGACTCTGTCAACTGGAAACTTAGGTTCTCTGTTAAAAAATAACAACAGAAAGAATAACTCTTGTGAACAGGGCAGTGAGAAAGAGAAAGCTGGATTCAGAGACCGGTTATACCTCACAGCAAAGAAAAACTTTGGAGAGAGAGGTTTCTGTACCCTCAGAAGATGTCTTAATCCAATAGTATTGCTATTTCCTTGTACACAGGCACAGTGTTTCTGTTTATGAAAGAAAGCACACCTTTCTCCTCACCGTGTGTATAGTGGAGAGGACTGTTTACAACACACACACACACACACACACACACACACACACAGGAATAAGGCTTTAGGCACTTTGCAAACAGCCTCTGGAGGCTGACCTAGGCTGTGGTGCTTTTAATCTTGCCACTACATTAATTTGTAACGTATTTCAATGCCTCAGCTCACCAGGCACTACTGAGTGTTCCAAAGGGTCTGTCCCACCTTTTTCCATATTAATGATCTTCCTGGAGAGGAGCCACTGAGAGGTATTTGAGTAGGGGGCAGTTTCTTCTAGTTTCTTCTTCGACCAGCATCTTCTCTCAGGCACCCCAGCCCAGAAGCAGTGTGAGGCTGTGAGTTCACCCACCTTCGTGGGAAGGTTGTGCTGTGGTTAATAAGTGGAGCCAGTAGAGTCCCTCAGTTCTGAACTCCAAAGTGCGCACGAATCACCCAAACATCTTGTTAAAAATGCAGATGCGGGGCTTCCCTGGTGGCGCAGTGGTTGGGAGTCCGCCTGCCGATGCAGGGGACACGGGTTCGTGCCCCGGTCCGGGAGGATCCCACATGCCGCGGAGCGGCTGGGCCCGTGAGCCATGGCCGCTGAGCCTGCGCCTCTGGAGCCTGTGCTCCACAATGGGAGAGGCCACAACAGTGAGAGGCCCGTGTACCGCAAAAAAAAAAAAAAAAAAAAAATGCAGCTGCTGCTTCCTGCGGCTGGGGGTGGGGCCTGACAGTCAGTATTTCTAACCAGCTTCCAGGGGACACCAGTGCTCCAGTCCACACAACCCTCTGAGTACTGAGGCCCCGGGGGACCTTGTTATAGAAACACAGAACCACCCAGGGCACACCTGAACACTTTGTCCTCTGCCCCTCTGGGTTTGTAGGACTTCTCATCCTCTCCGTGGACTTGGGCTCTTCCGGCTTTAGGCACTTTGCTCCTGGTCTACATGCCTGTCCTTGTACTACTCAAGGATGGGGTACACCATGCTCGCCATGCCTCCTGCTTCCCCCTGAAAGTTTATTGCATCCATAATAATAATAACAACAACCTGCTGACTCCTCCTAGGCACTGTGCTAAGTAGGTATTCCATGTCCATTAGTCATCACAAATGAGGTAGACGACCATGATGACTGCGGTCCAGGTGAGGAGAGCAAGGCTCTGAGAAGTCAAACCTTGCCAGAGGTCATAGTCAACGGGGGATAAAGCTGGGGAGCCTGAGCATTGCACTGTGTTGCCACCCCATTAGTGACACAGGTGGCAGATGCTAGGAGGGATCGGAAGAGTGCTTTGTGGACCCTGGGCATAGCTCTGGAACCCACACCTAATTCCCTGTATGTAGGACTCTACCCTCACCCAGCAGGTTCCCTGCATCTGGGACACGGGAGCTGGAGCCTCCCCAGAGCATTGCCATGGGCGTTTCAAAATGAGTGGAGCAGGGTTAGTTTACATCCATGCTGCTGGGAGAAGACAAAAGGGGTGATAATCTTCAGATCATGAGGCTTTGGGAAAGACAGGCCATTAAGGGAAAATGGGCTTATCTCAGAAGGTAGCCCTAGATAACCTTTGCTTCCACTTTCAGCCCTGGCATTCCTTTTTTTTTTTTTTTGCTACAAAACTGAAGAAGAGAGTCAGGGAAACATCTATTTGCTCTGGAATCTTTTATGCTCATCTGTCTACTGCAGTGATCAAAAGCGGGGGGACACAGGTCCCTTATCTCCAAACACAGCAAAGGTCTGGTGAGCTCTCGTTATCTTGCATGCACACACATGTACACGTATGCACATACCTGCGTATGCACACACACGTGATTTTCCAAGCCAATAAAGGGCTCAAGCATGGCAGGGGTGGAATGTGTCCATACTCGTGAAAACAGTCTTTTTAAAAGAATTTTTGGGAGAACCTATCTTCCTACATCTGCTTCTTTTTTAAAAAAATATGATTTTTATGAGTTTAAAAAAAATTGATTTCTTTTTTCACTTCTAGTTTTATTGAGATGTAATTGACACACAGCACTGTATAAGTTTAAGGTGTACAGCATAACGATTTGACTTACATCATGAAGCGATTATCGTAGTAAATTTAGTGAACGTGCATCATCTCATATAGATGTGAAGTTAAAGAAGTAGAAATTTTGTTTTCCTTGTGATGAGCACTCTTAGGGTTTAGCTTTCATACATAGCGTACGGCAGGACTAGTTATATTTATCATGTTGTGCATCACATCCCTAGTACTTAACTTATTTACCTTGTAACTAGAAGTTTGTACCTTTTGACCCTCTTCATCCAGCTCCCCTCCCCCACTCCTTCCTATGTCTGCCTCTTTATCATTAACGTGAGTCTTGAGCTACCTCTCACTTCATTAAACTTACTATAAAAAATTATCAGCCGTGCTCATCTTTTTCCCTGCATTCTTGTCCTCTGCTGCTCAGTCTGAGCTCTCCTCTGGGCCCCTGGGGCAACCAGCCATCTCTTGGAAATAAACCATCTGATATCCTTAATCTTTGCTTCGAATGCTCGTTTCATCCCCTCACTTTCATCAAAATCTGACTTTATCTGCAGGAGGATACTTTCCTCCTCTCTTTGCACAGCATTCCACACACATACCTCCCTTCCCCACCCTCCCCATTCCAAACTGACATGCGTCTCCTGATTCCTCAATCCCCAGTTCCTTTTCCTGACTATTTTGTGCATCACGAACTCTCAGCAGCCTCTAAGGAAATCCACGCCGCCGTTCCATTTCCTCACCTTTCCCAGTCCTTCTTCCTGCCTCCCACTCTGTAGGGAGTTGTCTCTTGTTCCTCCCCATTCTGGAAACATCCATAGATACCCTTTTCTTACAGATCTTCAGCGTCCCCGGGGCTAGAGACCTTTATCTCCACTGCTTTTATGTCTTCAAGACACAAGCAGACAATCATACAGGATCGCTCCGGCCCATATCCTGGAGCCCTGACATTCTCCTTTCAGCTCGGCAGGATCTTACATTCCCTCCGTCCTACTCAGCCCCTCTCACTGTCTTCTGAGTGTCCTGCTGGCTTTCCTTGCATCCCCACCCAGGCTGGAGACTTCCCACTTCTGAGCTACGGGATCCCCCGGGGTGAGCAGTTCCCAGCCTCCACCATTTCTACAGGGTTCTCCCTCCGCACTCCTGTTCTTTGATTCTTTTGCGTTTCTCTTTCACAAACCTCGTGAGGTCCCTGCTATGGGGAGCCTGCACCTTCCACTTTCTTTCCTCTGCTGTGAGGCCACCACCAAGCAGGCTGGTTCCTGGTTTTTCTTCTACTTCTTATTACTTAGCCTGGAGGAAGATGTCAGTGACCCTTTGCAACCCTTATTCACTCCTCATGCCTTTACTTCATTCCATGAGCCACCGGCCCATACCTGTCCCCTGCTCTTCAGATGCCCTTCTGCACTGAAAATATTGTGATTACCTGAAGTGAGGAGTTTCCTCATTGTCCCCCACTCCCTATTGGCCTTCTCCTCATTAGAACATTTATTAGGGACTTCCCTGGTGGTCCAGTGGATAAGACTCCGGGCTCCCAATACAGGGGGTCAGGGAACTAGATCCCGCATGCTGCAATGAAGGTCCCACGTCCTGCAACTAAAGACCTGGAGCAGCTAAATAAATAAATTTAAAAATTTTTTTAAAAGAGCATTTATTATTTTCCACTTGGCACACTGAAATAACCTCCTAGCTGCATGAGTCCATCATCTCTTCCATTCCAACCCACTGTTGGATTTATTATTCCAAAGACCACATTCCTGTCTTGCTTAAAAATCTTCATGTTTCCCCACTGCCGCTAAATGCTTTGACGTGCTAGGCGTGGCTGTTTCCCACACATACCCCACGTTGGCTGCTGCTAAATCTTTGCTCCTGTTCTTTTCTCTGTCTTGAGGGCCTTCTCTCCTTCATGGCCACATGAGCAAATTTTAATCTTACCTTCGAGGCAAGTTCAAAAGCCATCTCAGACACGAAGTTGTCCCTAAGCCCTCCCAGTAGAAGTGATTTCTCCCACCTTTGCTTTCTTACAGGTTTTGAGGCCTCTTGCAACATTTATAACTTTCCACCCCGTATTGTAGTTGACACACAAAACTGTAAGTTCTTTGAAGGGTACAGATCCTAGTCTACACACCTCTGCATGCCCCCTAGGAGCAGCACAGCTCATGACACACAATGCTGGACTATTAGGGATGCTTTTATTACAAATGACAGGAACATAGCTAACAGGCAAAAAAAAAGAGAGAACGTATTAGATAAACAAACACAGCAGGTCACACAGCCGTGGAGGATACAGGAGAACAGCTGGGCCTCGGGGACAGCTGGAACCAGGGACTAGAACTCAGCAGGACGCTAGCTCTATAAATTTGCTTCTCTCTGCATTAATTCTCCTGCTGCAGTCAAGATCCTTCTGCATGGCACTTAGCTCCCAATACTCACGTACCAGGCTTCCACCTCCAAAGAGGGCTGGATTTCAAGTTGCAGTTTGAAAAAAAGTCTTAGAGAAATACTCTGATTGGTCCAGCCTAGGTCAGGGGTCTGCCCTGGACCAATCAGCTTGGCCAGGGAATTGGATGACTCTATTAGGAGCTCACCCGTGAGTTCTGGAGCCATTTTTAGAAAAGAGGAAACTTCATGAGCCAGGCAGGTACCCCAAGAATTATAGCACTCTTTTTTTAATTGAAGTATAGTTGATTTACAATGTTGTGTTAGATTCTGGTGTACAGCAAAGTGATTCGGCTATACATATAGTTACATATATATTCTTTTTCATCTTCACTTTCATTATAGGTTATTACAAGATTTTGAATATAGTTCCCTGTGCTGTACAGTAAGACCTTGTTGTTTATCTATTTTATATATAGTAGTGTGTATATGTCAATCCTAAACTCCTAATTTATCCCTCCCCCAGCTTTCCCCTTTGGTAACCATAAGTTTATTTTCTATGTCTGTGAGTCTGTTTCTGTTTTATAAATAAGTCCATTTGTGTCATATTTTACATTCCACATATAAATGATATCGTATGATATTGGTCTTTCTCTGTCTGATTTATGATAATCTCTAGGTCCAACCATGTTGCTGCAAATGGCATTATTTCATTCTTTTTTATGGCTGAGTAGTATAACACTCTTGTATCCAATAAATTTATAACAAACCTGTGTTATTAATATTTTTGTTAATCAAAAAGAATTATGTAGTAGTGCCATAACAAGTCAGTCACCACTTAGGGTGGTTGTTTTTTTTTTTTTTTTTGGTTCTTTGTTATTTTAACCATGTACCTTTTTCTTACCAGTTCATCAAAGTAGGACTTTTTCTTTTTTCCGGTATGCGGGCCTCTCACTGCCGTGGCCTCTCCCGTTGCGGGGCACAGGCTCCGGACGCGCAGGCTCAGCGGCCATGGCTCACGGGCCCAGCCGCTCCTCGGCATGTGGGATCTTCCCAGACCGCGGCACGATCCCGTGTCCCCTGTATCGGCAGGCGGACTCTCAACCACTGCGCCACTAGGGAAGCCCAAAGTAGGACTTTTAATAATTCCACGTGGTCAACCTCATTCCGATGAGAATATATACTTGAAGGGAAGAAAATTGATTGTTTCTTAAAGGACCCGTAAAATCAAACTTTTCTCTAATCTAGATAAACATTACCTCCAACTAAAATTGGTTGATGAAATTTCCATGTGTATATATCTGGCCCCCAGTGAAAAAACGGCATCAAGCCCCATTATAGCTTTCAGTTGTACAAATTCCTTGTATTTTGACCAATTTCCTCTCTTCCACTTTCATCAACATCCTGTACCTTGAATCCCAGCACTTGTGGATTTGCTATGTGAAAGGCGTCTTTGTTTCTTTTGCCCATATTGATCATTATTCATTATGAAAAATTATGAACATATTTCCTTAGATTGGCTTTTCTGGCATGGTCCCTTATGGCCAGGGCTGTGAGACTCAGATTAGAAAGTAAGTCAAGGATGAGTTGGTTTTCTCACTTTGAGCTTTTTCACACTTTGAGATCTTTAATATCCAGAGTAGTCATTTTGACCCCTTTTATCAATGTCACCTCCACTGAAAGTCAATAATAACTGAATTACCCAGAACCTCTGTTCCTTGAGTCCTTGAAATTTGGGGGAATGGCAAGAAAAATCTTTTGTTTCAACCAACACTTATGGTTAAGAGAAGAAAGGAGCAACGAGATGTAAGGATGGGAGAAAGTGAGCTTTTAACACTTTACACGGTAGCAGAACATATTTAGCATCTATATGAAAAGGAGATTCATTTATCCAGATGACAGGTCAAATGTCTAGACCATGGACTGAATATTTTTTCCATAGATTTGGAGTTGCCAGACTTAGAAAAAAAAAAGAAAAAAGAAAAAAAATATATATATGATGCCCATTTAAATCTGAAATAAACAATGATTTTTCTTTTTTTAGTATAAGTATTTCCCATGTGATACTTAGGACAAACTTATACTAAAAGATTATTTGTAGTTTATCTGAAATTCAGATTTAACCATGTGTCCTGTATTTTATCTGGTAATTCTGCTTAGGTTAGATGCTTTGGCCTTGTATAGACACAGTGTGAATTTTATTTTTAGGCCAATAATGGTTTTTTAATTTATTTTTTAAACATATTTATTTATTTGGCTGCGCTGGGTCTTAGTTGTGGCACCCAGGATCTTCCTTGCTGAGTGCTGGGTCTTCAATGCGGCATAAGGGATCTTTAGTTGCAGCATGCGGGATCTAGCTCCCTGACCAGGGATCAAACCCCAGCCCTCTGCATTGGGAGCATGGAGTGTTAACCGCTGGACCACCAGGGACGTCCCATAGTTTTGTTTGTTTGTTTGTTTGTTTTTGTGGTACGCGGGCCTCTCACTGTTGTGGCCTCTCCCGTTGCGGAGCACAGGCTCTGGACGCGCAGGCTCAGTGGCCATGGCTCACGGGCCTACCCGCTCTGCGGCATGTGGGATCTTTCCGGACCGGGGCGCAAACCCGTGTCCCCTGCATCGGCAGGCGGACTCTCAACCACTGCACCACCAGGGAAGCCCCCCATAGTTTTTTTAAAAAGATATATATCCATTGAAAAGAAGCCCTTCCCATGGTTTATTTACCTTTCCATTATCTTTGAAATGGAAATTTCAACTGCTCTTCTCAATTCCAAATTTTATTCTATATGGCTCACATCCTTAGCTGGAACCCTAAAGCATCACAGTTTAATCAACAGATAAATTGAGTTAATATTCTATTCTGTTAGTATGCCCATTGTTAATTTGATTGCCTCTAACTTTGAATACATTGTAGTGCTTAGGCAAGTGTCACAACCTTTAGTCTTTTTACAATCTCCTAAATAGTGGTGATGCAGTCATCTATTCAAGGACCAATTGTCAAGCACATAGTCCCTGTGATGCACCTTTCTGGGCTCTATGAGATTTACAAAGATGTATAAATTCATTCAGTGACTCTCTGAAAAGCCTGTTGTGACAGACACTGTTCAAAGTGCAGGAGCACAGCTGTAGAAAACGAACTTGTGGTTACTAGGGGTGAAGCGGGGAGGGATAAACCGGGAGATCGGGATTGACATATACACACTACTGTATATAGGATAACTAATAAGAACCTACTGACTAGCACAGGGAACTCTCTTCAATACTCTGTAATGACCTATATGGGAATAGAATCTAAAAAAGAGTGGATATATGTGTGTGTATAACTGACTCACTTTGCTGCACAGCAGAAACTAACACAACATTGTAAATCAACTATACTCCAATAAAAAATTTTTAATAATTAAAAATTTTAAAAGAGGAACAAAAAAAGATGCTAGGAGTGCTATAGACGGACTAAGTTTATTGAGGAATAACATGTTCGATAAGGTGGTAAAAGAAACCAAGATCCCCAGTCCCAAGGGATATGTGGTCTGCCAAATACCAGGGCTTCTGTTTTGCTGAGTGGAGTATACAAGCTGAGGGCAAAGACTGACTTTCTTAGGATAACGAAGAGAAATTCTAAGGTTTGGTGGGAGAAAAGAAAGAAGAGGGAAGAGGCAACCGGCAGAGCTGGGCTCTTTGGTGGGAAGAGAAAAGATGTCCACTGGCGTAATGGATTCAGTTTCTGCCCAGTGATATGTGTGGGATGTGATCTCTCTTTCACAGGCTTCAAAGAATCTTCAATAAAGCATCAGTTTTCTCATTAGTATGTTGTTGTATTGGATGTGTTTTGCAGGATATGACAAAGTGGTGAGTATGGCCTCAAAGTGAGTGTAAAGTAAGAGGCATAGGCCCCCATGAGAGGCCCACCCATCTGGGTTACATCTTGGGAATGTTCATCTTACATGTTTGATATAAGTTAAAGAACCCAGCTGCAGTTCAGATTAAGTTGTTTCTAAGAAGACAACCCCACCATCCATGCCAAACATTTGGATTTTTATGTAAGAGAGCAAAGATACTTCTGGCATAAGCCGCAATGGTTCTTGGCATCAGTTAAGTTTCTTTTGTTTTAAGCAAATCAAGGCCGATTAAGCAAGACAAAAAAGGAGGATGTGGGGGAAGGGATTAATGGGAGACTGTATTGGAAGCACATGGGAGAGCTCACCGACTCAAAGAAAGAGCTGACCAGCTAGGCCTTGGAAAGGACAGGGGGACAGGGACCAGGGCTCCTCCAGGGCCCTCAGGGGCCAAAGCTCATAGATATTTTTTCTGAGCTGCTGCTATCATGTGTTTCAGCCCTACTTATCATCCTGGTCATGTTTTCAAGTTCCTGTGAGAGAATCTTATTAGCACAGCTGGAGTCAGGTGTCTCTACCCATTGTGGACAGCCAGACAGTACAGATGTGACCCACAGCAGAATCACTTGAGTTGGGCAGCCTCCTCTTTCCAGGCCTCCAATATATCTCAAAACTAGATGGCAATGGTGCAATCTCGGAAGCTTATCCTGTTGTGTCCCTTCTTTTAGTTTAACTGAGAATTTTAAATTATTCTCTCTCTCACACACACACTAATTTGGAAGTTATATACTTGATTGCTATTCTTCTGGTGGTTACCCTAGAAATTCCAACTTGCATACTGAACTTACAAAATCTAAGTTAATCAGTATCTTTACTCTACTTCCAGGCAATATAAGGACCTTAAATTCCATTCCCCCTTACTTACTTATAAACTGATTTTTTCATACATTTTAATTCAACTTTTAAAACACAACAAAGAATTATTAATTACCGTTTTATATTGTCAATGTTCATTTGCATTTACCATTTTCTTCGCTTTTCACTCTTTTTGTTGTACATTCTATATACAACATGTGGGATCTTCCTGGACCAGGGATCGAACCCATGTCCCCTGCATTGGCAGGCAGATTCTTAATCACTGTGCCACCAGGAAAGTCCTAAGAGTTTCTTTTTTTTTAGTTTGCTGCAATTTTGCTATGATGTATCTAAGTGTATCTAAGAATGTTATCTTGCATGGATTCAATGGGTTTCTTAAGTTTCTGGATAAATATCTGGAGCAGTTCTGAAGAGGTTTGGGCCTTATGTCTTCAAATATTGCCTCTGCCCAATTCTTTTCTCCCTCCTTCTGGAATTCCTCTTTAACATTACTTGCATCTCTTAACCTCTATTTCATATTTTCCATCTTTTTGGTTCTGTGTTTCATTCAGAAAAATTCGTTGCTCTTTCATGAATTGTTTCTTCAATTGTGTCTTGATCTATGCCCTGAATTTTTAATTTTGGTTAAAACTTAAACTTTATTTTAAAAATCCAGTGACACTTTTTATAGTTTACCGATCTCTGCAGATATTACTAAATATATACTTTAAACACTAAGCATGGATGTTTTATAATTTATAACCACTTATTTATTTATTTATTATTTTTGGCTGCGTTGGGCCCTCGTTGCTGCACGTGGGCTTTTCTCTAGTTGCGGCGAGCGAGGGCTACTCTTCGTTGTGGTGCGCGGGCTTCTCATTGTGGTGGCTTCTCTTGTTGCAGAGCACGTGCTCTAGGCGTGCGGGCTTCAGTAGTTGTGGCTCATGGACTCTAGAGCACAGGCTCAGTAGTTGTGGCGCACGGGCTTAGTTGCTCCGTGGCATGTGGGATCTTCCCAGACCGGGGCTCAAACCCGCATCCCCTGCATTGGCAGGTGGATTCTTAACCACTGTGCCACCAGGGAAGTCCCTATAACCACTAATTTAATAATTGAAAATCTACATGTGTCTTTTTATGGTCCTCTGTTGTTTCTGTTGGTTTCCTTGTGCGCTTGGATATTTTAAATTATATGCTGCTCACTGGCCTTATTAAATGATTTGTGGAGATGCTCTGTGGCCTAAGATGAAGGTACCCTTCTTCAGCAGAATTTGAATTTGTCTTTGCTTCTTTCGGGCACATAGGTACCCTTCTGTCTTGCACCACTTTAAACTTCATTCAGGGTTTGAGATTTCTCTTCAGTCTTTTGAATTCATGGTAGTAACTACCTATAATTACAACTTCTATGCATTTTTTTTTCTCCTTTGCTCCTTCTGTCCAAGTTAAATCTCCTCCAACCCCATGGAGGTGGAAGCAGGGAGGTGGCTTCACCTTTGAAAGTGCCACTTCTTGTGGAGGCTTCCATTAAACCTTTGCCTTTAGGCAGTCTTGGACTTGAGTTTCTGTCCCTCTCACACCGAGAGCATGTGAAAACCATTGCTCAGTTCCTCCGACCAATCTGGCAAACACTGTGAGGACAAAAGCAGTTCAGAGTTCTCTGTTTACCTCTGGATTTTTGCTTTCTCTTAGCTTTTGGCCAGATTTTTCATTTTTATTTGATCAGTAATTTGATGCTTTTATGAAGAATTTGAAAATTTTTTTTCCTCATCGTTTTTAGATGCTCTTAGCCAAAGGGTATCTCTGCGTAACCTAACTCACCACGAAGAACAAGGTCTAGCCACATAGAGTGAACGCTTGCTCCTCAGGCCTCCAGCTAGTGTCATCTTTCTCAGGGGAAGTCAACACAGCATCCTCTGCTGTGAGACAAGGGCACCTGCCCTGTGTCAGTCAAATGCTTAACGATTTGGGGAGGACTAGAAGTTTATAACTGTCCCAAGGCAAACAATTCTAAAAGGACTTGGAAGTGAGCAGAATTTCCAGTCTGGAGTCTCTTAAATACTTCTTCCGTCCTGTACCGAAAAGGCTCAGTCCATATCTGAGCTCCACACTTGGAAAGAGGAAACATCTGATGGGTGACCTTTCCCCTGTGGTCCCACTTCCCATCACGGCAGATATACAGAGTATTCACCACACTTTATTCCTCATGGGGGGAATCTGCCTCGAGAGACATGGGCATCTGCACCTGACTGAGTCAAGTTCTGTCCTCGTTTTATTTCCGATTCTGCTACCTCCATATAGAGGTTATGTGGGAAAGAGGAGGCAGAGAGGGAAGGTAGCTGGCAGGGAAGATCTTCTGGGGAAAGGTGGAGAGTTTGATTATCCCTTCTCTTGGCACTCAAATGCTTTGCCCTTCTCTCCATAAAATTTCCTGTTCACTAATGATTTCTCGTTATTGTGTTCAATGTCTCTGTTTGAGGGGCATATAAAAAAATAAAGAATGCGATGTCAAGATTGGTATCAGACTACTTATGGAAAGCTGACCGTAATTGCTTCACTATTTTGTTTATCTGCTCAGCCCCTGTAGCCATTTGAGCTTGCAACCCTTGATGAGGATGATAATATTAGGTACCCAAGAGAATGAGCCCAATGAGGAGATGGGTAACTTCCCTGTAAATAGCACAGGAGAATGAAACCTTTAGCCAGGAAGACTTGGAAGTCAGGTGTTGCTTAAGCAGAATATCTTTGTTTTTTCACGGAAAGGCATTTTATTTTAAATATAGCAGTGTGTACATGTCAATCTCAAACTCCCAATCTATCCCTCCTCCCCACCCTTCCTCCTTGGTAACCATAAGTTCCTTCTCTAAGTCTGTGAGTCTGTTTCTGTTTTGTAAATAAGTTCATTTGTATCATTTTTTAAGATTCCGCATATAAGCAATATCATATGATATTTGTCTTTCTGTGCCTGACTTACTTCATTTAGTGTGATAATCTCTAGGTCCATCCATGTTGCCGCAAATGGCATTATTTCATTCTTTTTCATGGCTGAGTAATATTCCATTGTATATATGTGACACATCTTCTTTATCCATTCATCTGTCGATGAACATTTAAGTTGCTTCCATGTCTTGGCTATTGTAAATAGAGCTGCAATGAACACTGGGGTGCATGTATCCTTTGGCACCATGGTTTTCTCTGGATATATGCCCAGGAGTGGGATTGTAGGATCATATAGTAGTTCTATTTTTAGTTTTTTAAGGAACCTCCACACTGTTCTCCATAGTGGCTGTATCAATTTACATTCCCACCAACAGTATAGGAGGGTTCCCTTTTCTCCACACCCTCTCCAGCATTTATTGTTTGCCGACTTTTTGGTGATGGCCATTCTGACTGGTGTGAGGTGATATCTCATTGTAGCTTTGATTTGCATTTTTTCTAATAATTAGCAATGTTGATCATCTTTTCATGTGCCTCTTGGCCATCTGTATGTCTTCTTTGGAGAAATGTCTCTTTAGGGTTTTTGCCCATTTTTTCATTGGGTTATTTTTTTGATATTGAGCTGCATGAGTCAGCAGAATATCTTAAGGAGAAGACAGACATGATAACCATCTGTAGCTGTAGACTCAGGTTCAGCCAGCATTGATCAAGGACCTGTTATGCACAAAGCACTAGGCTAGGCATTTTTAAACACATAACCCATTAAAGTCAGAAGAATTGTGCCCTCTTTCTAGTGTTGAGCAGGGAAATGTGGGGAAAAAAACAACTATTTTAGAATTAGGGAAGGAAGAAAGGTTCTCGCTAGATATTCTCTCATGTAGGGAAAAATATTTCAGGAATATATCTGGAGGCTAAAGGGCACATTTTAAAGCTCAAGTTTGCATAATATACCACTCAATTAAGCCTCCAGTTCCTCTAAAGGACGTGGTGAGAGTCCTGGACATGAAAGATTTGTATTTTCTCCATATGTGTTCATCTTACATGTTAATTTTTAGGAAAGATTGTGCAATGTGCTGTTTCTGTGAAACCCACTGTCCATGGGGTAAGGATTCTCAGCACACAGTGCAAAAAGTGGTGTGTAACCCTACTACGGAGGGGAGTACCATGTGTCTATAGGGCAAAGTTTTTCTACAGGGGGAACTCTACTTATTTTTCGTTGATAACATGTATTATTACACTACCTTCCACTGTAGCTATTTGTGGATGCCTTCTATATCATATTAAACTGTAGTTTCTTGGACATTTGGGGGCCTTATTTTTCCACAGCACCTAGCACAGTGAGTTACCCAGGACAGGCAATAAATAATAAGAGGCAGCATGGGGCGTAGAGAAGTAAGTACTAGGGCTCTGCCACTAAAGACAGGAGAGATGCAAGTGTCACAGATGCTTGTTCTTTTTCTCTCACCAATTTTTTTTCTTCCCTCCTTCCATACAATAACAGAATCCCAATTTTCATCATTTATCCATTCCTCACTCATGCAGTCAATGCCCTTTGGGAAAAATCTGATCCCACTCCTGGCTCCAGGGGTGTATTAGTCAGGCTTTTCCAGAGAAACAGAACCCATATATATGGAGATTAATTATAAAGAGTTGGCTCATGTGGGGCTGAGAAGCCCTACAATCTGCCATCTGCAAGCTGGAGACCCAGGAGAGCCCATGAATTGAGTTCAAGTCCAAGGACAGGAGGAAACTGATGTCATTGCTCAAAAACAGGTAGAGAGAAAATTCTTCCTTCCCCCTCAGCCCTCTGTTCTATTCAGGCCTCCAACGGATTAGAAGAGGCTCACCCACACTGGGGAGGGCAATCTGCTTTACTCAGTCTACAGATTCAGATGTTCATCTTATTCAGAAACACCCTCACAGACCACTCAGAAAAAATGTTTGACCAATATCAGAAACCCCGTGCCCATCAAGTTGACACAGCAAATCAACCACCACAAAGGGCAAGCCCTATTTAGTTTAAGCCAATCATCACATCCTGCCATGCTGCTGGCCACAGTGATTGGTCCAAGATGGGCAAATACTCCACTCCAGGCCAATGAAATGCAAGATGAGATGACATTTGCTGGGGATTTGCAAGGATAGAAACTTTCTTACTTTTCTATGGAAGTGACCTCCAAAGATGCTCTTTTCCACCTGGACAAGAATGAAAAAGATTCAGTCCAGGGACTTCCCTGGTGCTCCAGTGGTTAAGACTCTGCACTCCCAATGCAGGGGGCCCGGGTTCAATCCCTGTTCAGAGAACTAGATCTCACAACGAAGATCCCGCATGCCACAACTAAGACCTGGCGCAGTCAAATAAACAAACAAGTAAATAAATAAATATTAAAGAAAAGATTCAGTCCAGAAAAGGTGCTAGTAGTCATCTTGTGATGATGGAAAAGCCAGCCTGGAGACAACAGGCAGAGAAAGGCATGAAAATAAACTGGACCAGTTTTGACATTATTGAGCCTGGGATCAAGGTTTGCCTGAAAACCACCATATATCTGGACTTTACAGTTATATGAGCCAGAAAATTCCATTTATTGTGTACACTGGTTGGGTTGAATTTTGTGTTACCTGCAACCAAAAGATTCCTAACTAATACAACTGGGGTTTTAATGTGATGATCAAGGAAACATTTTAACATTCAATGAGCACTCAACCAGAAAAGTAAACCATTTTTGCTATGAAATGTGAGCAACCAAGTTGGACCATATACATCAAAAAAGTTGATCATATATCCAAAACTTGAGACCACCAGAGAAATTCTGCAGAGTTGCAGGCTACATTCCTTCCTTCTCTCTAGCCACAAATGTCCTTCAGACTAGCCTGTTCTCCACGCGGTTCCAGGGGCACATCTTCCCAACTGTCCTCTGAGGGTTCACGTGACTGAGAGTCCTTAGAGAAATGGAGAGTGTCTTATTTTTCTTTGTGTTCAGCACTTTGAACAGTGCCTGGCAAAGAGTAGGCCCCTAATAAATATAAATCTATAAATGGGTGGATTTATTTAACAATTAGAGATCTTCCTCGACTTATGTTGTGGTTACGTCCCAATAAACCCATCATAAGCAAAGATGAAGGGCCCTGGGTGATGGGAGTGTCTTGTCAATTTCGCTGTTGTAGGAGGCTGGGTTGGATTTGAAAGCAAGGAATACACCCTCTGTTCCATTTGAATCACTGAAGTTTTGATGTTCTTTTTAAAGGACTGTGTGAGTCAGAGGAAAAAAACAGCTTTTAAGAGTAACTCCCACATTCATTTATTCACTTATTCATATTCACTGAGTGCCTGCTACATTCCAGCATTATTCAAGGCAGAATCACCCCTAATCCCCTACCTTTTGTGGGGCATGAGGCAGAGGACAAAGTAAGACCCTGGCCTGTGTCCCCCTCTTCTCATCTCCCCGAGACTTTATCCCACACCAGGAAGGGCCCTGTGCAAACTGTGTAGATGCTCCAGTCAGCTTGTCTAAGCTCCGTCCACACCCATCTGGCTAGAGTCAAAGGAGGATGGACCCCAGGAAGAGGCCTATGCAGACTCTGGGAGTATGCTTGGGGCCAAAGTGTGGGCTCTTGGTACATGTTCTGGAAGGAGGGGTGGAGGCTCCGTGTGGCATATCCACTTGGCCACACAGACTCTGCAGCGGGGAGCGGGGAGGGAGGGAGGACCAGAGGAGGGCCAGAGAGGGCCTCCTGCAGCTTACGGTGGGTAAGGGCAGTACTCATTTTAGGTACAGGGAATCCATGAAGAAAACGTGCAAAAATCTCTGCCTTCATGGTACTTACATCCCAGTGGAGGGAGACAGACTATAAACAAATACCCGAGTGAACAAGTAAACAGCTACATATAGAGGGTATTTGACAGTAATAAGTACTCTGGAGAAAACAAGAGGTACAGACAGTGCAATTTTAAATAGTGTGGGTCAAGGAAGGTATATTAGCTCCTCAGGGCTGCTATAATAAAGTACCACAAAGTAAATGCCTTAAATAAGAGAAATATATTGTCTCACAGACCTCTGAAACCAAGGTATTGGTAGGGTCTCTAAGGAACCTCAGGGTTCCTTCTGAGGCTGTGAGGGAGAATTCGTTCCATGTCTCTCTCCTGGCTTCTGGTAACCTCAGGTGTTCCTTGGCTGGTAGATGGCTATCTTCTCCTTGTCACTTCACACCACCTTCCCTTTGTATGTGTCTGTCTCTGTTTGTAAATTTCCCCTTTCTATAAGAACACCTGTCATGTTGGCTTAGGATTTCACCCTAATGAATGACTTCATTTTATCTGGATCGTCTGCAAAGACCTTACTTCAAAATAAGGTCATATTCACAGGCACTAGGGATTAGGACTTCAACATCTTTCAAAGGGACACAATTCAACCCATATCAGAAAGCTTTATTGTGAAGATGACATTTGAGCAGAAGCCCGAAGGTGAGAGGTGAGGGGGTGAGCCATGCTGAGATCTGGGGGAAGGGCTTTACAGCAGAGAGAACAGCAAGTGCAAAGGCCCTGCTTTCTCCTCCAGAATAACATTTTGGTGGGTTAATATAGTGAGCCGGGGAGGTCAAGCAGAGAGAGTCAGCGGCAGAATGACGCAGTAGGGTCAGAAATGACCCATCCGCCTCTCATGGGTGTCCTGCATAACCCCATAGTCCATCCATTTAAAGTGTTGGAGATTCTTCCATTTCCCGACTTATACACAGTATAAGGTCACTGAAAGCAGGGAAGGAGTCCCTTACCTCTTTATACCCTCATGGTGCTCAGTGAACATGTGTGATGCTGAGGGTACATTAGCCACTATCTTCTTTCATTTCCACTCCAAGAAATGGCTTGTACCTGTGAGCCCATGGGACAAAAGGGAATTTGGCTGGAGGCAGGTAAGGCAACAAAGACAAGGGAGTCAAGTTTATCACTGGAAGGTGCCTATGGAATCTTATCATCATCTATTGCCACCCTCTTGTCATGATCGCCCCAGTAACATGACAATCACTGGTAGCTTTAATTCGAATTTTCTTAGCTTTTAAAATCCTATCCTACCAATGAAAATGAGAGAAGTGAAAGAGAATAGGCAAGTTTTCTGAAATTCAAATTTGGAGTAAGAGGAACCGTCTTTAGTTGAAATCTGACAGCCACTGATCAATTCCAGCATTACAGAAGGACCCACGTAGCATTGAAAATTCTGATTTATCTCATTTCTTCAGGAGTGGAATGAGCAGTTCTGTAGACGTCCATTGAATCATTCCTAACTTTCTGGCTTCCCTTATCTGCAAGTTGGAATGCTCTCTGGAGCTGTCAGCCATCACCGCCCCCCCCCCACCCCTTCCCTTCCATCCTGCCCGGACCTCAGATAACAATCCTCTCCAAACAGGCTTTGTTCCCACCATGTTTGGAATGCTTCAAAGTCAAACTGAATGTGAATAAGAACCAAAGTCGCTTCATTACATTCCATTCACCTTCCTCTCACATTCCACACCTCACTCTTAGCTGGAGGGGGTCGGGTTGTTTTCCGATCACGATCACGACTGCCGTGGCCCAGGCTTGTTGCGAGACTAAGTCCTTTGTTCCTGTAGTCCTTTGGGCCCTGGGCGCCCTTCCTCGCCGTCCCAGGTCTGCAACGGTCCCCTCCCTGTCTGTCAGAAGCCCACTCCGTATCCAAATCCTCATGTAAGACTTTGGCCCGAAGCTATTTTCTGGTGACGTGTACCCTTGGCTTCCCCCTCAGGCTGGAACAGGAAGCACAGAATCTTGTTTAAAGGATGGCAGAGGGATAAAAAGAACAAACGTCAGCTCGTTCCAGAGCCTTGCACTTTCTGGGGTTTTCAAAGTAGAAAAGTTTCCTCCAGCTTCCTTTCCAGGACTCCCCTCTCTCCTCCAAAATGGAGACGCTTAGCGCCTGGGGCGGTGGGCTGCCCAGGCTGGTTGTTTGTTTCATCAGGAATGTTGGGGCGGGAAAGGGAGAAGGGTGAACAACAGGCCTTGTGTATGCCCAGCAAAATCTTCTTGGAACCTATGAACTCCCAAGTATCCTTAAAGGGCTCAGAAATTAATCCGCATTGAGCATCCCTCAGGCGACTTGCACATTCATTCCTAGTATAGTTTTAGCTTCACTCACACACAAATGCACACACGCAAACCACTGTGGGGTAGGTTTTATTATCCTCATTTTACAGATGCAGAAACTGAGGTTTGCAATGCTAAAGGTCTGTGGGTCACAGAGCTAGTAAGAGGTGAAGCCCAGATTGAATTCAGTCCTGAGTTCAAAGTCTGTACTCTTTCATTTCCTGTTATTTAAAAATAAATATTGTTGTTTTTCTGATTATCTAAGTGATATTCTTTTTTTAAATTTATTTTTCTATTGAAGTATAATTGATTTACAGTGTTAGTTTCTGGTATAGAGCAAAGTGATTCAGTTATACATATATGTATCAATATATACATATTCTCTTTCAGATTCTTTTCCCTTATGGTTTATTATAGGATATTGAATATAGTTCCCTGTGCTATACAGTAGGTCCTTGTTATTTATTTTATATATAGTAGTGTGTATCTGTTAATCCCATACTCCTAATTTATTCCTCCCCCCTTTCCCCTTTGGTAACCATAAGTTTGTTTTCTATGTGTGAGTCTGTTTCTGTTTTGTAAATAAGCTCATTTGCATCATTTTTTTAGATTCCACATACAAGCGATATCATATGATATTTGTCTTTGTCTGACTTACTTCACTTAGTATGATCATCTCTAGGTCCTCTAATCTCTATGATTATCTAAGTAGTACATATTCTTTATAGAGAATTTGGAAGACAAAATAAAATATAAAATTAAAATAATCTATAATTCCACTGTCCAGAGATAGTAGTCACTATTAACATTTTAGTCTCCTTTTCTCCAGTCTGAGTTTATGTTATGCTATCCTATTTTATGTTCTGCTTCTTTTGATGTTTTGGGTTTTCTTGCTTGTTTCTAAATAGTCTTTATTTTTCAGAGCAGTTTTAGGTTCACAGCCAAACCGACAGGAAGGTACAGAGAGTTCCCTTATTCCCCTACCCCCATATACGCACAGGCTCCCGCACTGTTGACATCCCGCACCACAGTGGTGTATTTGATACAACTGATGAACCTATATTGACATCATTATCCCCTAAAGTCCACAGTTTACATTAGGGTTCACCCTTGGTGTTGTACATTTTACAAGTTTTCACAAATGTATAATGACACATACCCACTTTTATAGTGTTAAACAGAATAGTTTCACTGTCCTAAAAATCCTCTGTGCTCCATTTATTCATCTCTTCCTCCTCTAACCCCTGAACATTCTACTGTCTCCATAGTTTTGACTCTTCCAGAATGTCATATAGTCGGAATCATAAAGTATATCGCTTTTATAGATTGGCTTCTTTCGTTTAGTAATATGCGCTTAAGTTTCCTCCATACCTTTTCATGGCTTGGTAACTCATTTCTTTTCTAGTAGTGAATAACATTCCATTGTGTAATGTACCGTAGTTTTTTTAACCATTCACCTATTGAAGGACATCTTGATTGCTTCTAGTTTTTGCAGTTATGAACAAAGATACTATAAACATCTGTGTGTAGGTTTTTGTGTGGACAGAAGTTTTCAACTCATTTGGGTAAATACCAAGGAGCATGATTGCTGGATTTGGGGTACGAGTATATTTGGTTTGGTATGAAACTGCCAAACGGTCTTCCAAAGTGGCTGTACCTGGGCTTCCCTGGTGGCGCAGTGGTTGAGAGTCTGCCTGCCGATGCAGGGGACACGGGTTCGTGCCCCAGTCTGGAAAGATCCCACATGCCGCGGAGCGGCTGGGCCCGTGAGCCATGGCCGCTGAGCCTGCGTGTCCGGAGCCTGTGCTCCGCAACGGGAGAGGCCACACAGTGAGAGGCCCGCGTACCGCGGAAAAAAACAAACAAACAAAAAAAAACACCAAAGTGGCTGTACCATTTTGTATTCCCACCAGCAATGAACGTGAGTTCCTGTTGCTCCACATCCTCACCAATAGGTGATGTTGTCAGAGTTTGGGATTTTTTTCATTCGAATAGGTGTGTAGTGATATCTCACTGTTGTTCTAATTTGCATTTCCCTAATGACATATGATGTTGAGCACCCTTTTACATGCTCATTTTCCATCTTTATACCTTATTTGGTGATGTGTCTGTTCAGATATTTTGCCCATTTTAAAATTAGGTTGTTCGTTTTCTTATTGTTGAGTTTTAAGTGCTCTTTGTATATTCTGGATAACGATCCTTTTATGAGATGGCTTTTGCAAATACTTTATAACATTCTGTGGCTTGGTTTCTCATTTTCTTGACTGAGTCTTTTGCAGAGCAGAAGTTTTTTTTTTAATTTTAATGAAATCCAGCTTATCAGTTACTTCTTTCATGGAACATACATTTGGTGTTGTATTTAAAAAGTTATTGCCATAACAAAGGTCATCTAGATATTCCCCTCTGTTATCTTGTAGGAGAGTTTTATAGTTTTGCATTCACATTTAGGTTTATGTTCCATTTTGAGTTAATTTTGTGATGGGTGTAAGGTCTGTGTGCAGATTCCTTTTTTCCCTTTCTTTTTTTTTTGTTTTTTGCTTGTTTGTTTTTTGTTTTTATGTGGATGTCTGTTGTTGCAGCACCATTTGTTGAAAAGACTGTCGTTTCTCCATTGTATTGCCTGTCAAAGATAAGCTGACGGGCTTCCCTGGTGGCGCAGTGGTTGAGGGTCCACCTGCCGATGCAGGAGACACGGGTTCGTGACCCGGTCCGCGAAGATCCCACATGCCGCGGAGCGGCTGGGCCCGTGAGCCGTGGTCGCTGAGCCTGCGCGTCCGGAGCCTGTGCTCCGCAACGGGAGAGGCCACACAGTGAGAGGCCCACGCACCACAAAAAAAAAAAAAAAAAAAAAGATGAGCTGACTATATGTATGTGGGTCTATTTCCGGGTTCTCTGTTCTGTTCTATTGATCTATTAGTCTAATTTTTGCCAATAAAAGACTATCTTGATTACTGTCTTGAAGTCAGTTCGTGTCAGTCCTCTGACTTTGTTCTTCTCCTTCAATATTGTGTTGGCTATTCTGGATCTTTTGCCTCGCCATATTAACTTTAGAATCAGTTTGTCAGTATCCACAAAACAACTTGCTGGGATTTCGACTGGGATTGCGTTGAATCTATAGATCAAGTTGGAAAGAACTGAGGTCTTGACAATGTTGAGTCTTCCTATCTGTGAATATGGAATAGCTCTTCATTTATTCAGTTCTTTTATTTCTTTCATCACAGTTTTGTAGTTTTCCTCACATAGATCTTGTTCATGTTATTTGAGATTTATACTTAAATATGTCATTATTGGGGGTGCTAGTTTAAATGGTATTGTTTTTTATTTCAAATTACTGATATATAGGAAAGTGATTGACTTTTGTATTTTAACCTTGTATCCTGCAACTTTGCTATAATCACCCAACTTTAGTTCCAGGGTTTTTTTGGTCAATTCTTTCAGATTTTCTACATAGACAGTCATGTCATCTTCAAACAAAGACAGTTTTATTTTTTTCTTCCCAACCTGTATACTTTTTTTTTCTTTAAATATGGAACGCTTCACGAATTTGTGTGCCCATCCTTACGCAGGGGCCATGCTAATCTTCTCTGTACCATTCCAATTTTAGTATACGTGCTGCTGAAGTGAGCACTCCAACCTGTATCCCTTTTATATCCCTTTCTTGTCTTGTTGCATTAGCTAGGACTTGCAATACAGTGTTTAAAAGAAATGGTGGGAGAAAAATATCCTTGCCTTGTTTCTGATCTTAGCAGGAAAGAATGTAGTTTCTCACCATTTGTTATATTAGCCATAGTTTTTCTGTAGATGTTCTTTATCAAATTGAGGAAGTTCCTGCTCTGTTCCTAGCTTGCTGAAATTTTTTACCATGCATGGGTGTTGGATTTTGTCAAATACTTTTTCTGCATCTATCGATATGATCACGTGATTTTTCTCCTTTAGCCTGTTGATGTGATGGATTACATTAATTGAATAAGCCTTGCATAGATGGAATAAACCCCCCTTGGTTATGGTGTATAGTTCTTACTATACATTGCTGGATTTGACTAGCTAATATTTTGCTGAGGATTTTTTCCATCTATGTTCCTGAGAGGTCTTGGTCTGTAGTTTTCTTTTCTTGTAATGTCTTTGTCTGGTTTTGGTATTAGAGTAACGCTGGACTCATAGTATAAGTTAGGAAGTATCGCCTTTGCGTCTATCTTCTAGAGGAGATGGTAGAGAATGAGTATACATTCTTTCTTAAATGTTTGGTGGAATTGCCCCAGTGAATCCATAGGGGCCTAGTGCCTTCTGATTTGGAAAGTTATTAATTGTTGGCTCATCTTTAAAATTAGATATAGGTCTATTCAAATTGTCTATCTCTTCTACTGTGAGTTTTGGCAGATTGCGTCTTTCAAGGAGTAGATCTGTTTCATCTAGGTTATCAAGTTTGTGGGCATAGAGCTGTTCATAATATTCCATTATTAGCCTTTTTATGGCCATGGCATCCTTTTTTTTTCATTTCTGATGTTAGTCATTTGTGTCTTTCTTGTTTTCTTAGTTAGCCTGGTTAGTGGCTTATCAATTTACTGATCTTTTCAAAGAACAAGGTTTTGGTCTTGTCAGTTTTCTCTGTTGATTTCTTGTTTTCAATATCATTGATTTCTGCTCTAATTTTTATTTATTTTCTGATGCTCGCTTTGGATTTAATTTGCTCTCCTTTCACTAGTTTCCTAAGGCTTACATTATTGATTTTAGATTTTTCTTCTTTTCTAATATATTCATTTAATGCTAAACCTTTCCCTCTAAACACTGCTTTTTCTGCATCCCACATAGTTTAAGTTGTGTTTTCATTTTCATTTAGTTCAAAGTATTTTAAAATTGGTCTTCAGATTTCCTCTTTTTTTAAAAAAATATTTATTTATTTATTTATTTATTTATTTTTTAAAAGTTGCCAGCTGACTTATTGTCTGGTGAGGGCCAAATTTCTGGTTCATAATGTGGGTTTTCTGGTTCTGTAATTAGATGATGTAATGGGCATAAGATCTTTTGTGTGCTACATTTATTAGGTCACTAATCCCATATTTGAGGTCTCTGGCCTCATGACCTAATCACCTCCCTAAAGCCCCACCTCCTAATACCATCAACAAGGGAACTGGGTTTCAAAATTTGAAAATTAGAGGTATAAAATGTTTATACCATAACAGGGACCACAGGGTTAATTTATTTTTCCTTTCACGTTAAAAGTTTTGCACATATATATTTATTATATAATCCTCAAACCCTAGTTTTTTTTTAAGATTCTTTTCCCATATAGGCTAGTACAGAGCATTGAGTAGAGTTCCCTGTGCCATACAGCAGGTCCAGACCAATACTTATCTATTTTATATATAGTAGTGTGTATATGTCAGTCCCATTCTCCCAAATGATCCCTCCCCCACTTATCCCCTGGTAACCATAAGTTTGTTTTCTATATCCATGACTCTATTTCTGTTTTGTAAGTAAGTTCTTTTCTACTGTTTTTTTTTTTAGATTCCGCATATAAGCAATAGCACATGATATCTGTCTTTCTGTGTCTGACTTGCTTCACTCAGCATAACAATCTCTAAGTCCATCCATGTTGCTGAAAAACCGTTAATTGTTAAGGATAACTCTCAGTTTTTTCCAGTATCATCAGCAATTCTTTCTGGCAGACACGTGAGAACACTTTTTAAACAGGGATATTGAGACCAAGGCTCCTGACCTATTCTGTTTAATGACGTCATATCTCTCACAGCACCCCATCATCACCAATACAGCCACAAAGTTCAAATGAAAATGACAGGTATTATCAAGTTTGACAAGAGTGTGTATAATCCCTGAATCTCATTCACTGCTGCTAAGGATGAAAATTCATACAAATGTTTTGAAAATATTTAGAAGTATGTGGCTGTAGGTAGGAGGCCTCAGTTCCTTGCCACATGGATCTCTCCTTAGTCCTGCTTGAGTGTCCTCATGACATGGCAGCTGGCTTACCCCAGGATGAGTGATCTGGGACAAGGTGGCCATCCCTGGTTTCACATCAACATGATCTCAGGCACAGACCTCCTTGTTTTTCCATTTTGTCTTTAAGTTACTTGTTGAAACAACCGGCCCACGGTCCCCAGGACTGTCGCGGCTTTGGCTGCTGGGGCCCCTCCAGAGCCGGCAGCCTCAGTGAGGCCGCCCTCCCCTCGGGCTCCAGGGCCCAGATTTCCTCTTTGAACCATGTGTTGTTTAAATGTGTACCTAATGTTCAAGTATTTGGGATTTTCCAGCTATCTTTTTGTTCTTATTTCTAGTTTAATTCCAGTGTGGTCTGAAAGCAGACATTGTATGATTTCTCTTCTCTTACAGCTGTTAAAGTGTGTTTTATGGCCCAGAAGGTGGTCTACTTTGGTAAAGGTTCCATGTGAGCTTGAGAAGAATGTATACTCCATTGTACTTGGATGAAGTAGTCTATAGATGTCTATTATATCCAGTTGATTGATGGTGCTGTTGAGTTCAACTATGACTTTACTGATTTTTTGCTTCATGGATTTGTCCATTTCTGATAGAGGGTTGTTTAATCCTCCAACTATGATAGTGGATTCATCTCCTTACAATTTCTCCTTACATTCTATCAGTTTTGTTTCACGTATTTTGGTGCTCTGTTGTTAGGCACACATGCATTAAAGATTGTTATTTCTTCTAAGTAACCCCCTAAGTCTAAGTTACTAAGCATAATAACTTAAGTCTGTGCTACGTGGTACAGTTTTATGTCCTATTTTTTCTCATTAAAAACATGATTTTGTTCCTAGGCACAAGCTCTTTTTACTCCATAAGTCTAATATTTCCTAATCAACTTGGTTCAGACCAATTTGTGATGATTCACCATATTGCCACAGCAAGATGTTATTCATGTGCCCTGGGGAGTTGTAGGATGGGGTACAAGACATCAGATGGAGAACAGGTTGAGAGGGAGCCCTTGACAAGTGGTAGCCACCATCAACAAGAGAGATGGCAGAAGAACGGGCAAAATTTTCAGTTATTGGGTGAGAGAGCAGGTCAGCATCAGCATAGACTGGACCAATGAAGCTCCTTCCATTCTAATGCCTGCCTGTTAGTACAGAGTTAAGACCAGGAATCGAAAGTAGAAAGCAGCCGGGTGCTTCTTGAGAGGGAAACCGAAGACGGGGGCAAAGGGCAGGGAAAGGTCCAGAGCCCACGTAGAGCAGACACCAGGGTCAACACCACTCACCAAGGCTGAGTGTCCAGCAGGTCTGCTGGATGGGGTCTCCAGCGTCTATTCTGAAACTCAGGCAACTTTCTCATCTGCCACCTTGGGGTTGTGTATTACTTCCTGCCTCCTGGGCAGCCAAACCACAGTTTGAAAGTGAGCCATGACAGATGTTTGACATGTGAACCCTCTTTAGTAACTGCCTCTGGGAATTGCTTCGGTTACTGCCCCATTCCATTCACCTGTCTTCTGAAACCTCGGCCTTGACTGGCCATGTCTATGATCAGAATGGAAGAAGGAAAAAAGGCTCTAAAGAAAGGATTGAGTGATGTTCAAATAGATTGGGTGAGGTGTAGAGTCAACAGCAATGCCCTTAATGCTCTTGAATCAGCTGGGTATCAGACTGTTCTCAGTTTCAAGGTCTCCAAGGTCCATGCTCAGCACAGTCATGCCCCGGGCTTCAGGACTTCCAGCCTCCTCACGTGACAGTAACTCTGAGCAAGGTTTCAGTGCCAACCAACTCACTAGCTCCAAAGATAAAGGTTGGCTTTATCTTGCCCTCTGAGAGGGCCTTTTGCATCTTTCCTGGGCTAAAATTTCTTCTGAGCCATCTTTTGTTTTCACTGAAATACCGTTGTTGCTTTCCCATAACAGATTAGCAGAGAATGCTCTCTAACTGGCAGTAGGATCCTCTCATAACCATTGCCTTGAAGCCAGGAGACAGTGTGGTAGAATCCAGGGGATCGAAGTCTCAGACTTTGAATCAATGTATGACTAACTGCAGTGGAAGGACCAGGAAGAACAGAGCAGGAGAGGAAAGGAATACAGTGACGTGGTCGGCGTGCAGAGTCAGACGTGCCTTTGTTCCTTCCTGCCTTGTTATTGTCCAGCTTTGCGCTCATTACTTACTCAGAGCTTCAGTTTCCCCAACAAGAATTCCCAGCACGGGCTCTCGGAGAGGGGTTACTTATTCAACACCTGTTTATTGAGCATCTATTAAGCACAGTGAGCCCCTGTAAAGCAGAGCCATGTGTTCTTCCTCTTCCATCCCAGATGGCTAGCACAGTATCTGGCACATTTCAAGCATTAAATCAATTCTTACTGAATAAGTAAATAAATGTGTGGATGGCAAAAAATAATTGAATGAAGAAAAAATGAATCACTATAGAAATACTGACCTTTGAGAATGTGCTTAGAAGGGTTGAAGGTTAGAGGAAGTGCTGGTTTTGATGCCTCTAGCAGTCACTAGTACAGCCACGGAAGTAGATGGAAATACAAGAGTTGGCTCCCGGGCTTCCCTGGTGGCGCAGTGGTTGAGAGTCTGCCTGCCGATGCAGGGGACGTGGGTTCGTGCCCCGGTCCGGGAAGATCCCACATGCTGCGGAGCGGCTGGGCCCGTGAGCCATGGCCGCTGAGCCTGCGTGTCCGGAACCTGTGCTCCGCAACGGGAGAGGCCACAGCAGTGAAAAAAAAAAGAGTTGGCTCCCTTCAAAATACACAGAGAAGCAGCGTTGCTAGGAAAGGGATGGAAGGCCAGAAGTTAACCAGCTCCATTGTGTAAGGAGCAATGTGGCCTAATGAGACAGTTGGGCCGATGTCATGAATGCCCTTAATGATTAATTTCTTAGTTAATAGCAGAGAAGCCTGAAAACTGAAATGACAATTGTTTCATTATTTTGGATTCTCCTGCGTGTCTGGGTCCTGCTAATCGTCACCATGGGACATGTGGAAACATCAGCAAGGGAAGGTGCATTTTTAACCTTCTGAAGTGTTTAAATAAATTCAAATAAAATAAATGTAAATAAAATCTCCTGAGTTACCAGAAGAGGTATGAGCATAGTCAGGAAGGTATATTGGGGACTTCCCTGGTGGTTCAGTGGTTAGGACGCTGCTCTTCCAGTGCAGGGGGCAGGGGTTCGATCCCTGGTTGGGGAACTAAGACCCTGTGTGCCTCGTGGTGAGGCCAAAAAAATTAAAAAGTTAAAAGAAAAAAAGAATATGTACTGACTTCCTTGAATATCTGGGTGCTCTAAACAGGTCCTTATTTAGGATTTGAGACCCTGAGAACAGGGCTGCCAGAGGACCGAGTCACCCCACAAATAACGGGGGGACTCGTATAACAGGAAGCGCTCTAGAGATTTTTGCCTTGTCATTTCCTCTTTAAATACAACAGAAAAGTCCATTTAGCTGGGATTCTGGAACACTGCCTATTCTTCCTGTCCTATCTGACTGTAAAATTCAACAAGGGATCATAAATAATAGACTCTAGGCCAAAAACACATTGGGGGAATCCTGTCAAATAGAAAGGCTGACGTCAGTGACCCCTGCACGGCCTCTGATATTTAGTCTAAAGAGGGAGAAGCGAGATCACACGTCCCAGTGTTGCTTCTGCTGCGCGGAGCTGAGGGAAGGGAATGAAGCAGAGCTGAGGCTCGGCTCAGCCCAGGTAGCCCTGGTGCTCTCTTATCCGTTGCTGCACAATAAATTTTCCCAGGACTTAGCAGATTAAAAGAACAGTCGGTCTCATGACTCTGTGGGTCAGGAATTTGGGAAAGTTCAACTGGACAATTTTTCTGCTTCACGTGGCATCAACTCAGGAGTCAGCTGGCAGAGGCCTCATCTGGAGGGTCCATGGCTTCACTCCTCCACTCACATGCCCAGAGCCTGGTGGGCTTGGCTGGAACTGCATGTTCATGAGACCTCCTGGCATGGAAGTCCCTGGGCAGTCAACCCCTTACATGGTGGCTCAGGGCTCCCAGAGGAAGTGTTCGAAGAGACCTGGGTGGAAGCTGTAAAACTTCTTATGTCTTTACCCCAGGAGTTCTAGAACGTCACTCGTGTAGCATTCTACTAGTCGAGCGAGTCACTAAGGCCAGGCCAGCTCCAAGGTTAGAGGCACAAGATGCCACCTCTCCGTGGGAGAGGTAGCGAGCATTTGTGGTCACCATTAACCTAGACCGTCGGAGAATGGAAGAAATGTCTACCCAGTGGAGGAGGGCTACCTGCAGAAGCATCTTTTCACTTCTCAGCAGGAACAGGAAGACGACTGAAGAGATGCAAGGCAGGATGTAATCCTCCCAACCCCTGTCAGAGACTCGGGGGTGCTGCAAACAGCCCCGGAGACCCAGAGACCCAGGCCCTTCCCTGTGAGCACCTTTCTCTAAAACGAAGAGCTGTCTCTGACCTCTCTCCCTAAGCTTTCGGCCCATCTCATCTACAAACTCTTATACCTCTGGAGGTCTTGAAAAACTGGAGATGCTCTTCCTGCAGCAACATATTAGAATTGGGGAGAAAACCAAATCACAGGCCCCAAACCCGGCACATCCTACAAACATTCAAGTCTGGGCCTTTCTTTACATGTTAAAGACATAATACCTCATAAAATTTCCCAATACATTTTTCCAGTTTCTAAACACCTAGAAGCGAGATCATGGGTGAAGACAATCCGTGCATTCCACAATAGACATTTACTGCCCTCAACCACGGGACAAGCACAGAGCTGGCCCCTAGCAGTACAAAGAAGGAGGAAACACATAGAGCCTTCACACCAAGCGAGTCATAGGTGATAACAAGAGCCCAGACCTTCTCAAAGCCCTCTGAGTAAGGACTGTCATTTAACCTCTGCACAGAGGAGGAAGAAATCAGGCTCAGAGAGGTTAGGGGACTTGTCTAAGAGCACACAGTGAGGGGTGGTAAAACTGGGATTAGAGCCTAGGTCAGGCTGTGCAACCTCCTCTCAGAAGACACAAATCCCCTCAGAGAAAAGAAGCAAATGCACTTCTGGGTAAACACTTCTGGGTACAAAGGGTCCTGGTCTTCCTAGAGTCCCCTCCCTCACGTTTCGATCACCGGTGCTGGAAAGGGGACTGGAAAGGGGACTTGAGACAACATGCAGGACCAACCTTTCCAGTTAAGCTACAATCTCTGCAGGCCCCATTGTCTTACTGGGCACTTTTGAAAACCATCCATCCCCTCTGGAGATCAGCCTGGCAATATATAAAGAGAGCTATAAAAGTGTTCATACACTTTGACCCAATCGTCCCACTGTGGAATATCCCTCAGGGTAATATGCAAAAGAGAAAAGAAAGCAAATAGCACAGAGAGGTTTACGGTAACACCATTCACAGCCGTCGAAAAATGGGGTGTGACCCAATGCCCCAAATTGAGAAAAGGTTATGCGAACTATGGTACATGAAGACAATGGAATGTCATGTTGCTCTTAAAGGGAATCGAGTTTACAGATTCTGTTGATAGATCGAAATGCACACGTAAGAGAATCACAAGAGAAAAGAGAAGAATGCAAAAGACTATGTACACTCTGGCTGCTGACATAAATCAGCCTGCGTGCTCATCGATAAGGATCAGAAGCCAACAGGATGTTGCAAATAGTTACTGCTCTAAATTTATAGCATATTTTCCCCTCTGAAGTCCAGAGTACCATGAAAAAAAAGGTCCATCATTCACTTTTGTTCCTGGTGAGGAGAGGGGATTTCCTAATCCCGAGGCTCAGTGTGTGTCTGCAACATAATGTGTCTGCAAGAAGAGCCAGCTCCACGCTCATGTACGCTCATGTACTTGATACACACACAGTGTTCAGGGCAATGCGGGGGAGGGTGCCTGGCCTATACTCACTAGGCCATCTCTCTGTAACTACATATAGTTCTGGGCACCGCACTGCAGGGGAGACGGATAAACCAGAGCTCATTTCAAGGAGGATAACTAGGGTGTGTGGTTTCTAAAGGCCGTGGAATTTGGGGAAAACTTGAAAAGCCTAGGAATATCTGGCCTGAAGCAGAAAAACCTATGAGAGACCCAAGAAGCTCTCTTCCAGCCCTTGGGAAGCATTCATGTGCAAGAGGGTTGGGCTTGTTTGGAGGGTTGGGAAGACCTATGGACAGAAGTTATGGAAGAGCAGAGTTCAAGTCAATATGAGGAGGAGAGTCATTCAAGAGGCAGTGAGTCCCACGCCACCAGAAGTATGCAAGCGAAGCATGTAAGTTCCCATCACATAAATGACCCTCCAGTTTGACCTTCATCAACTCAAGCAGGATTAGGCATCAACTCGGGAACAGACACAGTTTCTCTGACTCATGAAGCCCTGAGGGAAAAGCATATGGTAAAAATAGAATATTCTGCCCTTCATAAACTAAGATAATTCTACTGACCCACTGTCAGTGAGGCTTCCATTCTGAGTTGTTTTCCTAGGACTGATCCTAAGTGTTTACAAAGTGATGTTGTGGAGAACTACAGACAGGCCAGAGGTGCAACCTAATGCTTTCATTTTTTCCAGTGGAAAGTGAATTATCCTGAACTGTGCAGCATCCGTGATTTTTGACCTCGTTAATCAAACAAACAATTGTGCCTTTAAGAAACTTACATTAACGTGATATTATGGTCTAGTGGCTTCTACACTTTTTATTTTATTTTATCTTTTGGCGGTGCTGTACGGCGTGTGGAATCTTAGTTCCCCGACCAGGGATCGAACCTATGCGCCCCCCTGCAGTGGAAGTGTGGTGACTTAACCACTGGACCAACAGTGAAGTCCCTACACTTTTCAAATTGAGAACCTCATCAGTAAAAAAAATTGAACACGTACCCCTAATGTCTGTTTGTTAATGTACAGATCTATACATGAACTACTGTCAAAACATATTAAATAGTCATAAAGCTTAATATCTTTCTTATCTGTAAGTAAAAGTACATAAACAAAAGTTCTAGTACTTTCTCCCCAAACTCCTTGGATCATTTCACTCACCCCTCCCTCCCCGGCCTCAGTGTGAATACTCACTGGAGACACCATAGCTCTTGCCAACGGAGAGGTCAGTCTGATAACATTGGCGCAGCTGCAGTAGGAGCAAACGCATCGGGATTTAAGAGAATTGGGATAGCTAATAAATATAGTACCACCATGTCTGAAAAACATTTAAGTCTATTGGTAGGCACTGGAGTTGCAGTTTCAGCAACTTGTCTCAGACCAGTTTACATGATGAATAAAACCTTATAATAAAATATATGCAACTTTATAACAACTAGATGAAATCTTTAAAAAAATAAGGAATCTCATCATTGAATTTCAGTAGTGCTAGCTACTGAATGGATGGATTCACTTATTCAGTATTTATTAAGAATCTACTAAGTACCAATTAGGCATTGTGTGCTATGTATTGGGGATACGGTAGAAAGAAAAACACAGAGGGTCCCTGAGATTGTGAGATAATAAACAAGTATATGAGACAGAAACTACACATGCAGGTAAACAAATCCCAAGAGCTGAAGGCTGAGGAGAGACTACCACATAGAAGAAGGTAAAGACATACGTAGCACGCTGCCAAACACAAAGCATAACTCCAAAACCGAAGGACAAGCTTAAACTCGTCTTTCGGTCGGAGCCCATCACATATATTTTATTTATTTTTATTTTACTTATTTATTTTTTAATTATTATCTCTTTTTTTGGCCATGCCACACAGCCTGCAGGACCTTAGTTCCCTGACCAGGGATTGAACCCGTGGCCCCTGCAGTGGCAGCTTGGAGTCTTAACCACTGGACTGCCAGGGAAGCTCCCCATCATGTATATTTTAACGCCCTCTCTGGAGCTTAGAGCAGAACTGTTTATTTTAGGCGCTCAATGCACTGAGTGAACAGGTATCTGGCTCTAAGAACTTTCCTATAATTGGGCTATTTCTGTCCTCATTCAAGGCAGCATGTACACTCTCCTTTCCTTGGTCAAGGCTTTCTGGCAACCTTTCCAGATGACACAGAGGCAAGCCGACTTCACGGCTACAGACAAACCTCCCACTGGTCCTGCCAATGGGGAGTTCTCTTAGTTGAGCAGGGTCACCCCAACCTACACCTGTGGAAATAGTAAAGGAAACTGGATTTGCTCTAAAGTTGTTCAAATTCCCTGCAAGGGCAACTGCTTTATCTCAAAATGTAAGACTCCTGGAATGAGCACGCCATAGGTTCTGTGCCCGCTGAAGACGTTAATGTATGGTCAGTAGGTTGGATTTATGAGGCGGCATCATCTGGGAATCACATTCTGTCCATTAGGTAGAGCTAAGTGCTGTCAGGAATGCAGGAAGAGCCGTGCTGAAATGAGGGAGCACATAAGTGATTACGGTGCCTTAAGTGAATGCATCTGGACCAGCAGGTCCTTCAGTGGCAGCACCACTCTGCTCAACCTGGCTGAGCAGTCTACAGACTCACCTAACCCTCAGATGTTTGGAAAGCAAAATGCCAGTCCTTTGCTGTTTCATCTCACTGGCTTTTTGGGCACTTACATGACAAGAAAGTTGGAAGAGAAATCACCCATGTACTTGAGATTGCAAAGAAGAATGGTAAATCTGCCCTCGAATTTGAACTTGACTCACACTCTAGGGTTCTGTGGAAGACTGAGCAAAACAGCCATGACTCCCAGAGGTTCATTGACACTTATTTCAGTTCTGAATATCTCCAATGAAAGAGTAAGAGGGGGCTTCCCTGGTGGCGCAGTGGTTAAGAGTCTGCCTGCCAATGCAGAGGACACAGGTTTGGGCCCCTGGTCCGGGAAGATCCCACATGCCGCGGAGCAACTAAGCCCATGTGCCACAACTACTGAAGCCTGCGTGCCTAGAGCCCACGCTCCACAACAAGAGAGGCCGCTGCAATGAGAGGCCCACACACCGCAACGAACAGTGGCCCCCGCTCTCCGCAACTGGAGAAAGGCCGCGCACAGCAACGAAGACCCAATGTAGCCAAAAATAAATAAATAAAATAAATTAAAAAAAAGAAAAAAGAGTAACAGGAAAGTCCTGGACTCTGTTTATAGAGAGGTAACCCTGAAGTCAGTAAAAAAACCCACAAAAAACAGAAAACAAAAAACCCTGGGCATTAAAATAGTATTACAAGAGAAAGATGGCTTTCTAATGGGATCAGGAATAGCAGAGACACTTCTAATATGAAAACTTTGTCACTTTAAGATCAAAGCAACATGAGAAATGGAAACCCTCATGCACTGTTGGTGGGAATGTAAATTTGTGCAGCCACTATGGAGAACTATATGGAGGTTCCTCAAAAAACTAAAAATAGAACTACCATATGATCCAGCATCTGGGTATTTTTCCAAAGAAAACAAAAACACGAATTTGAAAAGATATATGTACCCCCATGTTCACTGAAGCATTATTTAAAATTGCCAAGATTTAGAAACAACCTAAGTGCCCATCAACAGAGGAATGGATAAAGAAGACGTGGTATATAAATACAATGGAATACCACTCAGCCATAAAACACAATGAGATCTTGCCATTTGTGACAACAAGGATGGACCTAGAGGCTATTACGCTAAGTGAAATAAGTCAGACAGAGAAAGACAAATACCGTATGATGTCACTTACATGTGGAATCTAAAAAAAAATCCCCAGGGACTTCCATGGTGGTGCAGTGGTTAAGAATCCACCTGCCAATGCAGGGGACGCGGGTTCGAGCCCTGGTCCGGGAAGATCTCACATGCCGCAGAGCAACTAAGCCTGTGCGCCACAACTACAGAGCCTGCGCTCTAGAGCCCGTGAGCCACAACTACTGACCCTGCGTGCCACAACTACTGAAGCTCATGCGCCTAGGGCCCATGCTCTGCAACAAGAAAAGCCACCGCAATGAGAAGCCCATGTACCTCAGCGAAGAGTTGCCCCCGCTCGATGCAACTAGAGAAAGCCCGTGCGTAGCAACGAAGACACAATGCAGCCAAAAATAAATAAATAAAATAAGGTAGAAAAATAAAATAAAAATAAATTTAAAAAACCCAAACTTACAGATACAGAGAACAGATTGGTGGTTGCCTGAGATAGGGGCTGGGGGTGGGTAAAATGGGGAAATGGAGTCAAAAGGTACAAACTTCCAGTTATAAAATAAATACGTCCTGGGGATGTAATGTACAGCTTCTGATAATTACCATAGATAATAATACGTTACTGAGCTTCCCTGGTGGCACAGTGGTTAAGAATCCACCTGCCAATGCAGGGGACACGGGTTTGAGCCCTGGTCCGGGAAGATCCCACATGCTGTGGGGCAACTAAGCCCGTGCGCCACAACTACTGAGCCTGCGCTCTAGAGCCCACGAGCCACAACTACTGAGTGCACGTGCCACAACTACTGAGCCCATGCGCCTAGAGCCTGTGCTCCACAACAAGAGAAGCCACCACAGTGAGAAGCCCACGCACCACAACGAAGAGTAGCCCCCGCTCGTCACAACCAGAGAAAAGCCCACGCACAGCAACAAAGACCCAACGCAGCCAAAGACAAAATAAATAAATGTATTAAAATATAATAATGCAGTACTGCATATTTGAAAGTTGCTAAGAGAGTAGACCTTAGAATTTCTCATCGCAAGAAAAAGAATTCTGGAACTGTGTATAGTGACAGATGTTAACAAGCCTCATTGTGCCGGTCATTTCATAATATATACAAATATCAAATCATTATATTGTACACCTGAAACTAATATGTTATATGTCAATTATACCTCAATTTTTAAAAAACACAACATGAAGTACCTCCAATGGTTGTATAAAAATGTAATCTGAGCCATTCTCAGTAATCGTTTACACACTTAAAACAGATAGCAACCAAATGTGCAAAAATTCAACAAGGGAAGAAAAATGTATTCCAGAGAATGTAGACCAGAATTTGTTTGATTTCCCAGCAAACCCTGAAAATTGATGAAAAACAGATGGTAAGTAAACACTGAGAAAAGGAACAAGTGAAAGATACAACCAAACTAGCTTCAGTTATTCAAAAAGATTTCTTTAAACATTGATTTTAGGGAATTCCCTGGTGGTCCAGTGGTTAGGACACCGTGCTCTCATTGCCAAGGACCCGGGTTTGATCCCTGGTCCGGGAACAAAGATCCCACATGCCGTGCCCCAAAAATAAATAAATAATTGAGATTAATTTTTAAAAATAAGGGAAGGCTGTGTACTGTGTTACCATAATTTGTGATAGATGTATAACAAAATCTCTCAGGGTCTCTTGGTCAGAGGAGATACGTGGGCTCCACGTGGAGGTGGTGGGTTCCATGGATGATTGAACAACCTGAGTGGGCTGTTGACCCTGTATGAGCCTGAAGAGGGATCCCCACTCTGAAGTGTCTGTCCCTAGTCCTGTCCATTGAATTGTTTTTGTTAGCCTGGAGGACCACTTTATCATGTTTATGATTGACCCACGTTCCAAGGGACTGCTGACCCATTGGAGGGTGCCACCCAGGCGTCCACACACCCACTCACCAGATGCAGGAGCTTCTGTGAACTTCAATTTCCTTCTCCGAGTCTCAGTAACGTGAGAATACCTTCTAGAGGCTTTGCAAGAATTAAACTACACAGCAGAAGTGAAACACCCAGGAGAGAGCTTCAATAAATGCGGATTTCTTTCTAATCTTAGAAAGTACTAGGATTCAATATTACCTCTATAGCTGAGATTGATAGATTAAAAATGCAAAACATAAAATATAATAGAACAAATACACACCTTATCTTAAAACAGACAAAGGGTAGGCTATGGGAGAATGAACATAATATCAACTTAGATTAAAAAGATAGAAATTCTGGGAATTTTTTAGTGGGCTGCAAGTTCATGGTTAAAGAGGTAGCCTTTAGGCTTTTGTTTTTAGTGTGTCTGATCCTGGAATTCTTTTTTTTTTTGCAGCGCTGCAGGGCTTGCGGGATCCTAATTCCCCAGCCAGGGATTGAACCAGGCCCACAGCAGTGAAAGCACAATTCCCAGAGGTAGCTTTTAAAAAGATACACAGTCTGGGGATTTCCCTGGTGGTCTAGTGGTTGAGACTCCGTGCTCCAGGTGCAGGGGGCCTGGGTTCCATCCCTGGTCAGGGAGCTGGGTCCCCCATGCCGCAACTAAGACCCAGCACAACCAAATAAATAAATAAATATATATATATTTAAAAGATACACAATCTGAAGATACAGTATGGGTGGTGTGGTGTGGAATAGGGCTGAAGGCTGGATGTTGCAACTAGGCAAAAATTTGCTCAATAAAATGATGCATTTTCTAAAAGCAAAAGCTGTTTGCGAATGCAATTATTTTCCATATGAGACAGTGGCACCTCCGTCAGGCTCTCCAGGGGGAGGGTACTCTTGGGTACCAGGTCTTTCACGGTCTCTCTCATCAACACCGGGGGCCTCATTCCTGGGCTTCTCTCCTATGGGCTCTGGTCCTCTGGGAGAGAGGTATGCCTGGGCTTTGCCTGCCATCATCACCAAGTAACTGTATGATACTGTTTCCCACAAAGGTCAGGCGGTAATAAAATAAGAAGAAAGTCCCAGTTCTGGAAAGACAGGCATGTCTCAATTTCCACTCACCTTCAAGCCACTGGGTATGATAACAAGTACTCAATGTTGTCTGCACTTACCAAACAGCAGTCCTGTATTCTACAGCACCCTGATAGTCATTGGTTCAAGCTACTGTATATTTATTAAGTGATAAAACTGATGATCTCTTAATAATGAAGAATTCTGTAATTCAAATTTGATCATTTAGGTGACCCTTTTCTTGCTTCTCTATTGGCCAGAAGTATTGTGAAGATCTACAACCTAGTCTCATAAAGTCATATCTAATTATTTTTAAAAATTCATATTGACTCAGATAATGTACTTTTCAAATTTTGTGGTTTACAGAAGCAAGTCATCACTGAGTCATGCTTACAGTAAACACAGGCAAAAGGACAGTAATGTACTTAAATAAAGGTAGCACACTGCATTGGGTCTGTACAGAAATAAATTTTTTTAACATTTACAAATAAAGGTACTCAAAATTGACTTTCCCTAAATAATGTCTTATTCCTCATCTACAACCAAATTTAGTACATGCCAACGTTATTAAAAACAAAGCAATTTTTAGTTATGAGTATAAAAATTCATGTGTCTTTTTTCCCCACAAACAAACATTTTCACCATTTTTAAAGTGATCAAAAACAGCCAAATGGGGCTTCCCTGGTGGCGCAGTGGTTGGGAGTCCGCCTGCCAATGCAGGGGACGCGGGTTCGTGTCCCGGTCCGGGAAAATCCCACATGCCACAGAGCGGCTGGGCCCGTGAGCCATGGCTGCTGAGCCTGCGCGTCCGGAGCCTGTGCTCCGCAACGGGAGAGGCCAAAACAGTGAGAGGCCCGCGTACCGCAAAAAAATTAATTAATTAAATTAAAAACAAACAAACAAACCAAAAAAACCAGCCAAATGGACTTTTAGGGAGTTTTCCAAAAGCAAAACAAAGGGGGAAGTTAAATATGAAAGAATCTGGTACCTGAATGAATTTTTTCCACATATATAAAAGATTAGTTTAGCAAAAATTAAAGTACAGTGTGTCTCATGGGCTCAGAATTGCTCCTGAAATGTCTGGATAAATGTATAATTTGTTATACAATTTATATTCTTATAAATGTGATATACATGTGAATCTGGTGTTAAGGCATATTAAGAATACAAGCTTTGTAAATGAGTATGTTATAATTTTCTATTGTTAGAAGTTGTTATCAGTAATTTTGAATCTCAGCCCTTCTCTTGTCAAGCTGTACACTAAGCAGAGCTTCCAAATTAAGAAAATATTTGAAACACTTTCTTGAGTTGCTTTTAACATGAGACTCCTTGAACGAATTAAACCTACTTAGTACTGCTGACACTTATGTTTCCACTGGCTAGCAGTGCCAACCCTAGGGTTCAGAAAGGTAGAAAGTCACCCAGATATCCTCCCCGAATAGCTGACGTATCTGTGGAGGTGGCCACTGTCTTCACTGCACTTCACCGCGCTGGCTTTTTTCAGTTCAAGTCATCTCCCTCCGTGGGAAATTGTCTATGAATGAATCTAACTTCTAGTCTACTGGATTGCCTTTCTCTCAAAATCCTGTTTATCTGGGGTTCTTCCTTCCTTTCCCCAGAAATCTATTGCCTTTAGTCTTTCTCCTCCTCCAATTAGCTCTCTGATAGAAAAAGTAAATGTTGAATTTAACATGCCTTCTTGGTGCTGTTTGGAAGGGTTCTAAGTGGGAAAATATCCCCCAACCAAAAACAGAAAAAAAGGGGGGGCAGTTTATGGCGGGGGAATAGTACAGAGAATTCATCTGGGGTGGATATACCCGTTGCTATGAGGGTAAATATATGAGAGATGTCATTTAACTTGTAGAAGGGTCTACTAAAACACAATTTTCCTTTTCTTTTCTTTACTTTGTAGAAAAGTTTTACTTTATTGAACTATAGTTGATTTACAATGTTGTGTTAATTTCTGCTGTACTGCAAAGTGATTCGGTTTTATATATATATTTATATATGTGTACACATTCTTTTCCATCATGATTTATGACAGGATGTTGGATATAGTTCCCTGTGCTATACAGTAGGGCCTGTTGTTTATCCATTCTCTATATAGCAGTTTGCATCTGCTAATCCCAAACTCCCAACTCATACCCCCAGCAACCATAAGTCTGTTCTCTGTGTCTGTGAGTCTGTTTCTCTTTTGTAGATAGGTTCATTTGTGTCATATTTTTATTTTACTTTTTTTTTTAAGATTGTTTTTGATGCGGACCATTTTAAAAGTCTTTATTGAATTTGTTACAATATTGCTTCTGCTTTATGTTTTGATATTTTGGCCCCCAGGCATGCGGGATCTTAGCTCCCTGGCAGGGATAGAACCCACACCCCCTGCATTGGAAGGCAAAGTCTTAGCCACTGGACTGCCAGGGAAGTCCCCTGTGTCATATTTTTAGATTCCACATATAAGTGATATCATATGGTATTTGTCTTTCTCTTTCTGACTTACTTCACTTAGTATGATAATCTCTAGCTCCATCCATGTTGCTCCAAGTGGCATTATTTCATTCTTTATTTTTTATGGCTGAGTAATATTCCATTGTGTATATGTACCACATCTTCTTTATCCATTCATCTGCTGATGGACATTTAGATTGTTTCTATGTCTTGGCTACTGTGAATAGTGCTGCTATGCACATTGGGGTAAAACACAGTTTTCTATTAAAACAATCATGTGGTATTTTATTATGTGTATGTTGTATATGCATCAAATCAATAATCAAGAACAGCTTCAAATAGCCCATTGATAGTCCATTATGTTAGTAAGCCTTGCATTGCACTGGGGCCTAGTTTCAAATTTGCAGCACTGCCTAAGCTCAATGGCAGATATCTCAATTTGCAAAAACCCTTTGGCTCTCTCCGTATAAATAAATGAGGGGCTTCGCTGGTGGCGCAGTGGTTGAGAGTCCGCCTGCCGATGCAGGGGACGCGGGTTCGTGCCCTGGTCTGGGAAGATCCCACATGCCACGAAACGGCTGGATCCGTGAGCCATGGCCGCTGAGCCTGCGCGTCCGGAGCCTGTGCTCCGCAACGGGAGAGGCCACAACAGTGAGAGGCCTGCGTACCGCAAAAAAAAAAAAAAAAAAGAGATCATTCTTTTTTCTCAAGGGGAAAAAAAAGAGTTATGATAATCACACTATTTGTAGATTGAACTAAGGACGTGGGTAGAAAATGTGATGAAAGAGAAACAGGAGTCAATATTGATGTTTTAGGCTCCAAACCTAGGTAACTGGGGAAATTACTAAATTCAAGTTGAGGACAGGTTTTATAATCTGTAAAATGCTAACAGAATGTCCGTGGTTGGTATAGGTACAGACAAACCAGCTGAGAAGAGAAATACTGGGAAAGGGACAAAGAATGATGCATTAAGGTGGGAAATTCCCATCTTGGAGAATGAGATATTTGAGCAGAGATGTACCAGACACAATTGCAGATTTCCAGTTGGAAGTTGAGTAAGGCAGTAAGCCTGGAGACAGAGATTTAGTAATCATCCACATAGGGGTGATGCTTGAGGCTTCCAGTAGATAAGGGAGAATGATGACGATCCCTTTGATTTTCACAATATGAATTCTTCATTGCCTTTTCCTCTGGTGTGTAGTCAGTTATTATGTCTCTTCTGTGTCTAGGAATGTGTCTAAGTGTCTAAGTCACTTTGAACAGTATGCAACTCAGTATCACTGGCAAGCAGGTTATTAATGTGCACATTGCTCATCCAGATCGGAGTTGGTTTGACATGGGCTTGGGGAGGGGAGCACCCTGCTCCAGGACACAGACTATGGAGTTAAGTGTGAGTAGCGAGATAGGGCTGAGAATAAAAACACCCACTCAAAAGGCAGCGCCGTTGTGAAGGTCCTATGAGGAGGTAGAGTCCAGGCAGAAGACCATCAGAGGGCAAACAGAGCAAGTTGGAAGGTGAGGGCAGAAGGTTTAATGTGTAAGGAGGAAATACATAACGTGACTTTTTTTCTAACCTCCTCCTCCAGTGATCCGGTCCTGAATGTATAACTCCAGGAGCTCTGACACTCTCTTGTCACAGTTCACCCAGCATCTTGGGCTTCGGAGTATGCATCCAGACGTGTGCCTTCCCATGTGTAATTTAGTGTCTTTCCTTAAAGTCGGTCGTGGTTTTGACCATCTGCGAAGAATCAAATTGTAAGCATCTCAAACACAGGGATGTGTCAGAAGGGCCCCTGCCCCCGCTTCATGGTCTACCCTGGAACCCTTGAGGAACTGCCCCAGCTCTCCTGCAGCCTGGGTCTGAATGAAAGAGGTGTCCACTGGATGCTCCCAAATTCAAGGACTCGTCTTACTGAAAGCAAGGGCCTCACCCTCGCTGTACCTTGTTCCCTGCATTATTCTCTTCATTCCACCAGGCAACCTTCTCACGCCCCCACCCTCACAGTCCAGGTCTCCTTGGGCTGGGTTTGCATCTTCCTCTGACACAGCACTTTCTCTGAAAACCATGCCTCAGGGTGAATGCTTGGCCCAGCGCAGAGAATCTCTGCACTTTTCTGCAGGCAGGCCCTGGCCGACGCGTCCCCAAAAGAGATCGGGTCCTCCTCGTGTTTGTCCACACCCTTGGTTCTGACCTGTTCATCCCACATTTCTGACACCCTTGCCCAGCATCTTCCACTACGGAAGGTGAGTGCAAAGCTGAAGGTTGAAATAGTTACAGTTGTGATGAGAACGTATATATCATTCGCAAATAAACATAATGTAGCTCAAACGAATGAATAAAAACAGCTCACCTTTGTGTGGAGATACAGCTTTGGGGTTATATTTTCCCTTTCTTGCATAAAATTAGAACCAGTTGCTGTGCTTACAGAAAAGGCTTTGCTTTGCCAAGCAAATTGGCAGAGATGTTCTTGCAATAAAAGGACGGCATCCTAATATCTTTTCCTAGCTGTAACCTATAAAATGTGGTCTCTATTGTATTTCCAAACATCAGGGAATTATAACTTCCTCCCGTCACCACCAACATTGCTAGGGACAGAAAAAGAAAAGCCAACATCTTTATTAGTTCTCTGAATAAATTGTTACTGTGCACATGTCAAATGCTGGAAATTGGGCTGAGCACTATGAGAGTGGCAGTTGCATGGAAGCTCTGATCTCTGGCCCACAGGCATTCACGATCTAGCTGGGGAGACAAGACACGTACAATTAGCCACACTACCAGGCAGCGTACCGTAAAGGCCATCGGAGTGAGTGATGGGGGACTCAAGAGCCATAGGATTTCAGAGGAGGGAGAGAGCATTTCTGGCTTAACAGAGGAAGTTCAAGTTGAGCTTGCCTTTCGCTTATTCAATAAATATTGACCAGATGTCTCTGAGGACTGGGGACTGTGCTAATTGTCGGGGAACACAAGAGTGGGGAAAACAGACACGGCCCCGTGGCTCCCATGAGAGCCTAGAAGGGAAATAGATCCTAATCAAGTGATCAGACAATATATCATAATAACTCATGGTAAGTTGAAGGAAGGAAGTAGAGGGAGCTATGTGGGCCCAAAGGAGGGCGTCAGGGAAGACTTCGCTATAGAAAGGATGTGGCAGCTGAAATCTGTAAATGTGTAGGCGTTAACTAGGAAAAAAGAGAAGAAACATACAAAGAAAGGAGAGGGATATTCAGGTGGAAATGTCCAGTAAGTTTTGTGGGGTTTTGTTTTGTTTTGTTTTTGTCCACGCCAGGTGGCATGAGGACCTTAGTTCCCTGACCAGGGATCGAACCCATGCACCCTGCATTGGGAGCGCAGAGTCTTAACCACTGGACCACCAGGGAAGTCCCCAGTAAGTTTTTGGACATGCAGAAGGTGTGGATTTACAATTGTGGGGAAATGCCCCTTCACTGTGGGAAGAAGACGCAAATTCCTCAGCAATGTCTCCTTTTTAAATTTGAATTCTCACTGCCTAATATGTGTCAGGAACTCTCATGTTTTTAATGATTGATTTGAAAGCTGAAAGTTCTAGTCTTTACCTTGGCTTGGCTTGTAAAAGACTTGGAACCCAGTCTACCCAGGGCAATGAGCAACTGAGATTCCTAGAGAGGATTTAAACCTGTGTAATAACCAATGTTTTTGAAGATGTAGTGAATTAGAAACGTTTGAACAGCAATCTGGCAACGTAAATCAGTACAATCCTTTTAGAAAGCCATTTCATAAAATACACCAGAATATTGAACACTCATTTTCGAGAAAGTTCTACCTCTGGAAATGGATCCTAAATGAGATTCTGCATACAGAGAGAAAGTTTTCTATGCAAAGGTGTTAATTGAAGAATTGTTTATAAAATGGTAAAAACTTGAAAACAGGCTAAGCTGTCCAACAGTTTTTTAATGCTTATGCAAATTATTATATATATTTATTCAACAGGATATTATATTTCTTAAAATATTACTTATATAATTTTTTTTTTTTTTTTTTTTTTGCGGCACGCGGTCCTCTCACTGTTGTGGCCCCTCCCGTTGCGGAGCACAGGCTCTGGACGCGCAGGCTCAGCGGCCATGGCTCACGGGCCCAGCCGCTCCGCGGCATGTGGGATCTTCCCGGACCGGGGCACGAACCTGTGTCCCCTGCATTGGCAAGCAGACTCTCAGTCACTGCGCCACCAGGGAAACCCCCAAGAGAATACTTTTTTACAATGTTAAGTTTAAAAAACTAGATTCAAAATTGGATGTCTGTTATGAGTATAGTTCAGAAAAATTGTGTGCAGAAGAGAAAAATCACTTTAAATAAATAAACAAAAAATTTCAAATGAGATAATCTTTGGCCAGTGGAATTCTATGTGTTATTTCTTTTCACTTTTATCTATTTCTCATATATTCTAAAATGAGCATATATTGTATTACATTATAATTGTAAAATAAAGTTTAAAAAAGTATAGTTCAAAAAGACCAAATCCATATTCCTCTTTTGGATTAGTGAGTAAAATAAAAGATTTTCTTTTTCCATTTTCAAAGATGGTATTTTCTTTCTGTTACATCTTGAGAGCACCAGTGTGATTAAAAAGATTGATAAATGACCAAGAATTCATGGGTCATCAACTGTAACTCCCTGAAGAATGAGGAGAAAACCCCAAGTCTTGAAGTTAGTATTAAACTAATATAAAAAATTAGTCATATAAATCTACCCAAACTAAATATGCAGTGCTTTATTTATTGCTCAGTTATGTAAAGACTCAGCACACCAATGCAGTGAAATTGAAACAAGTTTTAATAACAAGTAGCAACAGAGGCTTCAGTTAGTTAGGCAGAGACCCAACCAGAAAGACTTTGAAATGATTAAAATACTACAAAGAACTGAAGACAATGCCAGCGCAGGGAAGCCCTTGGCTGATTTGCAGTTGGGATCACCCCTGTTCCGATTAGCGCATGTACCTCAGGTGACCCTGGGAGAGAGCTGGCTGAGAGGTGGGATGGAGCTAATGACTCCATCAAGCTGAGACCAGGGTATAATGAGATGAACCCTTATACTAAATGGACATCACAAATCTGTGATTCAGTCTGCATGAGATATTATTTTTACCTCAGGCTCTGTCCTGTGTCAAAATTTGCCAATGATTTTCATGAATCCCATGACAATTTTACGTGGATTCAAATAATGCCTCTGACTTTTTTTTTTTTGTGTGTGGTACGCGGGCCTCTCACTGTTGTGGCCTCTCCCGTTGTGGAGCACAGGCTCCAGACGCGCAGGCTCAGCGGCCATGGCTCACGGGCCCAGCCGCTCCGTGGCATGTGGGATCTTCCCGGACCGGGGCACGAACCCGTGTCCCCTGCATCGGCAGGTGGACTCTCAACCACTGCGCCACCAGGGAAGCCCACCTCTGACTTTTTAATATCCCTATTTAGCCATTAGATTTTGATGGATCAATTTTAATTTTTAATATTGAGCATATTCTATACTTTAGACCAGGGAGCGTAAAGCCATTTTGCAGTTAATGAGTTTCATCATTATGTACAATACAATGAACAGTGGTTTATTTTAATTGGGCAAACATTAACAATCATACACAGAGCATTTTTTTAAAACCTTCTCCACACTCTATGGCACATGGCAAAGTTTCATGGTAGATCCGAAAAAAGGAATAGGAAGAGAGAATTCACAGTGCGGGAGTCAGAGCCAACTCCTTGGCTTATTATTTCACTGGAGGGAAGCTCTGTGGGAGGCGTGGGTGGGTACCCACAGGCTGCACTTCCACAGAGGTGCTGTAATCCTAGAAGGTGCGGAGCAGACCTCCTGGTCCCCCTATGTCTTTCCTATACATTTATCACAATGCCTGAGGTTCTACCATTGCAATTTTCCCCTGGAGTCTTGAAAGCTAATCACGTTTATGGTTCTGCTTTGAAGATTGCAGAGCCCCTCTGGGACGACTTCTTCCCTAATACCTCAGAGCAGGTGCTCTAACCAGTTGATCGAGATTGACTGGTGGACCTTAATGTAAGAGGCAGGATTGATGTTAAGAGCCTGAATTCTGCCTCGCCACTTACTGAGAATGACCTGGGGTGGGTTATCTTCTGAAAACTCATTTTCTTCCTCTATAAAATAAGGATAACAATACTTACTTTGAAGGGCAGTTGTAAGGAGAAAATGGATGTCAGACTCTTAACCACAGCAGATGGTACCTATTTCAGACAACCAGGTGGGTCAGCGGGAAACTCTTAGCTCCTGACTGAGTGTAAGCACCTCCCTTAGCCCATGAGCATCTCCAATAGAATAGCTTTTAACCTAGAGGTCCCCAAACCTGGCACTGTGGAGATTTGTTTTATAAAGTAAGAGATAGTCAGACACCAACACTTTAGAGACTCTGATTCAGGAAGTATAAGAGGCTTAGAGGTAAAGAGCATAGATTCTGACTTCACTCCGTATGACAATCTCTAGGTCCATCCATGTTGCTGCAAATGGCATTATTTCATTTTTTATGGCTGAGTAATATTCCATTGTATATATGTACCACAGACAAATATGTGATATCGCTTATATGTGGAATCTAAAAAAATGGTACAAATGAACTTATTTAGAAAACAGAAATAGAGTCACAGATGTAGAAAACAAACTTATGGTTACAGGGGTGGGGAAAGCGGGGCGGGGGTGATAAACTGGGAGATTGGGATTGACATATACACACTGCTATATATAAAATAGATAACTAATAAGGACCTACTGTATAACACAGGGAACTCTACTCAGTACTCCATAATGACCTATGTGGGGAAAGAATCTAAAAAAGAGTGGATAGCTATATATATATAACCAATTCACTTTGCTGTACAGCAGAAACTAACACAACATTGTAATTCAACTATACTCCAATAAAAAGTTTTTAAAAAAGAAAAAAGTATAGATTCTGGAATCAGACTGCCTGGGTTCAAATTCTAGCTCCCTGGCCTACAATGTGTGTCTGTGAACAAGTCATCCACCTTTTCTGTACCTCAGCCTCTTCATCTATAAAATTAGGATAATAACAGTAACCTACTTCAAGTAATTGTTAATGGGATAAAATTAGTAAGCATGGGATAGGGCCTAGCAGCTGACAGTTTTAAAAGAGGCTGTAGATCATGAGATGCAGCTGAGCTAAAACCACTTTGCCTTTTAATTAGCTCCCAACCATTGGTCCTTAAGGTAATTTCAGAAGGAGAAACAGGAGATTCGGGGACATCAAAGAATAATTTTTGGCAAATGACTGATCACTGACAAGGAAGATAAAAATGAGGAGGCATCATTGTTTGATCACGCCTTATATGGATACTTTTACGAAACACTGGACAATTTTCAAGGTAAACCATTTACGTCAAGAAGCACAAAGTCAAAAGATTGGAAGGAAAACCGATAATTACAGGATTGCACACGACAAATCAAAAGTAAATGAATCAGTGCCAGAAATGTTTAAAACTGCTTGAGTTGGATACTGAAAGTCAGGGGAATAAGATATACCCATCTTAAAATGGAGAGAATTCCCTCAAATTAGATCCAGATGCATTTAGAGCTTCATACCTGTATATTACAAATAGACCAGCTGCTCTAAGTGTTGGAAATCAAAAGTAGGCAATACATGAAGAGGGATTTTCAGTACTTAAAGCAACTTAGTATGTTATCTATACTTCCAAAAGTCAGCGACGCTGTTGGGCATTTCTTATAGCCTCTCTCTTCTTTGTTTTTCTCAATTGCCTTTTCCAAATTCTTTCCTCTTCCTCTTGCATACCATCATTTACTCTTCTAAGCTCTTGTATTGATAAAATCAAAAACCATGGCATCTAGGTATTTACACAACATATTTTAATTGAAATTTTTTGCTGCGATAATTGTAGATTTACATGAAGTTGTAAGAAATAGTACAGAGAGTCTCTTTATCCTTTGCCAGTTTCCCCTAATGGCAACAATTTGCAAAATTATGGTATGATATTACCACCAGGTAATTGACATGGCTACAATCCACTGATCTTATTCAAATTTCCCTAGCTTTACTGATACTCATTTGTTTGCATGTCTGTGTGTTTATTAAGTTCTACACAATTTTATCACCTGTGTAGGCTCATGTATTCGCTACCAGAGTCAAGGTACTGAATATTCCAACACCACAAGGATGCCCCTCGTGCAGACCCCTTACACCACATCCATCTCCTTCCCGCCCTACCCCACCCCCAACCCCAAGTTCCTTACTCTGATATCCATCTTTTCCCCATTTCTAAAATTTTGTCATTTTAAAAATGTTACATAGGGCTTCCCTGGTGGCGCAGTGGTTGAGAGTCTGCCTGCCGATGCAGGGGACACGGGTTCGTGCCCCGGTCCGGGAGGATCCCACATGCCGCGGAGTGGCTGGGCCCGTGAGCCATGGCCGCTGAGCCTGCGCGTCCGGAGCCTGTGCTCCGCAACGGGAGAGGCCACAACAGTGAGAGGCCCACGTACCGCAAAAAAAAAAAAAAAAATTTTTTTTACATAAATGGAATCATATAGTATTGCAACCTTTGGGGACTGGCTTTTTTCACTTAGTATAATTTATAATTTCCCGGAGATTCATCCAAGGTGTCCTGGGTATCAGTAGTTCATTCCTTTTTATTGCTGACTGGTACTCTACAGTAGGGATGTTCCACAGTTTATCTGACCATTAACCTGTGGGAGGACATCTAGGCTGATTTTAGTTTTTGTCTATTTAAATAAGACTTCCATGAACGATCATGTACAAGTTTTTGTGTGAATATAAGTTTTCATTTCTCTGGGATAAATGCCCAGGAGTACAATTGCTGGGTCATATGGTAATTGCATGTTTAGTTTTCTGAGAAATTGCCAAAATGTTTTCCAGACTGACTGTACTTTTTACATTCCTGCCAGCAATATATGAGTGATTCTGTTTCTCTATATCCTCACAAGCATTTAGTGTTGAGACTTCTTAATTTTAGCCTTTCTGGTAGATGTGTAGTGATATCTCATTGTGGTTTTAATTTGCATTTCCCTGAGGGCTAATGATGTTGAATATCTTTTCATGTGTTTATTTGCCATCTGTATATCCTCATCATTGAAATGTCTGTTCATGTCCTTTGCCCATTTTCTTTTCTTTTTTTAAAAAAAAATTATTTAATTTATTTGGCTGCGCCAGGTCTTGGTTGCAACACACGGGATCTTCATTGCGGCATGCGGGCTTCTTAGTTGTGGCATGCATGCGGGATCTAGTTCCCTGACCAGGGATCGAACCTGGGCCTCCTGCATTGGAAGCATGGAGTCTTACCTGCTGGACCACCAGGGAAGTCCCTCTTTTGTCTACTTTCTAACTTACTTTGTTTTTTTACTATTGAACTTTGCATGTTCTGTGTGTGTGTGTGTGTGTGTGTGTGTGTGGTTTTCCTGTGTTCCAGTATTTGCAAATCACATGTCCTTTGTCAGACATGTGATTTTCAAATACTCATTCCCAGTCTGTAGCTTTTCTTTTCATCCTCTCAATAAGGTCTTTTGCAGAGGAAATGTTTTCAACTTTGATGAAGTCCAATTTATCAAGTTTTACTTTTATGGATTGCGCTTTTGTGTCAAATCTAAGAACTCTTTGCCTAGCCCTAGACCAAGAAAATTTTCTCCTATGTTTAGATCTAAAAATTTATAGTTATATTTTACATGAAATCAGCGATCCATGGGACTTCTCTGGTGGCGCAGTGGTTAAGAGTCTATCTGCCAATGCAGGGGACAAGGGTTCGATCCCTGGTCCGGGAAGATCCCACATGCTGCGGACCAGCTAAGCCCATGTGCCACAACTACTGAGCCTGCGCTCTAGAGCCCATAAGCCACAACTACTGAAGCCCACGCACTGTAGGGCCTTCATGCCGCAACTACTGAGCCCGCGCACCTAGAGCCCGTGCTCTGCAACAAGAGAAGCCACCACAATGAGAAGCCTGTGCACCACAACGAAGAGTAGCCCCCTCTCACTGAAACTAGAGAAAGCCTGTGCGCAGCAACGAAGACCCAACGCAGCCAAAAATAAATAAAATTAAAAATAAATAAATAAATCAGTGATACATTTTTAGTTAATTTTTGTATAGATGTAAAAACTTTAGGTCAAACTTTGTTTTTTTACCTGTGGATGACCAATTGTTCCAGTGCCATTTGTTGAAAAGGCTATCCTTCTTCCATTGAATTGCTTTTTCACCTTTATCAAACATTATTGGGCTTCCCTGGTGGCGCAGTGGTTGGGAGTCCGCCTGCTGATGCAGGGGACACGGGTTCGTGCCCCGGTCCGGGAGGATCCCACGTGCCGCGGAGTGGCTGGGCCCGTGAGCCATGGCCGCTGAGCCTGCGCGTCCGGAGCCTGTGCTCCGCAACGGGAGAGGCCACAACAGTGAGAGGCCCGCGTACCGCAGAAAACAAACAAACAAACAAACAAAAACATTATTGACCATATTTCTGTGGATCTATTTCTGGAATCTTTATTTTGTTCCATTGCTGTGTATCTCTCTGCCAGTACCTCACTTTCTTGATTATTGTAGCTATGTAGTAAGCCTTAATATTGGGTGAGTGATTCCTCCCACTTTATTCTTTGTAAAGATTGTTTTAGCAGTTCTAGGCCCATGACTTTCTATATAAATTTTAGAATAAGCTTCCCATGTGTGCAAAAAACCTTGCTGGGATTTTGATAGGAATTGTATCAAATCTATACATCAGTTTGGGAGAATTGATATTTTAATTATGTTGGACCTTCTAATCCATAACCACAATATGTGTCTGCATTTATTGAGGTCTCCTTTGGTTTCTTTCATTGAGGTTTTGTAATTTTCAGCATACGGATCATGTTTTTATGTATATTTAAATATTTTGCTTTATTTGAGTGGTTGTAAGTAGCATCATGTTTTAAGTTTGTTTCTGTATGTTCACTGTCAAACAGAAATGCAATAGTTTTTTGTGTGTTGGTCTTATACCTTAACCCTTGCTGAACTCACTTACTAGTTTTACGAGATTTTTTGGTAGACTTATTGAGGTTTTCTACATAGACAATCATGTTATCTGCAAATAGAGGTAGTTTTATTTCCTTTCTAATCCATCTACCTTTTTTAAAAATTTATTTTTCTTGCCTATTGCAATGACTACAACTTCCAGGACTATGTTGATAAGAGTGAGAGTAGATTTCTTTGCCTCGTTTGGGATCTTAGGGAGAAAACATTCATTCTTTCATCATTAAGTACGCCGTTAGCTCTGGGGTTTTTTTGGTAGATGCCATTTACTAAGTTTAGGTATTTCCCCTCTATTTCTAACTTTCTGAGAGTTTTATCATGAATCAATGCTAGGATTTACCAAATGTTTTTTCTACATCAAATTGATATGGTCATATGATTTTTCCTCTTCAGCTTGTTGAATCAATTATGTTGATTTATTTTTGAATGTTGAACCAGCCTTGTATAACTAGAATAAATCCCACTTGGTCATGGTTCATAATTCTTTTTATGAGAGATGTTGTTCTGTTATTTTTTTTGTACTGACTTTGTCTGGTTTTGTTACCAGGGTAATACTGGCTTCATAAAATTAGTTAGGAAGGAAGAGATTGTATAAAATTGATGTTAATTCTTCTTTAAGTGTTTAGTAGAATTCTCCAGTTAAACTACCTGATTCTGAAGATTTTGGGGGTGTGAGGTGGGGGAGGAGAAGGGCAGTTAAAAAAAAATAGACTTTATTTTTTAGAACGGTTTAGACTTACAGGAAAATTGAGAAGACGGTACAGGGAGTTCCCATATATCTCGTACCCAGTTCCTCTATTATTAATATCTTAAATTAGCATGGTACATTTGTTATAATTAATGAATAATATTGATACATTATTGTTAATTAAAGTCTATACTTTATTCAAATTTCCTTTGTTTTGACCTAATGTCCCCTTTCTGTTCCAGGACAGAAAAGGTAACCCAGGGATCACTACATTATGATTATTTGTCATGTATCCTTAGGCTTCTCTCTTTTTTTAAAAAAATTATTTATTTATTATTATTTTTTAAATTCTTATTTTATTTATTTATTTTTGGCTGCGTTGGGTCTTCGTTGCTACACGGGGGCTTTCTCTAGCTGCGGCGAGTGGGGGCTACTCTTCGTTGCAGTGCATGGGCTTCTCACTGCAGTGGCTTCTCTTGTTGCAGAGCATGGGCTCTAGGCTGCGGGCTTCAGTACTTGTGGCATGTGGGCTCAGTAGTTGTGGCTTGCAGGCTCTAGAGCACAGGCTCAGTAGTTATGGCGCACGGGCTTAGTTGCTCCACGGCATGTGGGATCTTCCTGCGCCAGGAATTGAACCTGTGTCCCCTGCATTGGCAGGAAGATTCTTATCCACTGCGCCATCAGGGAAGCCCCATTAGGCTTCTCTTGACTGTGACAGTTTCTCAGACTTTCCTTATTTTTTTTTTTAAGATTTTTTTTTTTTTGATCTGGACCATTTTTTTTAAGTCTTTATTGAATTTGTTACAATATTGCTTTTGTTTTATGTTTTGGTTTTTTGGCCACAAGGCATGTGGGATCTTAGCTCCCCAACCAGGGATCAAACCCACACTCCCTGTATTAGAAGGCAAAATCTTAACCACTGGACCTCCAGGGAAGTCCCAGAATTTCCTTATTTTTGATGAGTTTAAAAGTTTTAAGGAGTACTGACCAGGTATTTTGTAGGATTTCCCCCCATTGGAATTTGTCTCATGTTTTTCTCATGTCACATTAGGGTGAGATTATGGGTTTGGGAGAGGAAGAACACAGAGGTGAAATGCCATTTTTATCACATCGTATCAAAGATACATATTATCCACATGATTTATCACTGTTGTTATTGACCTTGATCACCTGGCTGAGGTATTGTTTGTCAGCCTTTTCCACTGTAAATATACTCCCTCACTTTCCATACTACTTTTTGGAAAGAATTTACCATGCGTAGCCCACACTGAAAGAGGAGTTATGCTCCCCACTCCCTTGCAGGCAGAGTATCTGTATAAATTATTCGGAATTATACATGGGAGATTTGTCTCTTCTCCTCTTTTTATTTATTTATTCAACTTGTGTCAGATTTTCCTTAATACATTCTCAAATGTCACTAATACCAGATATGAGATGACTATGCAGGGTGAAAGCAGCCATTATCCTGTCTTGGTTCTGGGACACTGGAATTCATAACAACCACCTCACTTTATAGGTGCTATATGGCACAAGATCATTACTGAAATTGAAGTGAATACAAACTAGGTTGAGTCCTTGGTGAGACACTCACACTCCGCACACATATTCGGATGTCAGGGTGTCACGGTGCAGAGGCTGGCCTGGGAATCGGGAGGCTGGAGCTGCACTGCTCTTGACTCTAATGAGCTATGGGACCTTGGGGAAGTCAAACTCTGGAACACAATATGTTCACGTGCAATCACAAGAACTGAACCCGATGGGCCCTTCCTATACTAAAAATATCCACACGTTGCAAAGCCACAGCTAGGTTCAGAGTGGTTAACTGATCGCTGTAGGAGCAAACACTGTGGTTTTGCCTGACCAGCACTGGTGTGTAGAGTTTAACCAGGCAAGGGGTGGCCTTGGTTCTGCCCTGCTTCATGGTTACTTAGCGATGTTTTCTGACTGTGTCCCTCCCTTTCCGTCCCTATTACTACACTTTTTTCTTTTTTTATTGAACTGTAGCGGATTTACAATGTTGTGTTAATTTCTTCTGTACAGCAAAGTGACTCAGCTATACATATATATATATGTTCTTTTTCATATTCTTTTCCATTATGGTTTCTCACGAGATACTGAATATAGTTCCCTGTGCTATATACAGTGTGACCTTGTTGTTTATCCATCCTATATAATAGTTTGCCTCTGCTAATCCAAAACTCCCAGTCCTTCCCTTCCCTGGCTCCCCTCCTCCTTGGCAACCACACGTCTGTTCTCTATATCTGTGAGTCTATTTTTGTTTCGTACATATGTTGATTTGTATCATAGTTTAGATTCCACATATAAGTGATATCATATGGTATTTATATTTCTCTGTCTGACTTACTTCACTTAGTATAATAATCTCCAGGTCCCTCCATGTTGCTGCAAATGATAATGTTTCATTCTTTTTGATGGCTGTGTAGTATTCCATTGTATATATGTACCACATCTTCATTATCCATTCATCTGTTGATGGACATTCAGGTTGCTTCCTTGTCTTGGCTATTGTAAATAGTGCTGCTATAAACATAGGGGTGCGTGTATCTTTTTGAATTATAGTTTTGTCTGGGTATATGCCGAGGAGTGGGATTGCTGGATCATATGGCAACTCTATTTTTAGGTTTTTGAGGAACCTCCATACTGTTATATAGATTTATTGAAGGTTAGGTTGAAGGAGACCTTAGAAAAAAACTATTCCAGGATTTTCCAAACTGTGTTTTTTTTTTAATAGTGGTTATGCACACACAGATAAACCTGATTTTGTGGTAAACTACTTTTGAAAATTCTGTATTCCTCTCAGAGATTTACAACTCACGCTTGTATATTCAAGCGGGTTCTTTGCGTCATACTTCGTCACCACCTATGAGTCAGGTCTTAAGACTGCTGAAAAACACCAGGAAATTTTTTTTAAATATTGTAAAATATTTCTACACATATAAGTTTTTTATAACATATATGTGGGGTAAAAAAGATATTAAACACCCATCACCCAGCTGAAAAGTAGAATATTATCAGAAACTTTGAAGCCCTTAGAAGCCTCTACCCAATTGTACTATCCTGTATTTATCAGTCACTTGCTTTTCTTTATAGTTTTACTGCATATATATAAATATACCCCAAAAGACATTATTCTATTTTGCATATTTTGAACATTTAATTAGTAGTACTATTGTACTGTTCTTTTGCAACTTGTAAAGTTTTTGCTCATTAATTTTGTGAGATTCATCCATGTTCATAAGTAGAGCTAGAAATCCTTTGTGTGTGTATATCATAATCTATTTATTCATTCTCCTGTCAATTGATATTTGAGTTGTTTCCTTCCCCTTTTATTTTGGTGTATCATAAGCAATGTTGTATGAATTGTCTTACATGTGTACATAAGTGTGAGCACATGTGCTATTATCTCTAGTGAGAAACTGCTAGAGCTATAAGATATACCAACCTTCACTTTTTCTACATAACATGAAATAGTTGTTCAATTTACATTCTCACCAGCAGTGTATGAGGATTTCCACTGTTCCACAACCTTGGCAACATTATCTTGCCAGACATTTTTAAACTTTATATTATGGAAAAGTTCCAACATATACAAGAATTATATTATGAGCATTCTTCAGCTTCAACACTTACTGACCATGGCCAATCTGCCATGGGTCATCTTGGAGTATTTTAAAGCTAATTCCAGACATAATATCACTTCACCTGTAAAAATTTCAGAATGTATCCTTAAAAAATAAGGACGCTACCTTTTAAAAATTGAAGTAAAACTTACATACAGTAAAGTATGCAAATCTTAAGATTACAGCTCAGTGAATGGCGAACTTTCACATGTACCCACAGCTGTGAAACTACCACCCAGATCTAGAATGCTTCCAGTTCACCCAGAAAACCTTCTGGTCCTTCTTGTAGGACCTTATAAAAACGTAAGAACAAGACCACTATCACACCTAAAATTGAGTAACAAATCTTTAGTAGCATGAAATATCCAGTCAATGTTCAAATTTCTTCTGCTTTTGTTTTTGTTTCGTTAGTTTTGCTTTCCGCTCAAACCAGGGTCCAAGTAAAAGCCACCCGTTTCCAGTCCTTGGAGTTTATTTGATGAACAAAGCAAGTGGTTTGTCCTGAAGCTTCCCACTGTCTGAGTCTTGTTGGAGGTATTCTCCCGGTACCGTTTCACATGTTCCTCTGTTCCTCATTTCCAGTAATGTGTGTTTGTTAAATCCAGAGACTGGATCAGATTCAGGATCAAATTTCTGGCAAGAGCACTTTATAAGTGGTGGTGTGTTCTTCCATCAGGAGGTTGTATCTGTTTTGTTTGGAAAGGCAACAATCATTGATGATCATTGCTTAGTTCGTTAATTCACTGGAGGTTGCCAACTTGTGAGATGCTATCATTCCCTTTTCATTTATTAGCTAGAATATTTCTCTAAAGAGCAACTTCTGCTCATCAATTACTTGATTACCCTGAGATGCATTTTGTATGAGAAATTGCCAGACTCTAAATTTTCTACCAAAATAAAATAATATTGTGGTTTAAATTTTCTATTTCCCTAGTTACTAATGAGATTTTCCTAAGTTCCGTGTTTTTTCTTCTGTCAGTTGCCTGTTCTTGTCTTTTGTCCATTTCCTCCCATTGTACTATACGTACTATATGTCTTCTTACTGGTTTTTGAGTTGTTCACATAATCTGGATACTAATTCTTTGTTAGTTGCAAATATCTTCTGCTTTGTGGCATTCTGCTTTTGGCCTCTGGGCTATCCCTTGTTTTGTTACCAGCTTGGAAATGCATTAAAAGATGTTCATTTTGCCATGTAAAGGGCACAGATACGTATACCGCTAGCGACATGTGGTATAAATATAATGTGACATTTACTGGGAAACTTACAGGCAGGGAATCAGCAGACTGCATGGCCCCCTCCCCCCATCCTCTCTCTATTCTATGGATAAGTGTGCTTGGGCAAGGTATAGCTCATTTATAGAGAAATTAGACCATGAGAATAAAAGCTTCCTTATTAAGGAAACTAGGTTATTCCAAAGAGGAACTTCTAGAGCTCATTTTCTGGTAAAGCTGTCCTTTTGCTGAACTAGTACAGACCTGCTGAAGCAGCTCCTTACTAAGCTACAGAAATGCGAGAGGAAATGAACCTCCAGAGCCATCTTGATCTGTCTCTCCTTGTATCTGAGGTGTCCTGTAGTGGAGTAGCTTTTCAGATTATCTAGCCTCCCATTTTACCAGGAAGGGAAGTCCTCCAAAAAGTGTTTTTGAGGTCAACCGAATGCTTGCAATTAGACTGTGCCCAGAATAATACAAGCCAAGCTACACGTCACTGCCAAGTTAACCTTCCTGGAAATTTTGCCTTGTTCATGTTAGTCTCTGGATCAGAAGCTTTCAGTAGTACCCCATTTCCTAAATATTAATGTCCGTATTCCTCGGCTGGACATTCAAGGCCTTCTGCCATCTTGTTCCAATTCATTTCTCTGACCTCACCTTTACACAAATTTCCACCCCACTAAACCGGACTCGTTATTGTCCTTTAAGAGCACCACAAAATTCTACTGCTTTCCTTCTTCTCTCCAATTATCCAAGTCAGCAGTCTCCTCTAAGGTACAAACCAAAATCTCTCTTCTCTCTGAAGCATCCCCTGCTCAATCCTCCCTTGTGAACTATTTGATCATTGATTAGAAACAATGATTTTTGACAGTTAGTGTTCACCAAACACCCAAGTGCTCCCCACTTTTCCCAGCCCCCTTTGCGGTTGGGTTGGGGCTATGAGACTAGCTCTGGTCAGAGGACTATGAGAAAGTCACATGTGTGAATAGGACCAAGGCAGTTAAGAACTGATGCATTTCCCCCCCACCCTTGATTCCGCTACTGTGGGGATCCTGTGCTCTAGATGGTGTTGCTACAATTTTGTTGTTGCTGTTGTTGCTACAATATTGAGGAGAACCACCCTACTACCATTGAACTTTGTGGGAATGAGTAATAAACAATGGAACTTTGAGAGTTGATTTGTTATTGCAGCATTGACTAACCTATCCTCTTTTCATTTGGACAACATAAAAGTGCACTGTTTCTTGACTCTGACATTATTTTTCTTTCTCTTACTCATTATTTTGCCTACCAAGCCTCACCACCCCGTACTTTGAAAAAATACCTCCTATTCCAGAGGCACGATCCCTATAAGTGAGTGGCTTGTTCTTACAGCCCACAGTTGACCGGACCAGCACACCTGACTTAAGCTGGGCCATTGAGGTCCTCCCAATTATTTTTTCCTTGGAACCAAAACAAGTCAGCTCAACTTTTCTAGTGACTGGAGTTCTAGGATAAAACTGGGAGCTGTCAGCAGTCATGTCCAGATAGGAGGAGAAGCTGGTTTACAAGAGATTCAGTTGACACAGAGAAGCAGGGACATTTAGGACTGCTTCCTGTTGTTCCTGAGACCTACATGTCTCTTAATGCTTCCTCATCTTGATGTATCAAACCTTTCTTGGATTCCAAGATGCCATAAATGTCTTCTTGAGTCAGGTGCCCTAGACTGTCTGTCACCTGCAACCTAGCGAGTCCACCTGCCATCTGTCTACTCTTTTCCCTGTGGAAATATCATCAAACCAGCATAACAGGAATATGGAGAAATGTTTACCTTTGAGGTTGTCCCAAGTGGTAATAATGTTCCTTAAGGGCACCAGATGCCCTGATCCACACCAGGAATATTCTTGTCACACACCTCTACTTTAATATCAAAAAGAGATACATGGATTTTGGCTCCACAGAACCACAGAGAATGGGGTGAATAATGAAAGGAGTAGGGACCCCAAGGGCACAAACCTAGCCGTGCAGGAGGCAACAGAATTATGTGGTGTTAATAGGCTTAACAAGACTGTCTTCTGAGCTACTCAGAACAGCAAGGGTTATACTGTACAGTTCTCAAATCTTGCTTTGACAGGAGGGAGAGAGTTTTCTTGAAAATGTTTTAATTAATTGGAGGGACTTCCCTGGCCGGTCCAGTGGTTAAGACTCTGCACTTCCAATGCAGGGGGCGCAGGTTCGATCCCTGGTCAGGGAAACAAGATCCCACATGCCGTGCAGTGTGGCCAAACAAACAAAAACACACACAAACAAAAATAAAACATAAAAAAAGGCCTCTCTCATCTTCCGAGATGGCCCACACTCCGTCTATGGAGTGTGTATCTCCCTCAATAAACCTTCTTTCACTTAAAAAAAAAAGTTTTAATTAATTGAAATATTGTAGAGGGTGCTATTGGCATCCACCAGTATCCCCTCGATGTACCCCCGAAGGTCACCTGCAGCACCTGAGTCTCTTCATGAGTGCTTTCTCTGGGTACAGAGGTGTGCTCAGCCCATGTGCCAGACAAGCTGGAAGTATCAGGGGGGAAAAAACCCAAGAGCAATTTTAATCAACGAGGGATGAGAGTTGGTGGATAAATACCCCAGTGTTCTCACCCCTTGGCAGGACAGCCCCTAGGTGCATTCTGCAGTCTCAAAGGGACCCCAGTGGCGATGAGCACCGCTCATAAGCACAGTCTTTCGTCTCGTCCCTACATTTCCCCGGTCCCTCACCATACTTCCTTGTTAATAAACAACTTGGTCCCAAATCCTTATCTCTCAGGAACTATTTCAGGGAAACCCAAACTAAAATATTTTAAAATTATTATTGAGGTATAATTTACATGCAGTAAAAGTTACTTTTTTAGAGTACAGTTCTAGGAGATTTGAAAGTCACAGTTGATCATGTATACCTTAAATTTACACAATATTATATGTCAATTATATTTCAATTAAATAAATAAATAAAATTTAAAAATTCTTAAAAAAGAAAGAAAGACACAATTGTGTAAATACCACCACATTTCTATCACTCTCCCCCTCCCTGAAATTCCCTGGCAATCATTTGTAGTCAAACCCTCCCTCCACCTGCCAGCCCCTCGTAACTGCTGCTCGGTTTTCTGTCCTTATTCCAGTATGTCATAGATGTAAATGGAATCATACACTATGTCGTCTTTTTGAGTCTGGCTCCTTTCACTTAGCAAAATGCATTTGAGATTCATTCACGTTGTTGAGCAAATCAGCAGTTTGTTCGTTTTTATTGCTGAGTAGTATTTCATGATATGAATATATCACAGTGTGTTTATCCCTTCACCAGTTGGAGAACATTTGGGTTGTTTCCAATCTTTGGAGGTTATACATAAAGACATTACAAACATTCACATACAGACTTTCAAATGAATATAAGTTTTTATTTCATCTGGGTAAACACCTAGGAGTGTATAAGGTACATTCGTAAAAAGCTATTCAATTGTTTTCCAAACACCAATGCATGGGAGTTCCTCATCTGTACTTAGTATTTTCAGTTTAAAAAATTTTAGCCATTCTGATAGGTGTGTAGTGTTATCTCATTGTGGTTTTAATTTGCATTTCCCTAATGACTAATTACTTTGAGCATTTTTTCACGAGCTTAATCACCACTCATGTATCTTTTTTGCTGAAGTAGCTGTTCAGATCTTTAGCTCATTGCTCTCTTATTGTGTTTTGAACATTCTTAAGACATTCTTGAATTTCAAAATGAGAGCTTTATTGATTTCTGTTTAGAACTGCAGTTATACTCATTTTTAAAAATCAGGCAGCACATAAAAGTTTAAAGAAAGTGAAAACAAAATTAGAGACCCTTACTCTGATTCTTTTAGTCACAATGAGAGGAAAGTTTCAGGACACCAAATGACAGAGACCCATCAAAGGTAAATCATTTTACTGATGATGCTTAGCAACATTCCGATGTTAAAAATTAAAAGTAGAACTACCGGGACTTCCCTGGCAGTCCAGTGGTTAAGCCTCTACACTCCCACTGCAGGGGACACAGATTCGATCCCTGGTCGGGGAACTAAGATCCTGCATGCTGCGTGACGTGGCCAAAGCAAAAAAAAAAAAAAAAGAACTACCATATGATCCAGCAATCCCACGGCTTGGTATACATCCAAAGGAAATAAAAAGAGGATATCGAAGAGATAGTTGAAATCCCGTATTCACTGTAGCATTATTCACAACAGTCAACATACGGAAACAACCTGTTCATCAATAAATGAACGGATAAAGAAGATGTGGTATGTATGTGTGTGTGTGTATGTATATGTATATATATGTATACATACACACACACACACAATGGAATATTATTCAGCCATAAGGAAAAAGGACATCATGCCATTTGTGACAACACGGATGGATCTTGAGGGCATTATGGTAAGTGAAGTAAGCTAGACAGAGAAAGACAAATACTGCATGGTATCACTTTTATGTGGAATCTAAAACAAACAAGCAAAAAAAAAGTCAAACTCATAGGGAGAGGTGGGTAAAAGGGTACAAACTTTCAGCTATGAGATGAATAAGGTCTGAGGTTCAAATGTAAAATGTGGTGACTATAGTTGATAACACTGTACTGTAGAATTGAAGTTTGCTAAGAGAGTAGAACTTAAATGTTCTCACACACACACAGAGATAAATATGTGAGGTGATGGGATGTGTTGATCAACTAGGTGAGGGAAATCCTTTCAAAATGTGCACATATATCAAATCACCACTATGTACACTTTAAAAATCTTTCAATTTTATTTGTCAAATATACCTCAATAAAGCTAAAAAACAGTGTGGGATCTGGACATGCACCTGTTGCCAAGCTCCACTGGCATGTACGACCACAGCCCTGCTCGAGGATGGAGATATGGTCTGTATATACTTTTTTTTAAATTGAAATACAGTTGATTTACAACGTTGTGTTAGTTTCCGGTGTACAGCACAGTGATTCCATATATATATTCTTTTTCAGATTTTTTCCCTTATAGATTACTATGAAATATTGAGTAGAGTTCCCTGTGCTATACAGTAGGTACTTGTTGGTTCTCCACTATATACATTTTTAATACCTTCTCTCAGGTGGAAACCATGGCAAACAACTCTCTTACCTCATGTAAGGTGGTGAAACAGTGAAATCCAAGCACAACTCTGTTACCTCATCCAGGTGCTGTGGGATGAGTCTGTCTCTGTTCTCTAATAAAACTATTTAACACCAGTCAAGCACTCTTTATTCACAAAGGACTTCTCACAGAATTCTACAAATGTGATATATTCTCTTTCTTTGAAAAAGAAGTTTTGTTTTCTTGAAAAAGACACACAGACCTAGCTAAATAGTCAACGTTTATTAAATCTATGTGCTTTGCAAAAGGAGGGGAAAAGTCATTAAATGGTAGTTTCAGAGGATGTCCTAAGAATCTCTCGTAATATCTATTAATATAAGATAGAGGAACAGGGCTTCCTTGGTGGCGCAGTGGTTGAAAGTCCGCCTGCCGATGCAGGGGACACGGGTTCGTGCCCCGGTCCGGGAAGATCCCACAAGCCGCGGTGCGGCTGGGCCCGTGAGCCATGGCCGCTGAGCCTGCGCGTCCGGAGCCTGCGCTCTGCAACGGGAGAGGCCACGACAGTGAGAGGCCCGCGTACCGCAAAAAAAAAAAAAAAAAGATAGAGGAACAGTGCTGATATTTTCCTTTTTAACCTGATTCTTTTTTCTATGCACATATACACGCACACACAAAATAGCATATAAAATAGATAATATTTTGTAACAATGTGAATGTAATATATATCATGGAAATCTTTTCAAATCAAAGAATAAGGATCTATGTTAATCCTATTTAATGGTTGCCCAGTACACACTGTGTTAATATAATTTATTTATGCAATCCCCTACCTCTGAATATCAAGGTTGTGTGTAACACCTACATATTACATTTGCTAAGTGAACTGTCTCTCTTTGTCCTTTGACCACTTTTTTATTGGGTTATTGAAAAATACCTTAAATATTAGTGATATTAAATATAGTTAATTAGTTTAAACATTTTAACAATCATGAGAAAACTTCTTTCCTTTCTTCCTCAATAATTTAATTTTTAAAACATTATGCAGGACCTCCCTGTGCAGTGGTTAAGAATCCACCTGCCAATACAGGGGACACGGGTTCGAGCCCTGGTCCGGGAAGATCCCACATGCCGCGGAGCGACGAAGCCCGTGCGCCACAACTACTGAGCCTGTGCTCTAGAGCCCGTGCTCCACAACAAGAGGAGCCACTGCAACGAGAAGCCCGCACACTGCAATGAAGAGTAGCCCCCACTTGCTGAAACTAGAGAAAGCCCACGCACAGCAACAAAGGCCTAATGCAGCCATAAATAAATAAATTAATTAATTAATTAAAACAAAACATTATGCAGGTCCTAGCATGCAAGGTGGTTGGAGTTCACATAAGGAAGGCAGCCAAGCAGGGTGACAGCCTGGCAGGCATTAGAAGAGCACATACAGTGGAACTGAGTGATAAGTAAATATACTGAGGATGATGAGAGGCAGGAGAAGGGAATTACAAATAAAGAAAAGGAAAAAACTAGAGTGAGCATTATGTATTGCATTGGGGTTACAGGGACTGATGTGAACTAATGGTATGGAATATAGAGATGTAGAAACAGATATATATGTTTGTATATATGTGTGTGTGTGTGTGTGTGTGCAGAAAATACAAGTGTGAGTGTGTACACATTTATATATCCCCTTGCTCTGTCCACTAAGAGGACCTGTAGCAATGAGCACACCTAAAGCCTAGATCTTGGTATCTAAATTCCTTTTCTCCACTAAAAGGACTCCTTGTAGAAATGGCTGATTCCAGGTCTGGGGAATGGAAAGTGTAAACTGAGTCGGCAATGTTTTGTACCAGAAAGTAAGGAAGTGCTTAGAGACTGATGTGCCATATCAAAAGGACACAGGAGTCACCTTGAATGGGGCCCAAATCTGGGACAAACCTGGGATAATTTGAGCATCAAAATAAATAATGACAGTAACATTACATTCCACTGGATAGAAAAGGAATCCACCAATCCACATTGATATAAATAGACAAATGAGTAAATACATGGGGAGAAGGCCAACTAATACGTTTAAAAGGAGTGATGGAATTAGAAAATTACCCCTTGTCAATCATTATGCTAGTATTATTCAGGCAGGAAACAGCAGTTGATGCTAAAACTGGAAGGTGAAAGTTGGATGAGAACAGGATATTTACACAGCCTCAAAGTTCCTTCTTACAAAATAGTGAGTAATTATGAGAGGAAAAAGAGTAACCTTACCACCAGACACTATTATTATTTTCAGACCAGCTGACATCATGAGCTACCTGATGTACAGTAAGAAAAGCACACCATCACTTCTCTGATGTCCCTGTCAAACGTGGGTAACTTAATCTAATCCTGAGAAAAGAAACACCAGACAAACCCAACTGAGGGATATTCTGCAAAATAACTGAGGACCTATTCCAGGTCAGAGAAAACTGAAGAGACATAACAAGACATATATACACATGACAACGTGTGACCCTGGATTGGATACTTTTGCTTTAAAGGACGTTATTGAGACAGTTAATGAAATCTGATGGTGTCTCTGGGCGAACAGTATATGGGAACTCCTTGTACAGTTCTTGTCATTTTTCTGTAAGTTTGAAATTATTTCAAACTAAAAAGTAAAAAGAAAAAAAAAATCATAAACAGGGGAAAGCCAGAAGAGTGACAGATTTATAGTCAGATGTGGGAAGAGGGCGGAACACTCAAATACTCAGACACTTCTTTGTGGTAAATGGATGAAAGAAAAGCCTTTAAATGAAAGGAGAAACAAAAATGCTCGTGTGGTTGTAAAATATCAATATTTCTTGCACAGGCCTTTAGTGAAAGTACCTCAGCAAGTGACATTTGTATTAATTAGCAAAACATAACAGAAAATAGATCAATCCAAAAAGGAGGCAGGGACTTCCTTGGGGGTCCACTGGTTAAGACTCTACCCTCCCCAAAGCAGGGGGCCCAGGTTCAATCCCTGGTCAGGGGACCAGAGCCCACATGCCACAACTAAAAGAGCCCGCATGCCGCAACTAAAAGATCCCACATGTGGCAACAAAGGATCCCACATGCCGCAACTAAGACCCGGCGCGGCCAAATAAATAAATATTAAAAAAAAAAAAGGAGGCAGGCCTGCATAGGTCAATGTGATTATTGCCACTATCTCACAAACAACTACATAGTGAAAAGCAAGAGTTTAAAGTAAAGAAATATCATGAAGTTCAAAATCCAATAAAAAACACAGTACTGGAAAAAAAAGATATATATAGTACTGTGGGCCCAGAGCCAGAGGATATTCTCAGAATGGCCTTCAGACCTAAATTTAATCATCTGGATTTTTTTTTTTTAAGAACCATCCTAGTCAACCTTTTCAAAAAGGATAAACCTTTTAAGAGGGAGTCTGTATTTCCTCATAAAGGTGGAAGAAGCACACCAAGTCCTCAGCTGAGTTAATCTCCAGAAAGCAGGCTCTATTGTAGCATTGCACAGCATACTGCAGAGACATTGCTCACGGCAAATTTATTTCATGTGGTCGTGTACAAGCATATCCATCAAGGAGCTTATGGACTGGCAGTGCATGTCCTAACTATGTCTGTACTTCTGTTAAAATAAAATATATGCTCTTTCCTATGGTCTTGACAGCAGCTTTGAGGAGGACCTGAGCCATTATCACTAATCCAATTTTACAAGTCAGGAAACCACATCTAAACAAGATGAAGCGCCTTTCCCAAAGTTGATTCTGATAGGTGGCAGAGTTTGGGCTCAACATAGAGGCACCATCGCTAAATTTGCTGCAATTTCCACGATACCAGACTCACTCAAAAACATCACAAATCAGCAGTAAGCAGTAACTCTGTGGTCTCAAACCATTGTTCATATGTTATGATCTGTAGCTCAGGAAGCTCATTCATTCAATAATAGCTAGTATGAAGTACTCATTTGTAACTCATTTCTGAACATCTAATATTTATTGGAAGTAGCAACAAGTACTTAAAATGTTTGTTAGTGATTATATGACAGAAGCTGAACAATAAAGCCTTTCCCATAATCTCCTCGTGCACACTCCTCCAGATTTCTTGATTAGATGATGTTCTGTTCAGATTGATAGTCAAGATACACACAAAATATGTTGAATCAGACCAGGTTATAGGTTACAGCCCAGAATCTGTGCCAGCAAGTCTGATTATCTATGGTCAGCTAGAAATCAAGATCAGCACTTGTAAAATAAGTTCCAGACAGTTTCAGAACAAACAATGCTCTTCAAGAAACATTTTCTAGAATGCTTAACTGATGTGGCATCAGACTTGAAAGACAATTCAGTGGATTTGCATCATGGTGAAAAAAAAAAGAAAAAGAACCATTTACCCAAGTCTGCCTGTAATGTTTTTCACATGTTTTAAATATGGCATAAGTAGATATAATGGAAGTGTCAGATGAGATTATGTCACTATTTCATCTTTAAAAGTCAATGAACATTCCAGCATAATTCATATGCTTGCTCTCATTTTTTAAAAGGTGGTGAAGTAAAGACCTGGATAAGGGACTACTATTTATTTAAAAGCTATTCAGGGACTTCCCTGGCAGTCCAGTGGTTGAGACTTCGCCTTCCAATGCAGGGGGTGCAGGTTCAATCCCTGGTCGGGGAGCTAAGATCCCACATGCCTCACGGCTAAAAAACCAAAACATAAAGCAGAAGCAATATTGTAACAAATTCAATAAAGACCTTAAAAATGGTCCACATCAAAAAAATCTTTAAAAAAATAAATAAAAGCTATTCATTCTACAAATATTTATCAACTATGTTCCAGGCACACAGTCTAAGTGAATGTACCGTTTTCTCAAGTTAATAATGAAAATGAAGTAAGTTTTAGTTCACATAGCACTGGCAATACCAGGCATCCCTGAGCATACTTGAAACCCCCAATACTAGTTCTTTTAGAATATTGTTTTGGATCAACTAAGGCACTTTCTAAAGTATTCATGTCAAAGATATAATTGTCTTAGGGAATTATATCAGGATTAAATCAAACAGTGTCATGTTGAATGTTTAGAGATGTTGTAAAGAATGGGATTAATGTGCTTGGGAAAAAAAGTAGGGGAACTAGTTGGAAAAGTGGCGGCTGAGAGTAGAGGATGGAGGTAACGGATAGTACAGTGAAAGAAGCAAGAAGACCCAGAGGGATAGAGAACTAAATGTAAACCTGAGAAGCTGAGAATAACGCTGTTGGTTTCCTACCCAATAGCTCTTACCCTTTCCTTTCTTCCTTGCAGACAGAAGCCACTTCCCATCACAAAGGGTGAACAAGCCAGATACTTTCCCAGCATTCAGTGCAGCTAGAGGTTCCCATGTAATCTGGTTCTGGCCAATGAGAGGTGGGGAAGACCTTCCTCCTTATTAACACAGACTCTGCCTACCTTTTCCACGCCATTGAACATAATTGTGTAAGGATGTGATGCTTGGAATTGCTGCAACTGTTTGGGGACTATAAAGGAAGACATCATGGGGTCCTAAGGAGACATACCACATGCATTGACAATGGCAGAGTAAAAAGATGAATCAACTCAGGGACTACACTTCTCATTACGTGAAATTTTAAAAGTTTTTGTTGTTTAAGTCACTTTCCATCCTTTTTTTTTTTTGCCACGCTATGTGGCATGCAGGATCCTAGTTCCCTGACCAGGGATCGAACCCGTACCGCTGCAGTGGAAGTGTGGAGTCTTAACCACTGGACCACCATGGAAGTCCCCCATCAAATTTTTTGTTGTTGCTACTTGCAGCTGAAAACATTCTAATGAATACATTTTTATTACTGCCTTAGAATAAAGTCAAAATTACTTTCTATAACTTATAAAGTTCTTAAACTCTTAATTATCTAGCCCTCATTTACCTCTCTAAGCTAATCTCTGACCATTTTTTGCATTCTTCAGTTTTTTCAGTTCTCTAGCCCAAAGTCTTCTCCTTCCCTAGTTTCTAACTGGAACCCTCTCCACTCCTACCACTTCTGCTTGACCTGGCCACTACTGCTCATTCTTTAGGACTTGGTGAAATGTCACATCCTCCTAGAAGCCATTACTGACCACCCAGATTATGTATTTGCCACATTTATGATGTCCGTAGAAACGTGAACTTCCATAGTTAGAGCACATTTTCTACTCTATTGTAACTGTTTCAGACAGTTAGCCCGTGCAGGTCAGGCTTGTGTCTCTCTTATTCATCACTGTATCCTAAGAACCTAGATGGTACCTAGCAGTCATATCTATGGAACACACGAAGGAGTTGTAGGATATTGGAAACAAAATAATTTCAAAGATCAACTAGGAAAAGGCAAACACCTCACTAGAAAAATGTACAAAGACATGAGAGACGATTTCCAAATGGTTATAAACAGATGAAAAGATGGTCAGCCCCTGTGACAGTCAAGAAATGCAAATGAAAAGAATAATACTTTTCACCAACAGATTGGCAAAATGAAAAAGAACTTTTCAATACTGGGAATGTTGTAATGAAATGGACAATCTCGTGCACACTGTAGGAGTGAGTATAAATTGTATAAACTTTCTAGCCATAAATATCAACGTTTAAAATGTGCCTACCGTCTGACCAAGCAATTTCTTTAGAATGTATTCTAAGGAAATAATCAGGCAATGTATAAAGACATTTGTCTATGGATAATTTAAAAACTGTAAACAGGGCTTCCCTGATGGCGCAGTGGTTGAGGGTCTGCCTGCCGATGCAGGGGACATGGGTTCGTGCCCTGGTCCGGGAGGATCCCACATGCCGCAGAGCGGCTGGGCCCGTGAGCCATGGCCGCTGAGCCTGCGCGTCCGGAGCCTGTGCTCCGCAGCGGGAGAGGCCACAACAGTGAGAGGCCCGCGTACCGCAAAAAAAACCCCCACAAACTGTAAACAACTTAAATGCCCATCCATATAGAAGTTGTGCACACATAGTGGCATTCTTCAAAGCTTTAAAAAAGATGAGATAGGAAAAACCAAGATGTCTTGATATGGATAAATATTTATGACAAGATTAATTTAAAAAGCAGATACAGAGCATTAATATATAATAATGTCATTTAAAATGCATGTTAAAATTGATTTAAAAAACAAATTTAAGACAATTAAACCAATTAAGTTGTTGAAACAAACTGTTCAAAAATCATGTTGGACCAAGATGGATATATCCAGCCACTAGTTTTGAACCTTTTCAGTCGGAGAATGTCCAGTTTACATTTACAAAGATTAGTCACACATACATTTTAAAGTGGGTCACTTAGGGTGAAAATTGCAGTAATGCTTAGTATTACTGGGACCCTAAAGTTACACACACACAGAAAGATTTAGTTTTGTATCTTTTCAGCCACTGATGTTTATCTTACCTAATTAGTCCTGTTTTTTTGCCTCTTAGAGATATATATACTTATTTTATACTTAAGTTGATTCGATGAGGCTTTTTTCATAGGAAGAGAAATAAACTTCTGATGAAAAGGAAAAAATGCCTGTTCTTCTTTTTCCTGCTGGATATTCCTAGAAAGAGGAGAGAGATTTAAAATGTTAACAATAAAATGTACCAAAAAAAAAAAAAAAAAAAGAGGAATCTGGGTACAAAGCACTTTCCTTTCGATCAGTCGTCCAGCTACAGCCCCATTTTCACTCTCACTTCTGCGCTGCCAGCTGCTGTCAAGGCTTTGGGGGATTCTTCAGCGTAAGGTTGCTTCTCAATTTTCTCCCATCAGGCTTAGGGTTTCATTTTCTCAGCTCCCCCAATTTTATTGCTGTTGTTTTCTTTCATTCTCTTTATCCTTGTTAATGTATGTCTTAAAATAATAACAACAACAGCAAGAAATCTTTTCTGTGTTTTTATTGGAGGTTTTGGAACAGAGTGAATAGAAACGTGTATGTTTCACTCGCCGCCCTCAAACATTAAAATGTGACAATCCACATAAAATTTGAAGCACGGTTCCCCGGTCAGTGCTGTTAGCTGCTATTATTTTTATTAGTGTGCTCGTTCCCTTTTTAAATCAGACTGCTTGGTCTGCCTCTTCTGGCTAGTCTTTCTCCTTGTCCTGTCTAAGCATAGATACTTCCTAAGATTCTGTTCTCCAACCTCCTATTTTTTTTGTTTTGTTTTGTTTTGGGTTTTTTTTTCGCGGTACGCGGGCCTCTCACTGTTGCGGCCTCTCCCATGGCGGAGCACAGGCTCTGGACGCGCAGGCTCAGCGGCCATGGTTCACGGGCCCAGCTGCTCCACGGCATGTGGGATCTTCCCGGACTGGGGCACGAACCCACGTCCCCTGCATCGGCAGGCGGACTCTCAATCACTGCGCCACCAGGGAAGCCCTCCAACCTCCTATTTTTTTAAGCTCACCTATGATTCCAATACAGAGGGCATCGAAATATACATACCAACTCCTATCTCTTCTGGGCTAGAGATCCACTTTTCAACCGTTAGCATGATCCCAACACTTGCGAACCTTAGAAGCTTGATGCTGAACTTGATGCTCATCTATCCATACAACCAACTCTTCTCCTCCAGACATCTATTTCTTTTCTTTTTCTTTTTTCTTTCTGGAGTTGGCATCACCGAATCCTTGAAGCCTTGAAACCTGGCTTTTAGGTCAAATGCCTTATTCTCCCTTAGCCCCTCCGTTCAATCATTTGTCAAACCACGTAGCTTCCCCCTTGGAAATGGCTCTCATTTCCATCCTTTTTTCTCTGCTTGTCCGTGGACCATTCAACATCCCTGTTTTCCATCTCCCATCTCACCTCACTCAAATCTACCTTACTAGCCACTGAAGATTTCTTCCTAAAGGGTAGTTGTTGATAATGAGTAAATGAACTACATATTCAGCCTTATCCTTAACACTCATGTAGAGGTTCTCTACATTCTAGACAAGGGTAGAGTACAGTAGACATTTACAAGCGTTTACTTTAGCATTTGACCTTTGACTGTTTAAAAGTGAGTCTCTAAAAGGCCAGAGACATTTGCTAATTTACTATTTTCCTGAAGCACAAGTTCAATTCACAGCTATAAAGTCGGTGACAAAAAAGTCACTTAATTATAAGCGTGCTTCCAACTATCCCACCACCACACGGCAATCTGGCTTTGTTGCTTTCTACGTATCATCATGTATTTAGTAATTTTTATTGAGGTTCTGAAGGGAGCACATGTATTTTTCAATTCCATTTTACTGTCTTTTAGAATGAACAGTACATGCTAGAAATGGCAGTTGTGATTTTTGTTGTTTTACAAATCTAACTCTTGGGTCAAGGGTTACCACACTGGCTAATCCTTAAAAATGCCCAGTGCTTCCTGGTTTCCAGAGCTTTGCTCCCACTGTTCCCTCCCCCAGTGTTTCCATTGTCTATTGCTACATAAAAAACCACCCCCAAACCTAGTGGCTTAGAAAAATAATCATTTATCTGCTCAGAAGTGTATTTACAATTGGGGCAATATTCTAAGATAGTCTGTCTCTGTTCCATGTGGTGTCATCTTGGGGGGCGCTCAAGGTAGAGCATCTACCTCCAAGACGGCTCACTCAGAAGCCTGGTTGCTCATGCTGGATGTTGCCGGGAGTTCAGATAAAGCCTTGGGGGTTGAGGGAGCATGGCTAGGGCTTGAATTTCCTCCACGTGGGCCTCTCCAGGTGACTGCTTGGGCTTTCTCATTACATGGAAGCTGGGTTCCAAAAGGGAGGAAACAGAAGCTGCCATAAATTTTTAATGCCTGGGCTCAGAATTCCCAGAATGCCATTTCCTCCACATTCTATTGCTCAAGGCAGAAACAGGCCTAGCTCAGATTCAAAGAGAGGGCACATAAGCTCTAACTCTTGATGGCAGGAGTGGTGTGCATGTACCAAAAAAGGGAAGTTTTGGGGGGCTGTGTTTGAAGACTAGCTACTACCATCCACCTTTTGGCCATAATACATTTCCTTCCCATATGAAAAATATACTTATCTCCTTCCCTAAGATATCAAAATCTCTCATCCCCTTATACATCAGTTCATAGTCTAGGACAGGGATGAACAAATCACAGCCTGAGCCAAATCTAACCTGTGGGCTCTTTTAGTACAGCCCCTGAGATAAGAATGGTTTTTAGATTTTTTACAGGATTATAAAAAACAAAAACAAAGAGTACTAAGTGACAGGGATCACACATGTGACCTGCAAAGCCTAAAATATTTACTGTCTGGCCCTATACAGGAAAAGTTTGCCAGCTCCTGGCCTAGGATATCAGCATCTAAGTCAGATCCAAGCACAGATGTGGCTTCTTGGGTGTGGTTCCTTGACTATGGCTCCTCAGACATGGTTCCTCTTGATCTGAAGACCAGTGGACTAAGGGGACAAAATATCTGTCTCTCACATACCCAATATCTAATGGTAAGGTAGGGACAGAAACTCTATAATAGATACTCCCATTTAAAAAGGGGAGAATAAGAGAGGGGCATGGAAGCTGGTCCATAGCAATTCTGAAACCCAGCTTGTCAAATGATATCACTTCCTTACTTATGCTCACTCCTGCTCTTTGGGAATAATTCTCAGTGGCTCTTTCATCCTTCTTGAGTTATCTTCCCTTTTGGAAACAGCTCATAATTGCAAATGGGTAGCTTCCTCAGCCTGCTTCCTGCCTATAACATCAAAGGTCCAGAGGCCTCTTTTCATTATGAGTAGGCTCTGTCTATTTCAGTGCAAGCTAGTAGAGATCCTTAAAAAGCCAGAGGTTTCTTTTTTTTCTTCTTTTTTAAAATTTATTTATTTTTGGCTGTGTTGGGTCTTTGTTGCTGTGTGTGGGCTTTCTCTAGTGCGGGCGAACGGGGGCTACTCCTCGCCGCAGTGTGCGGGCTTCTCATTGCGGTGGCTTCTCTCGTTGCGGTGCATGGGCTCCAGGCTCGTGGTCTTCAGTAGTTGTGGCACATCGGCTCAGCAGCTGTGTCTCGTGGGCTCCAGAGCGCAGGCTCAGTAGTTGTGGCACACGGGCCCATTTGCTCCACGGCATGTGGGATCCTCCCAGGCCAGGGCTCGAACCCGTGTCCCCTGCACTAGCAGGTGGACTCCCAACCACTGAGCCACCAGGGAAGCCCCCAGAGGTTTCTTACACTTAAAGTTATAATCATCTCCCTTAGGCAAAAGCTGTACTCATATTTCTTGCCAAGACAGTCCCTTCTCTACCTTTTGACACTATTGTAGGACAATGTCATTTAGATCCCCAGAAGCCCTGCTGTCTAGTTGAAAGGATCTGTGAGGTACTACCTTAAATTTTTCTGAGATATTAACTTATCTATTATTGCATAACAAGTTACCCCAACACTTAATGGCTTAAAACAACAAACTGTTATCTCACAGTTTCTGTTGGTTAGGAATCCAGGCTCTGCTTAGCTGGGTCCCTCTGCCTCAAGGTCTCTCAAAGGTTATAAACCAAGATGTCAGCCAGGGCTATGATCTTGTCAACCTAATTTATGTCAGTTTACCATACAAGATATCACAGATTGGTGGCTTAAACAATAGACATTTTTTTTTCTCACAGTTTTGGAGGTTGGAAAGTCCAAGATCAAGGTGCCAGCCATTGGCGTTTGGTGAGGGCCCTCTTCCTGGCTTGCAGATGGCCATCTGTAACCTCACATGGCAGAGAGAGCAGAAACTCTAGTGTCTCTTCTTACAAGGGCACTAATCCTATCATGGAGGCTCCACCCTCATGATCTCATCTAAACCTAATTACCTCTCAAAGGTTGTACATCCTAATACCATCACATTGGGGATTAAGGCTTCACAATATGAACTTGGGGAGGATACAAACATTCAGTCCATAACAGGTTTCATCTAAGGCTGCACTTAGGGGAAGATCTGCTTCCAGGCTTACTCACATAGTTGTTGGCAGGATTCAGCTCCTTGTGGGTTGTTGGACTGAAAGCCCCAGTTCCTTGCTGGTCCTTGGATGGAGGCCTCCACCATTCCTTGACACATATGCCTCTCTATCAGGAAGCTCACATCATAGCAGCTGGCTTCCATCAAAGGCAGCAAGTGAGAGAGCAAGAGAGGGTGTGTAAAATGGGAGCTGTGGTCTCTTTATAATCTGACCTTGGAAGTGATATCTATCACTTTTGCCATGCTCTTTTCATTAGAAGCAAGTCACTATGTCCAGCCCACACTCACAGGGAAGGGGTTACACAAGTGCTTGAACACCAGGAGGTTGGGGATCACTGGGGGGCCACCGTAGAGGCTGCCTACCATGGGGTCTTCTAGCTACATCCTTGTCTTGAACTTTACCTAAGGCCAGGTTTTCCTGGTTTAACCTTTGCCCCTAGGCCATTTTTTATTTTGAGAGTTTTGTCTTCTGCAGAATCTAGGAACGAAGAAGTTTTATTTCAAATCCAGCAAGTCCTGGCTTCTTTAGGTTTCCTCCAGATTCTGACTGAAAACGGAACAGTTCCTTTTTTCTTTAGCTCACCTCACTTCTCTTGTGCTAAATCATAAGCATCTACAAGAAACCATCCAACCCTTTTGACATTCTATCCAGATCTAGCTAGATCCACATGTTCATAAGGTATCTCTTCTTTCATGTAATAGCAGGCTAGTTTGGCTAATTGTTCTTCCGTTACATATATGGGGTCTCCTTTTCTCCTGCCTGCAGTGACAATACTCTCACTGTCTTTTAACAATGCTCTCCAGGACCTCCCCGGCAGTCCAGTGGTTAAGACTTTGCGCTTCCACTGCAGGGGGCACGGGTTCGATCCCTGGTCAGTGCAGCCACAAGAAAGAAAGAAAGAAAAAAAAACCCAATGCTCTTCGCTAGCAGACTCTTCAAAGTTCTTCCAGCTTCCATCTTCCACCTGATCCTAAAGCCACTGCCACATGTTTTGCGTTTTTGTAATGGCAGGATCCCATTTCTAGGTATGCGAATTATGTTTCAGTTTATCTACTGCTGTATAACAAACCACCCTAAAACTTAGTGTTTTAAATATCACATATTAATGCATATATGTAGAATCTAGAAAAATGAACCTATTTGCAGGGCAGGAGTAGACATAGAGACATAGACAGAGAATGGACATGTGGACACAGGGTGGGGAAGCAGGGAGGAAGAATTGGGAGATTAGGATTGATGTATATACACTACTATGTCTAAAATAGCTAGCCAGTGGGAACATGCTATAAAGCACAGGAAGGTCAGCTCAGTGCTCTGTGACGACCTAGATGGGTGGGATGTGGGGGCGTGGGAGGAAGGTCCAAGAGGGAGCGGATATAGGTATACATATCGTTGATTCAGTTCACTGTACAGCAGAAACTAACACAACATTGTAAAGCAATTATACTCCAAAAAAAACCCCTTAGTGTTTTAAAACAAAAGCAGTCACTTTTTTTGCTAAGAATTTTGCAATTTGGGCGACTCAGTGAAGACAGCTCATGTCTCTTCCATGTGGTGTCAGCTGGGGCAGATCAACTAGGGCTGGAGTATCCACTTCTAAGATAACTCACTCACAAGGCTGGGAATTGGCCACAGCTGTCTGCTGAGAGCCCTGCTGTAAGCTGGGGACCCAATTCTCTTCCAGTGGGCCTCTCCACATGGCTGCATGGGCTTCCATAAATGTTGGAGGGAAGTGATTGAATCTCAGAACTATTTTAGGAGGTAAAAATCAGGATGTTGCACAACAATGGGAATATACTTCACATCACTAAACCATGCACTTAAAAGTGGTTAAGATGGTAAATACAATGTTGTGTGTGTGTTTAGCCACAATTAAAAATTAATAGATAAAATCAGGGGAGGGTGGTGATGGCCTGGAGGTGGGTGGGGGCAGGGGTGAGGGAGAGAGATGTGTTAAGAATGACAAAAACTAATCAAACACAGCCTCTGGCTTCAAAAACATTTTTGGTCCAGCGGAGGATGTAGAAGAGTTAACAGAAAATCACAACACATGTGCTAGATACTGCAGCTTTCTGCCAAGGTGCTAACAGAGTTACAAAGCCCATGCCATGCAAATTGCCTCAGAATAGACCTTTAACGCCTGCAATTCCCAGAGACGAACATTTAAGGCATAATTATAGGTTTGGATTTCTTAAAGCAAACTTCAAAATGAACACTGCTAGAGAAACAGAAATGAGGAATGAAAACTACAGGTGCATAGAATATGTCCCTATCAATCTAGCAAGCAACCTTCCAGGCCAGAAGCAATGAAGTAAAGTGGTGGGCAGGGGGAAAAGCAGGTGTTTCTTGGTCATTAGCCCTGTTTTTCTAGGATATAAAATCCCTTTGTTGTCTTAGTATGTCTAGAAACTATTGCTACCGAGGAGATCTCATGTTGAAACTTTCTTTTTTTGAAGTAGTAAACAGGTCATAAAGATCATTTATATCCTGAATGAATGTACATCCCCTCCCCCAACTCTTTTGCCTCACTCACAAAGTTGTGTAAATACCCAGTCTATTTATAGATTTTCATTGAGTTTTGCTGGCAACTTAACTCGATTGTTCTTCCAAATAAGTCTAAACCATTCTTCTTAGAAAGGGCAAAATAGGAGTCCCTCTTTTCCTGGTATATTACCCCATCCCCAGGGTGTTTTCTGAAAATATGCTGAATTTCACACTCACCATTGACTGTATGTTATAGATTTCCCTGCTTTATTGTAAATTGCCTGATGTGTCTGTCAGTTGATTGGCTGAGTGGTGGTCTTGGGCCCCTGTGCTGAGTGGTGTGATTTTATTTTTTACTTTTTGAAATCTCATCAGCTGTCCCATTCTGCACAAGCTCTCTATCTAGGGTCTCCCGCAGCAAAATAACGACTGAAGTCCACTTCCATGAAATCTGCCTAGTGCCTTTGTGGTGCTCTCCATGCCGAGACACCTCGGCTAATTCAGTCCCTTCTGCAAGGTCTTGGAAGGATCTGTTCGTATCATTCAAGCCCTAGAATCAGTACCTGATGAGAATGTGTTCATTCATTCAGAAATAATTATTGAGCGCCTACTATGTGTTAGGCACTGTCTCAATGTTGTGAACACAAGAATAAACAAGCCAGACAAGGATCCTCTCATGGAACTTATTCTCATTTTTTATTCCAGAGGGTTTTGACTTTTAACAATGGACAAGGTGCCAACTTGGCTTCAAGACAAAGGAATCAGGTTCTCTGCTTGAGATTAAGCCACATTTCCTTGGATGGGGGTAGGGGAGGTTCTCCAAGCACACTAGGACCACCCAACATCCACCTACTTGTAAGTGGAGTCTGATGGGGACTATCAAGGACTAGGTCAATTGTTATTTTTCTTGGTCCTCGGCCAGGCTCCATGAAGACAATGCCTTTCTGTGGAGTGTATTCAGGAACAGGCAAGAATGGCCAAGGAGGGCAAAGTGCCGGCATTATTGGTCAGCACAGGGGCCCAAGACCACCACTCGGCCGTTGCTCAGAAAGACATTGCCCCCTCGTGGTTCCTTATATAACTGAAGGAAGAATAACTGTACCCTTGCCTCTTCTGAACTTCAGTTGCAATTTCAATAGACTCTTGGTTTATTTTCATCCGGGGGACATTTGTTTTCCCCCGTAGAGAGAAATGACAATATGACATCAATATAATCTCTTTATCAAAATCTCCAGACGCCCCCCAACACCAGAAAAATCCAATATGTAAATCCAAGTATCAGTTCTGTTTTTTTTTTTTTTTTTTTCTCTTCAAAATGCTCTTAAAGCAAATATTTTCTTTGCTTTTTACCATCTGAACCAGGATCGGCGGTGACGTTGCCGCGGAGTTGTTTGGGGTATCTTGTCTCCACAGCACCACTTTCAATTCCCTAAAAGCAGAAGCCTTATCTTCAACTCCGCCGCCACCCCCATCCCATACCCAGGAGCACTTAAACCAGTCCAGGGTAAAGAATGTCTAGTGGGGGAGGAGGTCGGGGGGGTTGGGGGCGGAGACAAACAGTGAAGCAAACTAATAATAATTAGAAGTTGTGATTGTCGCGTGCTGGAAGGGAAAAGCGTGCTGTCAGAGAGAATTCCTGGGAGTGAGAAGTGAGGAAGAAATCTACCGATGTTTGGAGTTTTAAATTATGTGTCTGTAGCAGTCACTAAGTTTGAAAGCTTAAATGATACAATATTGTAAAAGTTCTCGATGGCTCAGGGAAAGTGGAAATTAATCATGTCAGCTCCCAGGTATGGTAGACTTAACTGGGTCCGAATGGGTGCCAGGTGCTATAGTTTTATCTATCAACCTATAATTTCCTCTAATAGCAAACTCCTGGTAGATAAATAGAACTACTTCCATTTCAGAGGAGGAAACAGAAACAGGCAGTTCTTCCTTCCGAGGTCGGTGCGTAAACAAGCATAGTGCGCCGACGTCCCAGAACGCTGAGTCTCCCTTCTTTCAGCGGCTTTGACCCTCTGAATATCATCTGTCTTGGCCTCCAGTTCGCCTGGCGGTGAGAAATATTCCCTCAGACAACAAGTATTTATTGAGCGCCTATTGTATACCAGATAGCGTACTCAAATAGCCATGGGATTCAAAAGATAAACAGGGCCCGGTCTCGTCTTCCAAAAAGGATCTCCCAAAAGAGTAAAGAGAAGCAGCCACGTAAACAATTCCAGGACAGTCAGAAAAGGGCTGTAGAGGAGTCTGAACAGGGGCGGCGGGTTCGGAGACGCTGGAGAGGTTTGCGAGGGTCCGGCGTCGGAGGTGGGTTTGAAGCTGCGCCCTGAAAACGCCGGCCCGGAGCGGGCTGCCCCCGGATGTCACTCGAGTTCTCGCGTCCTGTCATTTTAAGCTGCCGACTAGGAAGGGAAGAAATAGGTCTAGGCCGGTACTGAAAAGGAGGGGTAGGGATTGGGGTGCGAATCCCTCGTGAAGAGCAAGCAAACAAAAGTAGCACATCACACTTCCAGGTCCTCGCGCGGGCAGGGCCTGCCTCCCCGAAGCCCCTCTCCAAGCTGCGCGAAACGCTCGGCGACCCCCAGGGACCGTGCAAGCGGTAGGACCTGACCTTCTCCCCTCCCCCCTCCTCGGCCCTCGCCCTCCGACCTACCGCGGCGTCGGGGGCTGGGGTCCGCCGCTTCCGCCCGCCGCCCGCCGCCCCTCCCAGGCGCGCGCCATCCGGCCGCAGGGTAGCCGCCCTCGGCACAGCCCCTCCTCCCGCGGGGGGCTTGCCGTCCCGCGTCCCGTTCCTCCCGGCTCCAGCCGGCAGCCCACGTCCAGGGAGGGCGGAGAGAGGAGGAGGAGGGGAGGAGGAGAGAGGGGAGGGAGGGAGAAGAGGGAGGCAGGCGAGAGAAGGGGAGCTGCTTGGAGCCCGTACTTCCCAGAGCCAGCCAGGAGCGCGCATTCAGCGGCTCTCCGGGTCCCAGCCGCGCCCCGCTGCCCCGCACCTCCTTCTCCTCTTCCTCTCCGGGTACCCCTCGCCCCCTCCCTCCAGCAGCTGCTACGCTCGGGCAGCGGCCGCCCCCGGCCCCTACTCGGCCACATCCCCAACTCTCTGGGCTCACTCCTGGGACGCGCGTCCTCACCCCATCCTTTCTTCCTTCCTCCCCTCGCGCCCGCTCGCCCTCTCCAGGTCTCCCTCTCGGGTCCCGATTGTCTCCGTCCCCTTCTCGGTCCGCCGGCGCCTCGCCCTGCCCCGTCTCTCCCTCGCACTTCCTGAGTCGCCCGCCGCCGCTGTCTCGCCGCGCCGCGGGAGCCCGAGCCCGAGCCGAGCCGCGCCGCCGCTGCCCCGGCTCCAGCCCCCGCAGCGCCCGGGGAAGGGAAAAGTGGGCGAGCGCGCCCTCGCCCAGCCCCGCGCCCCAGCCCTGCCCGGCGAGGGAGGACCGGGAAGATGAACAACGGCAGCAAAGCCGAGAAGGAGAACACCCCGAACGAGGCCAACCTTCAGGAGGAAGAGGTACGGAGTGGCTCGGTGCGGTGGCGGGTACGACCTGGGACGGCGGCCGCTGGCTTTCTGCGAAGTGCGGGCGGCCGGCCGGCCGGCGGGGCGCGGGTCCCGGGGCGCCGGGCTGCGCCGGGGAGGGAACGCCGCGGTCGAGGGTTTGGGAATCGTCCTGGCCCCGAGACACCGCCCCAAACTGTGGCCCCGGGAGGCTGTATCATCGGAGAGTGTGTTTTTGTGGGTTCACGAGCGTCTGCGTGCCTAAAATTGCGTAACTTTGAGGACTTTGCTGAGACCTTTGTAAGTATAATGCTCAGCTTTGTTTGCCCCGGATTTTAAAAGCGGAATCGAGAGCTGACTCCTGGGTGACCTCAGATGATTGGGACCGGGAGGGTCAGCACTTAGCTCTGCGTCTGGGGCTGCAAGTTGTGGGGTGTGTTTGTGTGGCTTAAGGAAGAAAATCGGGTAAAGTTTCTCGTTAAAAGACACCTTCGGTTCCCTGCCCCCTCCCTTTCAATGTGAAAAGTTCTTGGTGAAGTATCTTCTCAGCTGAGGCAGTTTGGATTAATAGATAACTCTTCAGCCGCATTCTTCTCTGATGAGTCAAAGACCCCGAACCTGGATGATTAGGTTTTGTAAGTTTAGGGGCTTTGCGGTTGTGGGGAGCAGAAGTTGAATACAAGAGTTTCAAACTTTGCAATTCACCAAGTGACGATCCAGGCTATTTTAGTAGGACTTTGACGTTTGAGCGTCAATTTCATGTGGTGCGTCCGTAAGAACCGTAAATATGTTAACGGCTGCAGAGCGTTCCTTTGGTGGAAACAAAATTCGATAAACGTGGGGGGAACTCCTGAACAAACATTTCAGAATTTTGTACTTGGGATATTTGTAATATCCTGTTAAATGGCTCAGTTCCTGCAGGTACATTATCTGGAGCCCAGTAAACAATACTTTCCGCCTACTTTTTAAGAAGCCCACGAAACCGACTTTAAACATTCTAAAAGGAACTTTATGTTTAGATGCAAGGAAGTATGCAGTCTCGGTAAAAGCGTTTTTACAGGTATTGCATGCTGATGTATGAGGTTAACCGAAAGGTAAACTGATTCTAAAGCGATTAGGATGTTGAGATTATTATGGAGATACTGTGTTGTGTGTAAACTAAAATTCTGATAGTGAAACCAAAGGTTGCGGAGGATTTAACTAAAACATACAAGCCCTCAGCACTTTGTGCACTTGTAAGATAGGAACTGTTTGAATGGGGAAGGCGGAGGGGAGCCCTAAGCCCATGCAAAACAATGCAAAATAAACACAAGATTTTACTCTTAACACGATTGTAAGGTAGTGCAACCCAGGTGAATTGCTGTGAGCCCCAGGTGAATTGCCGTGAACCCCAGGTGAATTACTGTGAGCCAGAAATTTGCCTTCTCACCTGAGGAAATTGCCTTTATTAAACTGTTATTTTGGAAAGCGTTGCTTACATGCTAGTTGTTTTTTAACTGCAAGTGGAGTACTACTGACATTCCTTCTTTTTCAAAGAGATGGAGCCTTGAATTGCATGTTTCGCTTTTTTCTTGAAACTTACCTGCTGCTTTGCTATTTGTTTTCCCTACCACTGAGATAAAATTTTAAAAATAAGTTTGCTTTTTTAAGGAGTTGCTGTGTTTAACTAATTCAGCTAACATACCAAGATAATAATGGCTTCAGAAACCTTTCTGTGTCTCTTAGATTGGCGATCTGTTGACTTCTAAGGGTAAGAATATATTACATGAGACTGTCTTTCTCTCTTCACCTGATTGAGAACTTGGAAAGTTAATCAGGTTAAACCAAAGATTTTTTTTTTGTTTGAGTGACCCCAAACCATAACCTACTTGACAGAATTAGGTAGAGAAAAGTCACATTTTTCTGCTAGACCCATACAGCTTAACTGCCGACAGCACTGGCAAGTTGTCTGCCCTGATCGTGGGCGTCTTAATGTGTGAGGCTTGGGTACTAGCATGATAGAATCAGATGATCCCAGTAACAATCACTGCCTCTTAACCAGTGGGAATGGCATGTGGCTCTAGAAAATATCAGTTTTAGCAAGATACTTGTTATTTTAAAAATAAGGGGACAGTTTAAAAGATTTCAGAACCCAAGTTGTACAAGAGGTGGAACAGACAAAACAGATACACCATGAAGAGAGAAGTTTTATAATGTTAAAAATTCAGGAAAAGAAAGTAAGTTGGCCTGAATGATCTAGGTAATTTTGCCCTAATTCCCTGTTTGGGGTTTATGTTTCGTTTTTGAAAAACTCCTAACCTCTCTTTCCTAACCCTGAAAACCACAAGTAAAATAAATATGGTATTTGGTGAGTCCCATTAATGTGCTCAGCAATATACAAAACCACCGCCCTGGACCCTTTCCCTGCCCACCCAGGGATCAGCAATTTGTTCTCAAACACATTTCAAAGCCGTGGCCAAGGATTCCAGTAAACAGAACACACACATATACAATGTATATACACGTGATGACAAGAGAGGAAAAATGTGTTTTGTTGTAGCTTCTGATAGCCATTGAGCAGATGAGGAAGAGTGGTCCACTCATTATTAAGAGAAAATAGTTTCATAGATAATCAGGGTAATTTAGACTTTATCACTTTATAAAATCCAGGGGTTTTTTTCTACGTTTCTAAAAAAGTGAGTTCCTTTTATTTTCCAGTACATTTCAGCCCTGATCGAGAGCTTCTAAAGCTCACTCTGAAACAGTGATGCTTGAGACACTTACTTTGGTTCCAGTTGAATAGAAGGAACAGTCTAGGACTTAGGAGAATTTTTGCAGCTTTTTAGGGTTGGAAGTTTTTGAGAACTTGGGCAGGAAGTAGTCTTCTGCTCTGGGTAGTATTTAAAACTTTGAGGTCAAATAATTTTAAGATTTGGCTAGCCAACTGTAAGAATACATCTGGTTTTCTGACTTCTAGTATTCTGTACATATGTGTTCCTATGCAAGTTGTCCCTGTAAAGAAAAACCAGTTGTCAAAATCTCCCTGGGATCTGAGATTTACAAGGCTTCTGTATATGTATGTATAGGGCGGTAGATAATTTCTTACATAACTTTACAATTAATAAAATAATTCCAAGAATTTGCCTCTAATTTTGGACTAGATGGTATTCTCTTAAAACACTTGGCAGTTCTCACTTGACCGACTTTACTAAAGTTAATAAATATATAAGTAACAGACATAATTATTTGTCTTATCGTTTAAGTTTCGTATATTGAGACATTCTAGTAGTAGATAGAAAATATTTTTGGTCACTGAATTTTCAAAATGGAAATCAGATAAACAGTAATCTGGTCTTATTTTTACTTTTATGTTGTCTGTGTCATTGGGTACTTTTCAGGCTGATTACAAATCATTGCTGAAAGGTGTTTTATTATGTCGAAGCACTGGTATTAGAGTAATTTCTCCTTAAATTGCTTTGAACATTCTTGTACTTAAAACTAAAACAGAAAAACCTGGCCTTGTTGGACTATTGATCAAAAAGATGTTTGTCAGATGTTGGGCAGAAATCACACAGAGTCAGGTCTTCAGAAGTTAATACAAATCTTTTACCTCGCATTCCGCCTTTTAAAGTACTTAGTAATTTTGCCCAAATATTGGGGTCGTGAAGGAGTTGTTTCTTATGTAATTGTCACAGAGAAGGGGTACCGTGGTAGTTTGATGCGGCAACAGCGGGTTTTCATTGAGCAATAAGATTAATCTACATTATGACCTGGGGAAAATACAAAATGGTTTTGTACAGTTTAACCAAGTTTGGAGTCTGTTACTCCAAATCAAATCAAATGCAATAAACTTATATTTCAATCATAAATAGGATTTGGTGACAGTGTCTTGGATGAAAATGTGGTGACTTCATAGTAAAATGTTGCTGCAGGACCACTGCCAATATGGCATGCATTTCTGAGTTATTTTTCCAGTAGTGGTTTTAAAATTTCCCTGATAAACCCTTATGCTCACTTGTCATCTGTTTCTAACGGTATTTGTTTGTTGGATAGATAGATTGGATGCTCTTATTTGAGGACCGAAGCCTTTGACGTTTGTGATGGGGCAGTGAAGTGGGAATTCTTGTGCACTGCGATGGGGATATGAATCACGGCAGCTTTCGGAAGGACTTGGCACTGTATATGAAAATTTCAAGCCCTTTGATTCCGCGCTTTTATTTTTAGAAATTTACCCGAAGGAAATAATAAGCATGCACAAAGATTTATTTAAAGGGATGATGCTTAGAGGTATTTATGATAGGGAAAATTCACAGAGACTCTGTGCCTAACAGCGAAATTGCTGAGTAAATCATGGTGTAATTCCTCAAAGAGAATATTAGGTAGCCATTAAAAGCCACATTTTTAAAGAATGTACGTGTGTGCGTGCATGCGTGTAAATTTTTTTTTGGTGGCTTAAAACAACAGAAATCTATTCTCAGTTTTGGAGGCTAGAAATCTGGAGTCAAGGTGTTGGTATTGCTCCCTCTGAATGCTGTAGGAGAGAATCTGACTTTCTCTTCCAGCTTCTACATTTTAATTGAGGGGTTAATTCTCATGACATAAAGTGAAAAGAGCAAAAATAAAAGTTTTATATTATGTGATGCCAATTTTAAAAAATAACCAAACATTAATAAAAAAAAACTATCTGGTGGATTACAGATCATTTTTATTTACTTTCTGGTGCTTTTCTGTGTTTTCTAAATTTTCTATAATGAACATAGGAACAAAAGCAATTTTATGTCTTTTCTCTTAGATTTCAATAAATGCCCTTGAAATATCTGTAGGTGTCACAAAACCATTGGGTTGGTCACATTTTGTTTTGCTGCCAAGCCTGGCCTGGGGAATCAGGCCTCTGATCCTCACAGCCTTTCCTCATAATGTTTATCTCATTCCCTTATCCTGTCTTTTCCTAGTGATCTTCAGCTGCTCTCCTTGTATAACGTGCTTTCTCAATCCATTCTAACACACACTGCTGGGTCCTCTGGTGCCCTAGCTCCTTCAGCACTCAGTGAAGTCCAAATATGACACTCAAGCTTCCTCCTAAGGTACCTCCGTACGTACTCTGCACACCATTTGTTTCAACCACCCTTTCCCTCTTGGTCTAGCTTGAACTGCTTTCCAGGCAGAAGTCAAGTTTCAGCCTACATTTTGCAAGATCTCATCACCTGAATGCCCTATCCCAAAGAGAGGCTTTTCCTTAGAATTCCAGGAGATGCATATGTTATCTCCGTTTAACTCCTGGATCATTACATTTCATTTTTGGGGTTTTTTTTTTTTCCCTTTAAGATCTATGCTGTCTTATCACAGTGTTTCCAATCCCCAACACCTACCCAAAGTTGGTACCCCAGCACAAGGTAAGTACCACACACTTACACATGTATGCACATATAATTCTTTATAAGCATATGAAATATCCTTACTGGTGGGGATGGTGGTGATGACTTTGAATAGGTAAGCTGTCACAAAGCAGCCACTTCCTTAATGTGGGATTTAGAGCCGGTTATGGATGGACGGATCCTCTGGTAAATGACCTCCCCCACCTGTCACCTGCAGCCTCCATCTGCGCCCACAGGCCAGTGTGCTTGGTTCATCCGACAGCCACTGCCAATGTGGGCCCGTTCATTTCGAGGTGCAGTTGGGTTTTCACTATTAGAATTTGGTTTCTGCTGTGGGATTCATTTTGACCTTTCGGACAGGGGCTTCTGGAAGCTCTGGGTCAATGGTGCTAGAACAGCATTCCCAAACGAGGCTGCCCTGTGTGATGGCCACTTTGGAATGTTTGTGTTCAGTTTCATTTGGCACCTTAGTGTCTGCCTTGGGGGTAGGGGAAAGGGAATGCAAATGTTCCTCTTGAACAGTGCTTGCTTTGGTCAAAGAAAAAATGTAGGAAGGAATGAAGAGAATGAACCTTAGTAATAGCTGGGGCAAAAGTGGCGGCCTGGCTCTCTGGGCTTGAGGCCAGCAGGGACCAGGTCTTTAAATTGACGCTATGTTGATATGAGGGCGTCATGGGGGATGAGCTTATCTGTCCATGGGGATGACTTGGGTATGATTCCTTGAACCCACGTCCCTATCTTTAAGTGTACGGGGAGGATATTGCAAACCACTTCAGTGCACTCTGTGTGTTGGAGCGAGCGGGGAGTGCTCAACTGCGGAGCTTATCAGAACAGAGTTGCCTAGTTTGTTGCCTAGTCGTCTTTGCTGAGCGCCGGAAAAAGAAAATACTGAAATACTTGATCCTGGGACATTTTCAGACATCTTTTTAGCTGTTCACTCAGGTAAGAATTGTTAACTTCTGAGTATTCTGTGTCAAGTACTGGCTAAGCACTTTATATGTACCACGTGACTCATCCTCACAATGAGCTGATGTAGGTATTGCGGTGATGAGGACCCTCATTATATGGGGAGGTGACTGAGGCACTGAGAGGCTGAGTGACTGGGGCCTTCACGTTCAGATTCTGGGGGGCCCAAGATCTGGGACAAAGCTCTTACTCCAAGTTGCGCCCAGGTTTAGTGGCGATGGCCCTGTGTAAACAGGTACAGTAAAGCACTGTGTTGAGTTAAGTGAGGCGGTAGTTTGAGTTGGGAACCAGTCAGCAACAGAAGGAGAGGGTGACGGAGCTATATACGTCAAAGAAAGCTTTAAAAAAAGAGGTGATGGTTGAGATTTGTTTTCCAGTTGAAGAAGGGTTGAGACAGGAGGGGAAAGATTGTCTAGTCAAAGGGATTGACCTTCAATGAAGATAGAGGCTTAAAAGGGAAAACAAGTGGGAGAGGAAGGGAAGTCAGGATATGAGGGGGAGGGAGACATGGGAAAGGGGAGGGAGGCATTGGCGGGGGAAGGATAGAGGAGCTCTGCTTCCATGCCAGGGACCAGGAAAGACTTCCTGTGATGGGAGCTGGGCTTCTGTGCAGCGGGGTCTTGGCGTTCTGAGATGTTCCTGTGGCAAAGGGGATGCAGTGGATTTGGAGGCTATAACACTGCAGGAGTCCTGGTCTCAAAATTAGGCAGTGGCTGGCGGTGGTGACTGAGCCGGGGGGGAGAGGTGTTCAGGGGCTGCAGTAACTGTCAGATGACCAGGAGAGAAGCCTAGGAGTTGCATCCGTGGAGCCTCTTGGGTTTCTCTTTTGGATGACTAGCTAAATGGTGGTTGTATTTGTAGAAGCAGAAAATACCTGGAAGGGAAAGAGGCAACCGAGAGGGTTGGGTTTGAAGTGCAGAGGAGAGGTCTTTCAGAACAATTGAAGATTATATAGCTAGCAATCGAAAAGCTGTATACTATGAACTGAGTGCCCAGAAAATTAGAGAGGGCGTGGGACCCCTGCTCCTAGGAAACCTTGTGAGGGTAGGCAACAAAAGATGGACAGTTTACTTAAAATTTGAAGCTGTGTTTAAAAAAAAAAAGGGGTGTGTGGAGAACTGGAAATTCTCAGGAAAAATTGGAGCAAATTTTTTAAAGCACTCTTTTAATTCAGGAACATAATGTATTGCATATATCTGTCTAGTTATAATAGTGTTCAGGACATTTAACCATTTGAAAGCCCGATTCGGGGGAGTTTAAAACACTGGGTGTATATATAGTGTATTTCATATACTTTTTTTTTTTTTTTTTGCTTTTATCAACAGTCTTTGCAAATTGTTTTCCTCTAAAATTTGCAGTTAATTCTCAGGCTCTTACAACCTTTTCTTTTCCCAACCCTGTACCTAGAAGGGACATAAAATTTGTAGATGGGTTTGGGAGGTAAAGATGGAAGGCCCGGAGAGGCTTGAGTATTTTTATAAGAAAAAATTTGCCTGAGTTGCTTTGTTCTTTATTTCATTTTATGGGGGTGGGGGGAGTTAGAATGAGCCTTTGGCTAGAGCCCAAAGTCATCTCTTCCGTGGGTCATATTTTCAATTTATTCATTTCGTGCTTTCCTAAAAGTTAGCTACTTTTTCTGCTCACAGCTAAGTGTCAACTCGTGAATAAAGAAAAACGGTCCAGGAATTTAATTGCGTTTGTATTTCTCATAGGTTTTAACCCTGCTGCAGCTATTATAATGCACATTATGTAGAATACTGGAGAAAAAACCCAGAAATGGCAGTAATAAAGGCCAATCACACCAGGAAGACGGTTCCAAATTTCAGGCTGTAATACAGTATTGTTACACAAATTTAAAACGCTGAGGGAATGCCAAAGCAGCCTAGCTCAATCATGTCAGCCCCTAGGATTTTGCAAAGGTACAGAGAAACCCAGGAGTCTCAGAATTGAGGTACATCTCACCAACCCATGAAAAGAAGTTAGAGACTAATTTCCACTTTCAGTTAGCCTTTACTTCTTGTGAGTTTTTTTTAAAAAAATGACGTTCCTTTCTCTGCGCTTCCTAAATTCTTATGTCATCAGGTAGATATGCTGGCAGAAGGCCAACATTATTCTAAGAAATCCTAGAGATAAAACATTTTTTTTTCCCTCGAATCCCCAGGATCCTGTTTTGTGAACTTTTCTCTTATGCCCACCTATAGGATAGATAGTTTTGGCCTCATGAGAGAAGGGACAGCACAGAAAGTGTTATCTTTTTATAGAAGTAGCAGAATTTCCTTTGTGCTGGGAGGGGAAGTGCTACAAAAGTGTAATTACCCAGCATGTGCAATTTACAGGACTTAAAATGTGTGAGTTTACAAAGAGGCATCTGTTTTTAAATAACAGTATCCCTCTAAGCCAGCAGGATGTGTTCTGGGGCAGGGAAGGGACACACACGCACACGCACGCACACGCACGCGCGCTTCTGTCCTGTGCATGCCCTGGGATGCTGGGTGACAGGAGACTGAAAATGTTGGATAATTGCTTCTCCGGGCCTGGCTTATCCTTAGAAGGAACATGAGCTGTCCTGGAGTCCAGTTGCCGTGTTCTGATTCTGTCTCCTCTCCTCTCTACCCTTCTAAGCCTGTTTCCTTCTTTACCAAGACCTCCAAGCATTTTCCCAGCAATGAGCAAAAAAAAAAAAAATAATGGTTAGAGCTAGTGCTGAGACCATTTTTGTTACAAATTTTTTTTTCAGTCTTACTGCGTATGTGTAAGAAAATTGGAGAATTGAAGATCAGGTGCGTGTCCAAATATAATCAAACTTGTAAAAGCATGTATGGATTTTTGGCACATTAATTCACTAAGCATCTACTGAGTAGTGTCTACCGTTTTAAGCATTGCACATTATTAATTTCTATCTTATTTTGGAGTATAATTGATTAACAATGTTGTGTTAGTTTCAGGTGTACAGCAAAGTGATTCAGTTATCCCTGTACACGTATCAATTCTTTTTCAAATTCTTTTCCCACTTAGGTTATTACAGAGTATTGAGCAGAGTTCCCTGCCTTATACAGTAGGTCCTTTTTGGTTATATGTTTTAAATATAGCACATTTTACATTAAGCACTGCGCTTTTTAACCCAGTGAAGTATTCTCATCCCATGTTGAGGGATAAGGAAACTGAGGCTCTGAGGGATTAAGTAATTTGTCTGAGGTTTTATTTGCAACTAGCGGTAGGAGCTTAAACTCTCTCCAGCCAGGTGCAAGGTTCATGTGATCTGGGCCCTGCTGGTCTCCCTGACCTCATCCACCAAGAATCACAGCTTCATTCATTATGCTTCAGCTGCTTGGGCCTTACTTAGGTATCTCCAGCTTGCCAAATGTGTTCCTGCCTCAGGGCCTTTGCGTGTGCTCTTCTGTCTGCCTGGGAAACTGTACACCCAGATGTTCCTATGGCAGCCTCGTCTTTGGCATTCATTCAGATGTCATCCAGGGAGACCTTTGACCTCCAAGTTCAAAGTATCCCCACATTCCCAACCACTGTCCCATCCCTCTTATTTTATTTCCCAGAGAGTACTTTCTACTTACTGACTTTACCTTGGGTACTTAAGTCTTGCACTCCTAGAATGTGACTCCTGTCTTGTTTTGGGCTGTAACTCCAATGCCTAGAACAATGCCTAGAACTGCCCAACGTTTGTTATTTGTTAAATGACTGGAATACAAACCAACCTGTCAAATTCTGAGGCCTGTACAATATACCACATGGTCCTAAGTCTTTTCCAGCAGTTTTTAGATTAAATTTTAATGCGGCCTTCAAGATGATCATTTCTGGGTCCCCATCCCCCTGTACTTCAGAAAGTACAATTACCGCCTGCTGTTAAGCCAGAAATTTTGGATGGTAAGTGATTGATCCCATGGAGATGGGGGCTGGGGAGGGAAAACAGGTTTTCATACGTAAAGGAATCCTTTGTCCAGTTAGAATGGAAACCAAGTACGTATTTCCACAGAAGCAAGAGTGAAATGTGGGCCGCCCATGGAGTGACAAGTAAAAGTAGGGCAAGATGACTTTGATTACTGTTTTGCAGATGTGCTGTTGGGTTGCAAAGAGCTAATGTTAATAACCCAGGTGGAATTGATTTGGAGATAGACTTAGCACTCTCAGCCCTTTGAGTTAGTCTAGCCTCCAGCTCAATGTGCTTTCCTTCCTCGGCCTACAAAGGAAAAAAGGCACGCAGCTCAGGATAAGGCGGGCTCTAGCTAGCCGAATCCAGCCTGTAAGCACCTGTGTGGTAGCTACCAGGCAGCGGCTGACCTGAGCCCTGTGAACCCTTAGGCCGGCACCTCACAGCCGCAGATTATACCCACTAGTCAGCCTCACAGACTCAGGAGCTGTGTTTCCTCACTTTGTAAAGCACAACAGGTGACTGTCAGGATGTAGACATCTAAGTCATCCTTACTTTGGTCATCAGACTGCCTGTTAATTGAGCTCACTGAGGCCCTCATGAAAGTGCAGGCCATTGGATTATCCTCATTTGTGGCATTTATGTCGTAATAGTTGACCTTGAGCAAACTTTTTAAACTTTACCATCATCCACTGTCTGATACCCTTATAACCAGTGGTATATAAATCCTTGTATTAGTTGGTTCTTGACCAAATCATCAGTACTCTTTTTTTAAATTACTACACCTTTTTTTGTTTCCTAAGGGACGTAGGACAAGTCATTTAAGTGTTCGTTTCCCGAACTAAAACATAGGGGTGGACAGACAACACCTGCTACGCATTAAGAGAACTGTAACTCCTCTGCCGGTTTTTCTGCTTCATCCCACTTTTCCTCTCCCCTGTGCTGTGCTACCGCGGCAGCCCAGATACATCGGGGTGGAGGGGGATAGGCTGTTTGCGGGGAATGGTTTTAAGCCTGAGATTGTTTTGTTTTTGTTTTTCACTGAGAAAATCCGTGCCCCTCCTGGAGAAATGGGTGGGAGTTTCTGGGTGTGAGCTAACGGCAGGAAATGACCCTCTCTAAACAAAAGGACTCTTTAAGGCCCATCCTGAGTCTTTGTGTTTTGAGGAGGGGTTATACAGAAAACCAGAGCTAGGAAATTAATCTCTGCTTTAGCCATGCTAAGGGAGGGAAGGGAGAAAGGAGAAAATTCCTTCCCTGCTCACCCTCCCAAATGTCTAAAGTGCCAGGCAGTACCCACGGTGAGTGCCAGAGAGGTTCAAAGTAAGGTGGGACACACTTGGGACAGTGTGGCTTCATAACCCCAACACGCAAAAAGGAACCAGGTTGGGCAGAATTATACCCACCGTGACCTTCAGCTTTAACCTTGGCTTTCAGCTGCTGCTTGAAACACCCATCACCAGCAGGATGCAGAAATACAGAACGGGGAAAGGAGAAGAAAGGGATATTTTTGTGTGATCTATTCGTTGGGGTGCTGTGATTTGCTAATGAAGACCCTATAAGTAAATCAAAGATTTGAATACTGCATTAACTACCGCCTTCATTTTTTCTAAATCTTAACTGCTAAGAGTCAGTGACTTCTGCCGGTTGACTAACAGAAGGCATTTGTAATCGTTTCTGTGTTAGATAGCAGGCCCATGTGAAGAAATGTGGGGCCTTGCCCCTGCTTTGGAATGCACCTTCTCTTCACTCTAAAGTGACCATTCATTATATCAGTATTTATACGGCAAGATGCTGAATTTATATTGCGAGGAAAGTGGTTCTGTCTTATCAAAATTATTTTGCCTTTACATTCTTGCTGACTTGCAGCAATGAACTTCTTCCAGGCACACATTTTTTTTTTTTTTTTAGGAATATAAATCTTCCCACTAATAATTAGAAACACACATTTTTGTTGCAAGTGGTTTTGTGGCTTACTTTGTTTTCAGAAAACGGCAAACATCTCAAAGAAACATTGTTAGCCTACTATTTTAGGCTTTATATTGTAACTATATTTTTAGAAAGGCCTGCTGATGTGTTTGGTGGATACAGTGTGGTGTGTTGGGGGTAGAGAGGTGGATTACATCACGGGCACCAGACACTTAACAGAATTGCAGAGATAAGATTAAAGCGGATGCTCAGATCCCAGTATGAAAGGGTTTTATTTGGATATTACATGTGTTGAAAGACTCTGTATCTTAAATAGGAATCGAGGAGTGTAGAATTGCTGTAAAGGTTTACAGGGAAAAATTTTTAAATTCCAGTGTCTCATGTGTTGGTAGGTTTTCTCATTTTCCTAATAAGTACACTTGAGAGAAAGGTTAATGTTGTAGTGTTAGTAATTTACAGATATGAAGATATATATTGACTTACGTTCATTTGGAGGCTTATATGGTATACCTCTGGCATTTGTTTTTCATTTGTAGAAGATCAGTTATTTTTCGGTTATTATCTGTGTAACATCACACATTTTTACAAAGAAAAGATTAAAATACCAGTGATGATCTGCTCTCTACATTTAAGCACTTATAGCTATAATGTCTGGCGGTAGAATTCTTTGCATTGAGAACCGTTTCTGCATCAGCTTTGGTGACTAGGACCAAATACTCCCAACCTGCATGCTTTACGTGGGTTACTTTGTGGTTTAGATGGATTTGGGAATGAAGCGTGTCTGATTGTAGTGGGTGGAGGAACAGCTTCTTCTGTAGCTCTTTCCATTCGTGCAACTACTGGTAAACCTTGAATCAAAAAGTGAGAATTTCCTGATCAGGAATGTTCTTGGATGATCAAAGGGAAGAGTCTTGCCCTTTGCAGGACTAGCCTCTGTTGCCGTTTGGTCACAGTGCACCCAGCCTGCTGACTCTGTATCTTAAAAACAAAAGCCAGTAGGGAGGGGAGCGAAGACTCAAAAACACCTGTGGGGCTTTGGAATATGTTGAGTTCCTGATTTTGGCAGGTGATCATTTGAGAAGTTTTAACCGTTAAGTTGTCCCTTCCTCTGCCTTCCCAAAGCCCCCCATTTTAAATTAACAATTAATCAACATGAAAATTGCTCTTATTACTATTATTATAAATCATGGGTCATGATTATACAGAAAAATCCTTTTGGTATGAGCTTATTCTGAACTCCACGAAACAGTGTTGTGTTTCCTTATTCACTAATGAAGTCAGCCCAGGAAAGCTTGGGTGCTGCTTGGAGCAGGAGACCCAGGCACAGAAATCCAGCAATTTGACCTCGGTCCTCCACCTTATCCCAGTGCTCTCCGAAATCTCTCCACAAAACTAAATAAGCATTATATTGTCCAAAATGAAATTGCAGTCATATTCCTCGGAAAATGTACCATGAATACGTCACTGCCCTCCCCACCCCAAAAGGGTTAATTTGCAGTCATACAAATTGGGGCATTTTTCATATAGGGTTGGGATAAAGAGTAAGCATATTGTTCATAGTAAAGTCCTGAGATGACTTCCCTTTATCGAAAGCTCTAGGATATTAATGCCATTTTTTGTTGTTGTGTTGGACGTTTGTGGTACCCACTCCAACAGCAGTGGGTCACAGCGTAGCTTCAGTGTACAGCGGAGATTATCTTCTGGGATATTGTCGCATATTTTAAATCGTGTTACGCACTTAACTCTGCAGTCATTTCTCCCAACACTAAAAAAATAACTCCATTGGATTTTTATTTTATCTGGTTTTTGTTATTGAGACTACCAAGGTGCATAAGCCACTTGTTTACCTAATTGGATGACATTGGGCCCAAATTTCTTTTCACCGTCTTTCCCCTCGAAATAACATCTTTTTTTTTAATTGGCAAATAAATTCACCTATGTTATCCCCTCCTTTCCCTTCCCCCATTCCAAAAATAAAAGTAAGCAAAAAACCCCCACAAAAAACAGAAGCTATAAAATTTATTAAAATTTTAACAATTCCTTTCTCTGCAGCTAATGTGAACATTTTAGTATCTATCTTATATATGTCCTTTTCTGTGTGTACGAGTGTAAACACACACATACACTCACTCCCCTCTATTTTTACAAAAACGAGATCATACCATAATAGTGTTTGCTTACATTTGATTTTCTTTTCACTTGACATTACGTTATGAATATCTTTGCATGCCAGTGGATACATTCTGGCCCCGTCTTTAATTCTTTATACTATGCCGTAGTAAGGATGTACCTTAATGTATTTAACCCTTTCCTTATTATCGAGCCAGGAGCTTGTTTCCAGCTTCGTGATATAAACAGTGCTATACATCCTCCTAGCTAAATTGGAGTATACACCCTTAGTGATTTCCTTAGCCTAGACTCTCAGAAGTGGAATTTCTGGCTCAAAGGGCTTACATTCCCTTTTTATTTATTTATTATTTATTTATTTAATTATTTTTGGCTGTGTTGGGTCTTTGTTGCTGCACGTGGGCTTTCTCTAGTTGCGGCGCGCGGTGGCCACTCTTCGTTGCGGTGCACAGGCTTCTCATTGCAGTGGCTTCTCGTTGCGGAGCGTGGGCTCTAGGCACGCGGGCTTCAGTAGTTGTGGCACGTGGGCTCAGTAGTTGTGATGCACGGGCTTAGTTGCTCCGCGGCATGTGGGATCTTCCCGGACCAGGGCTGGAACCCGTGTCCCCTGCATTGGCAGGCGTATTCTTAACCACTGCGCCACCAGGGAAGTTCCCCGTATTGACTTTTTTAAACCCCCCTTCAAGACATCTCCTAGTTATTTTGAGTATTGCTTGTAGGCACTAAAATGCTTAGATAATTTCTGGAGCTGTTACTCTCAAGTTCTTTGAACACAATGAAAAGTGTTGATTTTTGTGATCTTATGTAATAGGCCCTTGATATGTTTTGCCGGCTTTAAACGTGATAACTGGGTGATGAGGCCAGTACTTTGGGTGTTGTGTGTGCATGTACAGAATTTCATTGAATTGGTTGCAACGTCAAGTGAACCCATAACACTGCTGCATAAACTCTTTTGTAAGATGCATCCCGATCTCAGTAGATGTTACTTGTTGGAAACGTGTGTCAGAGCCTTGTAGCTCTAGTTTTCTGGTCACATGGTTAGCTTGCTCTTGAGGTGAGGATAGAGACACTCAGAGAGACGTTGGTCAATTTGACATAAGTTTTGGTGGACAGCTAGCCAGTTACATTCCTGGAAGGAAATTTTATAGACACAGTTAAAACAGTAATGCCTTTAATTAGGTGTGGACCCTGCAGTGGTCCTTTTCCTCCCCTCTAAATTGAGAAGGGGGCCTGGACTCCAGTGTAGAAGCTGTCACGAGTATTTCTCAGTCTGAACAAGGTACCATCAGGACTTTCTCATCCACCCCAGAGGGGCTGTTTTCACTGCGATCAATGCCCACAATGTCCCAAGAGCCACATACAGCTCAGGAGTGGGGCTCCGGTCTCCCCATGTGGGCCGGGCAATCACCATTAACCCCAGCCCACAAGACCTCTTTAATTGTTACCAGAACATTCCTGCAGAGCACACGCTCTCCACAAAGTCTACACAGATGTTCTTAGAGTGCGACTCTAGAAAATGAGCAGATGTATTGGAGACCTCAGTCTTGACTCATCCTGAATGTCCCATATGAATGGAAGTTGCACCTCATTTAGCGTTTACTCCAAGTATTTCAGGGTAAATTCCCACTGAGGTTATGAAATACTGAATTTCTACGCACGCAGCACCTTTCTCCAAGGAACTGGAAACTCTTTTGCAAATAAAAACATGCCTTTTCCTTGAGTCCTTGATTGTGGTTGACAGATGGGGAAGGAGTTGGTGGAGAGAACGTTGATTAGTGGTGAAGAGGTACAACTCGCTGGGGTACTCTCACTGGTCCTTGTTGTCTTGACCATTTAGGTGGGATGTAGAAGTGCTTACAGAGAAGCAGTTTTCCTGCCTACTTGGAAAGCCTCTGTCAACACAGAAAGCAATGGGAAAATACTATGAGTTCCTATGTCAATTGACACTATTGTGTAACATAGACAGAGGGCTTAGGAATTCAGAGAGATCTGTGTGGATGAGAGGGAAACAGGCTTTTTAGAAAGTGAAGAAAGAGATGGGTTTTAATGAACTGGGCAGATTTAAATAGAGATGTGCGCTGTGATAGCAGAGTTCCACCATCATAAAGGTTTTGGGAGTAGGAATGAATGTGGCATATTTCTGTGGCAAAGAGGAGCCTTATCTGGCTGTGAATTTTGAATGAGTGAATGAGTAATGATAAAGATTTGAGGATATTTTAAAGAATTTTTATCAGTTGTCCTTGGTTCCCCAACCAGGCCTGTTGCATAGGCCACAGAGGTACCACCTGCAGAACGCAATGCCGGTATGCTAAGCGTTTTCTTCTTCTTTTTTTTTTTTTTTTAAACTAGGCTTGCAGAGCCACATTCGCCAATCAGGTTAGCATACTGGAAAAATAAAACATTTTCCTCTTTGATTCTTCCCCTCAACTTCCTGGATGGAGCCCTTTACCCCTTGACTGCGTTTGTTTCTTTTCGTCTTCATTCTGCAGTAGCCGGGCTGTTGATCAGCCATGGTGGCTCTCAGCCTTAGAAACGGAATGTGTAATTCCCAGGTGATGTAGTCGTTCCAGAGTTATTAAACTCCTAATGTATTAGGCCCTAGTGATACAATGGGCAGCAAGCAGACATTGTCCTTGACCTTCCTGGAACTTGCAGTGTAGTGGGGAAGTGTATATTAAATAAAAGCACCTGTAAATATAAAATTATAAACTGTGATAAGGAAAAGCGTAGCTGATGGGTAACGAGGGGCCTCGTTTAGTTTGTTATAGGCACCGTTCACATCATTTCGTGTATGTTAACTCAGCCCTCGCAACACTATATCAGGTAGGTACCAACCATCATTATTCCTAATGCACAGGTGAGGAGCTGAGAGGTGAATAACTTGCTCTAGGTCACAGCTGATGAATTGCCAAGTCTGGATTTGACCTACACAGTTAGTTCAGAATCTGTTGTCTTATACTAAACGTCACTGTCAGTCTGGAGTACTCTTTCTTTCGAAAAATTTATACCCAGGAGATCAAGAGATCTTTGGGGCTTAGTACCCCTTAGGATCTTGCCTTCGTAGAGAAATTTGAGATACGGTACCTGCCTAAGTCCCCGGTGGTGAGTACTGTGGCAACTTCTTTTCAAGGATGTGAGTCACCCAGTTACATATAGCATCTCTCGTTTCAGAAAATCTGGGTGGCCCGTGACGACCTGCCACAGTCTAATCTGTCCCACCTTCACCATCTTACCTGTCTGGACTCTGAATTAGACCCTCAGAGCCTCAACTGGCTTTCTCTCACCTTAGTCCATTCACACAAAGGGCAGATGAGGTACCTCTTCCAAAGGTGTTACTCTCCATAAATCAGCTAGCACCTGAAGACATTTGGAGGCTCCTCGGTCAAAGGATCTGACGTCTAGGAAAGTACTCTGAAAACTGGAGAACACTGCCCACCACCAGTTCTGGGTTGTAGTGAGTGGGTAAGATGCAGATTTCTGTAGCTGACATTTAAAGCTGCCTGTGATGAGGCTCTTCCCTGCATTTCCAGACTTGGTGTCTGCTGTCTGCACGTGTGCACTCTCTCTCTTTTACCTCCATCCCAGCGTCTAGTCGGGTGGTGGTGGTGTCCTGTTCTTTCTTTTTTAATAACTTTATGGAGGTATAATTCACAAAACTTAAAATTCACCCTTCTAAAGCATACAATTCAGTCTCTTGGGGGGCATATTTAGAGTTGTGCAAGCATCACAACTCTAATTTTAGAACACTTTTTGCTAGCCCCCTCTCTCCCCCCCAAAATAAAACCTGTGTTCATCAACGCCTCCTCCCAGCCCTTGGCAGCTATAATAATCTTGTCTTCATGGATTTGCCTTTTGGGGACATTTCATCCAAATGGAATAGTACAAAATGTGGCCTTTTGTGTCTGGCTTACTTCCCTTAGCATACTGTTTTCAAGGTTCATCCGTGTTGTAGCATGAATTGGTACTTTGTTCCTTTTTATGGCTGAATAATATTCCCATTGTATGTATATACTGTGTTTTGTTTATCTGTCCATCAGTTGTTGAACGTTTGAGTTGTTGCCACTTTTTGGGCACCCTGTTCTTACAAAGATGATTCCACCTCCAGGTTCCTGACGAGCTTGTGCCTAGAATGTCTTCTTTCATCCTCTCCTTGCATTTACATTTTTCCCCCAGGCTTACCCTCTGGACTTTCCTAGTATTAGCCTAAGTGGCTTCCCCCTCATGGAACTATTAAGTCAGTCTCTGACTTAGCACACTGAATATGCTACCTAATATTTTTACTTCTGTCCTTTCATGAATATCTACATGTTTGTCTTTGGACCTCGAGCTCCTTTGCTTGTTAGTTTTAAAGATAATTCATGCAACAAATGTAGAGTTTAGGGTGAATCAATGAACAAGGCTAAGAGCCTTGGCCTTTGTGGAGACTTAAGATTCAAGCAGAGCTTATACTTTAGGTGACTTTTAAACACACATATATAATTTACTGCTATATTATATTTTCACCTGGCTACAAGCTGTCATACAGTGTAGATTCTCAGTAAACATTATTAGATACTTATTGCATTGAACTTTTCTTAGCTTTTAAAAACAGAATGAAGCCACTTAATCCTCTCCAAAGGTATAGGTTGCTGTCTTATTTCTTACTGGCACTGTAATCACAGTGGCCGAGTTTATTCCTGAAGGTGAAAGGATGTGTGTGAAGTGTCCCCTTGGAGACTAGAAACCAACTTGGAGAGAACAAGTATCTTCACATCCTCCTATGTGCCATGTCTTCCCTCCAGACCCTCGCCTGCGTCTTGCTCCTTTCCTAGGCTGTTCAAGTTGAAGTCTTAATTATTCCAAGGACTGGAATCTGTGGGAGAAAGAGGGGGGAGGGAGGAGGCCTCTCCTCACTTACTGTCAGAGTGGAGAAATTTTCCTCCCCCTTCCTGTTCATGAGTAGGAAAGCGTTTATTCAGTTTCTGACAAAACTGAGGCACGTCACGCCCCGAACCAGGCGCCCAAGAAGGGCTGCCATCTCCTTACCCACTTGGCCATAATTACACGTGATGGCAGGTGTCTTGCTTCCCCAGTGTCTTTTGGAAATGGTAGTGGCATGGCTCTCCCAGAGCACCATGAGTATTAACGAGTTAACATTTGTAGAGGCCTCTGGAAATGTTAAGTGCCTCGTGTTCTTATCTCCTTTCTGGGCATAGTTGCCTTATAAGGCTGTCCCCTGGGTTGAGGGACTTCTGTTGGGGAGGTGGGCCAGCCTGTGAAGCTAGATGGCCGTGGCAGTCTGTGACAGTGTTCCCAGAATGGGCTCAGATTTCTTATTTTAATGCTGGTGATACCACTTTTTTTTTTTGTGCTAATTGTTAGTGTCAGTCTCATGAGTACTTTCCTTTCCCTCAGCTTTATTGCATCTATTTTTAGCACCCCATGTCCGTGATTCTTTCCCTGTGAAAACCAAGTATAGTAAAATCCATTTGAACAAAACAATCCAGGCAGAGTTTTTAAATTTTCTTTTTTTGGAAAGGAAAGGCTACTCATCCCAAGAATTATTTTGAAGTAAATGCATTCTTTTTTTTAAGATGCTGTATCTAAAAAAGAAATAGCAGATACAACATTCCAATAGTGCTCCTTATTTTCAAATCAATGAATGAAAATGCACAGATATTCAATCTAGATGACTACAAACGTTTGTTCATTTTTCTTTCATGAAACAGAGACTGCTTTTCAAACAGTGGTATGTAAACATGGAAACTTACATGTTTAAGACCCGGTTTTAAAGATCTTTCCTCTCACTCTGGCTGTCAGGGTTATAACATACCCATTTATGCTTATCAGAGCTTTTTGGAGCTGGAAGGGACCCAGGAAGTGCTTTTGTTCAACACACTCCCTTGAGCAGTGAGTCAGCTGAAGCTCAAGTTTGGGTCTGGAGCCCATTCCCTTTTTCAAGTAGACCATGCTGTTCTAATTGACCCCTACGTCTCTCTCTGGAAAAAGAGCTGTCATCTCTCTCTGGATCCCTTTATGTCAAGTAAAATAACTCCTATATTTTGAGTTTGTTAGTTTATAAAGTAAAGAGGATGATAGCCACTCTCAGCCTACTCCCAGAGGGTGCTATTAAGGTAAATGGTGTAAATATGCCAAAACGTTGTTTTGGGGTCAAGAGAGGGGTAGAAGGTTAGAATATTATTTCTTATATCCTTGTTGACCTCTAGAAGTAATCTTGGGTAAAACCTCCCCTCCTTTTTTTTTTTTTTAAAGTATCATCAGAACAGTAGGTATGGAGTCATTGGTAACTATCTCTGCTGGCTCAGTGGGTTACCATCATTTTCATTAATGATACACTTCTGCTTGCCAGGGCAGGACCTTGTAAGTAAACGTAAGTCCTTTTTAGAGGCAATGAACAAATATTTTTGGTGAGCCTTGGACCTCCTGTATCTGTGTGAATGTTTATAGGCTATCTTGTTTATAAGAAATGGTGCAGAGTTGGGGAACTTTGGCCTTAGTGGTGGGAAGTGGGACACAGTAGGCTGGGTCTGTTGCTGGTTAGCCATTTGATTTGAACAGTATGCTTATGACCCCAGGGTCACTGGACCATCTGTGTATAGGCCAGCCAGCTCTGCTCTGTTGGGATTCCAGACCCTGGCCGGGAGGCTGGGCCATGTGTGTCACTGGTCATGAAGCTGGAGCAGATAGATCACCAGACCCAGAGAATGAATTCAAAACACATGCCCTGAGGATAGAAGACTATTTGTGGCTCTTTCATTTATGGGGATATCATAACAGTTAGACATGTTACACAGTTAAAGTTTTCTGGTGAATAACAAAGTATGTATCTATCAAGGATCCTAGGAAAATACAGAAAAGTTTAAGGAAGGAAACAAAAACCACGTATCCCACTACTGACACATTTTACATTTTGGATTTTTCCCTTTCTTGACAGTTGCTTTCCTTGGCTTTCAGGATACCATGGACTCCCCCGCCTCTTCTCCCCCTTCCCACCTCTGACCTCACTCCTACATTCTCCTTTTCATCTTTTTTTTCCTTGGTTTGGTTCTTAAGTGATAGTATTCCTTAGCGCTCTGTCCTGTGTATTCACTTCTCATTATCCTGCTCTCCCATGGATGATGTCCTTTGTGCCAGACTTCTGTCCTAAGCTCCAGATTCAATTATCCAAGTGTCCACACCACCTCTAGTTGAATGGCTCTCAAAAACTTAAAGTTAACATGTCCAGTAACTGATTTCATTATCCTCACCCCCAAACTTGCTCCCCTGTATTCCACATCTGAGTCACCCTTTACCGGGGTGCCCAACTCTTCCCCCTCCCTCCCTAACTAGTCTATTGCCAAATCCAGCAATTCATCCTCCCATGTGTCTCTTAAATCTGTTGCCTTCTCTCCATCTTCCCTGCTACCATCAGAGCAGGGCCACCATCAAAACTTTCTGCGCTGCTGGGCCAGCTTTGAAACACCTTTTGCCCTCCAGCCTTGCCTCTCCACAGTTCTCGATCTTCGGGACAGCCAGGGTTACCTTTCAAAAACTGGAAATATGCTCTGCCATTCTTCTGCTTAAAACCTTTGATCATGTCCCCTCACCAGATAGTCTCATCTGTGACACTTTTCTCCTGCAGATTCTGCTTTTAATCATACTGAGCTTCATTCACTTCTCTAGTAATTCACCATCTCGTCCATTTATTCAGTAAGCATTTTTATTGAGTATCTACCATGGCAAATGCTAGGTTCTGGCAACATGCTCCAAGGAGAATGGGGAAGGGGTCAAGATACACCTGGGACTGGGCTCCCCTGGAAGGCTGTAATGGCTCTGTCTTTGGGAGAACCTGGGCCAGGATCATGCAGTTCATTACTTCGTGTGCTAGATGGCGGGACTAGAACATACTGTGCCTAGTGCAGTGCCTGTGGAAGGCGTGCAGTAAGTACTACAGCTCGCCTTTCTGCAGGGCTTTGAAGGATGGTGACTCCTTGGAAGGACTATGTGGGAAGCACATTGGGCAGAGGGAGGGACATCTGATTTCTTCATCAAAAATTAAGTGTGTCTGAGGTTTGTCAGTTTGGTTTTGTGTTAGCTTTATACTTAAAATGACTGTGGATAGGCCTGTATTTTCATGTAATACAATAAATCCCTTTTGTGACATTCCATCCCAATTTGGGATTTTCAGAGTTGGGAAATCCCTGTGGAGCCTGGACGTAGAGTGTTGTTTCTGGATACACTAGTGACTTATGAGTTAGAAGAGTTGCATATATAGTAGCCATGTCCCCTGCTTCATCTTGGGTTTGTTTTGCATCATACTGGCCAGATAAACTAAACAAAATGATAAAGGGTAGAAACGGTCCTCCATTAGTGAAGTCAATGTTTGTGTAAATGTTAATCCCTAGGAAATAGAATGTTATTCACTCCTCAGTCCTACAGATCCACTTTCTGACCCTCATTCTACTGCCTTGATGTTTTTCATATATTTTTTCTTTTCATGGGGGAAGCTTGTACTTCAAAGAGACAGATACATCTTGTTGCCTAATCTCAGAATACAATAAAATCTTTTGGTGGTGTTTGTGATTTGTGAAAAGTTTGTTGAAATGTTCAGATGGTTTACTTTCATATAGAGACAGAATAGATCACATTGACTGGATATTTAAGCGTTTACAGAATGTTTGGAATTGTTGGATGCCTTCTGTTTTCTTTCTCACTGTCTGCACCTCCCAGACAATCATCACTACCCAGTACCAGATAACTGACATTATCAGTGACTGAAATCAACATGGAGACTCCTCAGAAAACCTGTTTTTCATAAACTTTTGGAGAGTTGCAAAGGACCATAAATACCATGTTCCCTCATTTTTCCGTTGTTAAAAAAAAAACAAAAACGTACAAAGTAATAAGGCTTGTGATTTTTCTAAATGTAAAAATACAGAAGTACATGCAGTAAAAATGTAATTTTCCCTTCAATCTCTCACCCCATTCTGTTCCAAAAGTGTAATCACAGTTAATGGTAAAATAAGCATCTTTCTATGCACTTAGATGCAGATTAAAATGTTTTTTTAGATGCAATACATATGATTTACTCCCTCTCTTTATTTTAACCTGACAATAAATCTTAGATCTTGTGTATCAGAATGTGTAGCCGTACCTCATTCTTTTTAATAGTTATATAGTAGCTGTTGTAAGGATGCACACTAATGTCTTACCACTTTCTGCTGACATTTGAGTTATTTTTCAGTATTTTTTGCTGTTACTAATGCTACTGCAGGAAGCATCTTTATGTATACGTCTTCAGACACAGGTGTGCTGGTATTTCTAACAGAGTAATAGAGTTGCATTTTATGCATTTAACTTAGTAGAACTCAATCATAATATGCTCTTACATAATGAAAAATGTAAAATTTTACTTTGTGTTCTTTATGATATATGTACCTCGGTAAATAAATTTATATTTATGTATACTATTAGGCATGTTGGAATTAATGAATTACATACACTTGGACAAGTTAAGGGATATTTAAGGATTTTTTTCCATATGCCATTTAAAAATTTACTCTAGGGCTTCCCTGGTGGCGCAGTGGTTGAGAGTCCGCCTGCCGATGCAGGGGACACGGGTTCGTGCCCCAGTTCAGGAAGATGCCACATGCCGCGGAGCGGCTGGGCCCGTGAGCCATGGCCGCTGAGCCTGCGCGTCCGGAGCCTGTGCTCCGCAACGAGAGAGGCCGCAACAGTGAGAGGCCCGCCTACTGCAAAAAAAAAAAAAAAAAATTTAACTCTGGAACACGAGTATAATGTAGAGATCACTAGAATTGGAATTTCTGGAAGAAAAGGTTATGTGCACTTAACTTTTTGATAGATAATGCTGAATTTCTCTCTAAAAAGACTTATTAATATGCTGTTGGTTTCTTCACCTCTCTAGCATCAGATAATTGTCTTTATTCCTCTGCAGTCATTGGCTGGGAAAAAGGCATTTCATCATTTTAATTTGTATTTCTATTAATGAAGTTGAACATTTTCATATGTTCACTGGTTTTCAGCTTTTAAACAGCTTGGTTAGTAGTCCTCTCTTATCCATGGTTTTGCTTTCTGTGGTTTGTTATGGTCAACTGTGGACCAAACATTAAGTGGAAAATTCCAGAAATAAACAACTCATCAGTTTTAAATCGCACACTGTTCTGAGTAGTGTGATGAAATCTTGTGCCATCCGACTCTGTCCTGCCCAGAATGTGAATCATTCCTTTGTCCAGTATATCCATGTTGTACATGTACCCACCAGTTAGGATAGGAAGAAACATACATAGTATTATCCATGGTTTCAGGCATCCACTGGGGGGCATAGAACATGTCCCCTGCAGATAATGGGGGGACTATTGTATTTGTATTCTTAATTTTTCTATTAAGGTATTGATTTCTAGGCACTCTTTATATATCATAAACATTGTTTCATGTGTGTACTTTCTAAAGTATTTTGGAAATATTTTCCCTAGTTTTTTGCTTGTCTTTTAAGGATAGGCCCAAACTGTTATTATTTGAAACAAAGCCTAGAATAACAGACTTCAATAAGTTGGCCAGACGAGATAAACACAAAATCGCAAGGCTTTTTTTTTTTTAACCTACCAGCATAGGAAAGCAGTACTAATCAAACTAGAAAACAGAATTTAAAAAAATACATTCTTGGTAACAGTAAAAACAAATTTGAAAGAACTACCTGCAGAATACTGTATTCCAAAGGACATAAAAACCTGAATAAATGGAGATAAAGACTATATTCCTGAATGGGTATCATAAAGTTACCAGTTTCCTCCAAATTAATTTATAAATTAAATATAATTCCAATAAGAATTTCAAAGTAATTTTAAAATAATTTGACAAACTGGTTCTAAAGTTCAATTGGGCTTATAAATGTATGGACAGCCAAGAAAATTTTGAAAAAGAAGAACTATGAAGGGGGACTTTCCTCACCAGATATCAAAATCCATTTCAAAATGGTTTTAAAAAATCTTTAAATAGTGCAACATTTTAGTTGAAAGAGACAAATCACTAAATGAGGACAGTAAAGTCCAGAAAGGTGAAATGACCAGCTAAGAGTCATAGCGCTAGCTAGGGACATTTTTTCATGAAGTCTAAAAGTATTTCTCAGTTTTTAATCTGATTGCATGCTCTTCTAACTTTTAGCAAAACTCCATTTAGGGATTTCTTGTTTTGCCATTTAAAAAAGTAGTTTAAGGAAAATATGCACTCAAAGAATCTACTTGCTGGACATTTCACGAAGCTTGAATAGAGGTTAGAAAAGGAAGATGCTCATACAAGTCAGCCAAGTCCATGTGTGTTTCATGTTCTGGTGTTTTTCCCCGCGGACGTGGCTGAATAGTTTAGGGGTGAAGGGTGGTGGTGGAAGGTGAGGAGAGTCCTGGGGCATATCTAGGAACAGGAGGTAGGAATGGTTTAGAAACTTGGAATCAATTGACAGGCTGGTTAGTATTTTATTGCCATTGTAAGTTAAAAATTTTAAATGTTGATCTGTTGTGAGTCACGAGAGTGGCCGATTTAAATTTATTCCCCCCTATGCTTTAAATGTGTGCTGAGCTGTAAAGACGAGTAAAAGGTGCACGGATGGGAAGGGGGTGTTTAGAATTTGTAGTTACTTGTATGAAAATTTGGCTTGATTTGTTTTTTTGTTTTATTTTTTTGAGTGTGGCTGGTCAGCTGCAGAACCTTCTGTTGAAGGAACTGATAGCATCTAGGGTGGGGCTAAGAGCAGAATCGTGTTTAATCACATACTGACCAGCTTCCTGACACTAAGAGAATTATCACCAGGCAGCAGCTACCAGGCTAATTTAACTTTAGCTCTGGACAGGCACATCTGCAGTAATCATTATTGAAGTAAAATTTCTTCAAGCAAATGTAGGAATTACTTGGCTTCCTCTTTCTGGCGATGTTTTCATGAATCCTCTACAGTGTTTTTGTCGTTGGTGTGCGCATATATGTCTTTCCCATTAAAAGCTCTTTAAAGTACAAATGTCATATGCAAATACTATATTTAGTATTCTTAAATTTGAACATACAACATCAATAGATGATTTCTAGAAGTTTTCTATGTACCTACCTACTCTGTGCCAAGCATTGCAGTGCCCTCAGGTGGCTTGTGGGCTACTAGGTGGAAAGTAGTAAACTGAGGTTAGAAAAGGTTAATTGCTGTAACAGATAAGAGAAATCACTGGCTAGGATATTGAGGAAAGCTGCTTAGAAGCAGTAGCATTTGGGCTGGGATGTGTCGGATTATCTACTGTTACTTTATACACAAACCTGGGCTTTGTTGAGGTATGAGAGTTCCATGGCACTTCCTTTTGTAGGAACTTAATGTACAAGAGAAACCCAAATGTCTGTTTCTGACACATTTAGACATCTGAGGGTAGATTTTGGAAATCCTTCTACTTGGGCTCATTGCCATAATTTTTTATTATGTAAGCTAACACACAAGAAGTTGCAGAAGAAATACATCAAAAATGCACCTTCTTGAAGTGGAAAGATCACATTCTTAGAGGTATTGAATGGATGTGTTTTGCTGAAACAAAATCCCATTTTCAATTTCTGTGTGTCTACTCTTTTTTTGTTTGTTTGTTTGTTTTTTGCGGTATGCGGGCCTCTCACTGTTGTGGCCTCTCCCGTTGCGGACACAGGCTCCAGACGCGCAGGCTCAACGGCCATGGCTCACGGGACCAGCCGCTCCGCGGCATGTGGGATCTTCCCGGACCAGGGCACGAACCCGTGTCCCCTGCATTGGCAGGCGGACTCTCAGCCACTGCGCCACCAGGGAAGCCCTCTGTCTACTTTTTATGCTCGAGGAACTCGTTAAATAGCGAATCATTTGACTGCGTTCGTGTATCCATTGATTTCCACTATCCAAACTAGGGATGAAAATGAGGACCTGGCCCAAAGGCCTCAGAGCAGTTGAAATAAATGTATATTATAGTGTCCATGCCCCAGACCTTCATTGCTGTGTTAATATCAGAGCTGTTCAACCTCACTTCCAGTCTCTTTGCTCTTGAACTGAATCGCCATGGGCTTTGCTATCTGGTGTCCCAGCCGAGCCCTCCAACTTTCTGTCCACCAGTGTCTTACCAGGGCTTTTAAAATTCTTACCCGGACTAGAGATCCAGACCCTCAAACATCTGTACTGTTTGTCCCTTATCTTTTTGTTCTGTGTTTCCGTCACCTTGCGGGTATTTATAAGTCACCAGTTCTGCTTTTGTTGGAAGACCTGTGTGGCAGGGCTGGGCATCGCTTTCCTCTTTGTGTATATAGGGTCTGGTTGCCTAGCTACCTCGGAGGAAGGACGAAGTGAGGAAGGGTCTGGAAGGGGAAGCCTGGAGAGGTCTGAGTTAGACTCGCTCTGCTTGTTTTCCAGTGTGGGCGGAGCTCCAAGGGGCCCAGGGAAAATCTATTGCTGGGAAACAGCCACTTCCCTTCCATTTCTTCTTTACTCTCTTTCCCTCTATTTCTTTCTTCCCTTTTTAGTTCTTCATTTCAGCTTCTAGCTCAGGCCCACGGGTGCTCACCGGGACCAAAGAATCTGCGGAGTCCATCGCGTCGAGGGGTGGGAACTTCCTGGAAGAATATCTTCGCTTTTCAGAGACCAGCCTCATGGGGCAGCTGAGAAGAAGGGCGTCCTGGTGGAGAGGTTTACATTCAGAAAATTTAGATGAGCTTTCCACTTCTTCAGAGTGCCTTGAGATTTGGAGTGGGCCAGTGTAGGTTTTGAATCCTGGTTTCTTATCCTGGCCTTGTCACTTATGAGCTGTGTTACCTTGGGCAAGTTACTTGACTTCTCTGAGGCTATGTCTTCCTTTGTAAATTGGGAATAACAAAATCTGCCCCATAGGGTTGCATAATACAAATTGTAGCAATAGTAATAGAGAGTATGCCTCATTAGAATGTAAATATGTGCTCAACAAGTACAAAGCTGCTATTATTATTTATTTGGAAGGGGGTTATCATTGAGAAGTGGGATGAGGACAGGTTATGGAGAAATCAGCCAATAAGCCCAGCTTTTGTGACACAGAAAATTTAATTAAAAATCACTTACTTCGGGTTCAGTTAGGTTAGATGCATAACTAGGTTCATGGTGTGTTTCTTCTCTTGGCTGGGTGACCTTTAACCTTTCTAAACCATAGTTCATCTATTTTTAAGAAAATGATGGTAATATCTACTTCGTGGAACTGTAAGGTGGTCTTGTGTGTAAAACATGTGGCAGAGTGTCTGGCACAGAGCTTGTCCTAGAAAGGATCTTATTTTTAATTCTTAGTAAACTTTAAGGTAAAAAAGCAATTAATGCTACAGTAACAATTACATCATCATACTCTGTCCCTGGAAATATGGTTGTTTCCAAAATTTTTGACACTCCTGCGGTATGTTTCTGGAGAAAACGTACATACCCAACAAGAGCGTTAGCCCATAATTAAATAATAACACTACTCCATTATTACTTGGGTAGAAATTTGTTTTCTTTCAAAAGTTAAGGCTTACTTCTCAATATATTGCAGTGGATAAAAGCATGAATCCTACTCTCTCAGTAGTCTCTGCTCCTGGGATTTAAAGACGTATATGTAGAGTAATTTTAATTTCTTTATCACCAGCATCTAGCACAGCGATTAACATGTGGTAGTAGCTCAATAAATGTCTCTTTAACTTAGATTGATTTTCCGATTTCTAAATGTTTCTTTTTACAAATAGTTTTTGTTTCATGGAGACTTAAAGTATTTGCACTTGTAGTGGTTATTTTGGTGTTTTATTTCACAGTGAACAGAGGGCGTGTTAACCTGGATATTGGCATGTTACCAAACGTGGCTTTTCTTTCTCGGTTTTGTTGAAACAGCTAGTTTCCTTAGCCAAGGAATTTTGGTAAGATTTAGTGTATTCATCAAACACTAGTTGCCAGACGCCGTTCTAAACGTCTTACGAACGTTAACTTACTGAGTTCTCATAACAATCCTATGAGGAAATACAACTATGATCCCCATTTTATAGGTAAAGAAACCACAGAGAGGGCAGGTAACTTGCCCGAGCTTGCACAGCTTCGTGAGAAGGCTGGCATCGAACCCAGGGAGCTGTTGACTCCAGCACTGCTCTTCTTTTTAATTTTTTTTAATTAAAAAAAATTTTTTTTGCAGTACGCGGGCCTCTCACTGTTGTGGCCTCTCCCGTTGCGGAACACAGGCTCCGGACGCGCAGGCTCAGTGGCCATGGCTCACTGGCCCAGCCGCTCTGCAGCATGTGGGATCTTCCCGGACTGGGGCACGAACCCGTGTCCCCTGCATCGGCAGGCAGACTCTCAACCACTGCGCCACCAGGGAAGCCCCCAGCACCGCTCTTCTTAAGCACCACTCTGCTCCTTGCTGCCCAGCATCTGAGTGCCCAAAGGCGTGTCTCTCTTTCTGTGTCTTTCATGAAAAGTTGCTTCTGTTCCCTTGGCCTATGCACTGCTTTAAAGAAAGCAGCATGGAGCTGAACAGAAATAGAATAAATGCTGACAATGGAAGAATCGTGATATGTTGAAACGCTGGTGATGTAAGATGTGACCATGATGACAGATGCTGGGTTAGCAATGTTCACGTTCCACCAGGGGACCCCGTCACCAGTCTGCAAATAAGCTTTCTTGTGTTCGGATTCCTTGGTGATTATTATTCCTCAGGGGGCAGTCATCCTTTTAATCTTGTGGTAGAAAATTAAGAGTGAGTCTCACTGAGGTGTGGTTTATTTTTAAGTTTTCTTTTAAATATTAGTTTAGAGAAGTTAATTAAGTACCTGGCCTGTGAATCCAGCTTCTTGGATTTCTTCAGAGAGCAGGTTTTCTTAGGAGAATTAGATTACAAATTGGAGAGTTTTTACCTTATCGGTAAATCATGAACATTTGGGGTCCTGAATAGGTGGCAGGCTTGCATAATGGGACCTGAATAAAGTTAGGCAAACATAACTATCTCAGATCTTAAAGGCCTTTTGAACAGAGCCTTAAGCTAAAGTGTTTGTCAGCGTTTCAAGTAAGGCACAAGAGGCCAGGGGTACTTTCTCATTTTGCTTGCACTGATTTTCTTTTTTTTTTTTGTGGAACGTGGGCGTCTCACCGTTGTGGCCTCTCCCGTTGCGGAGCACAGGCTCTGGATGCCCAGGCTCAGCGGCCATGGCTCACGGGCCCAGCCGCTCCGCGGCATGTGGGATCTTCCCGGATCGGGGCACGAACCCGTGTCCCCTGCGTCGGCAGGCGGACTCTCAACCACTGCGCCCCCAGGGAAGCCCTGATTTTCTTTTTTAACTTACGGTGTCTTAGGGTTGCCCCAGGTGTTATAAGTTGCAGGGAGGTCTGGCCTGCTTGAAAGCAGTGATTGTTGATTTTGGGGGTCATTGATCCCTTTGACAATCTGGTGAAACCTGTGGGTACTCTCCCCAGAAAACACACACAGACACACACACACCCCTTTGTTCATAACCCCTTAAGGGCCACAGACCGTATTTGGAAATTCATCATGGGAGCCACTTACCGCCCCTCCCCATATGTGTGCCATCTTTTGCCTTCCTGGCTCTAAAATTCAGCTAACTGGTTAGTTTACACATACATTCTTGCTTGCACCCCAGGACCATTTGTTTTTTAAAGTCTTCCTGTCTCTGGGAAGTGAATCTCAGAAGGGAAGAAAAAACATTCCTTCAAACTCCACCAGATACTATCCCTGTAGGAGACAACTGTCAAGTGGACCCTGCTTTCTAGCCACCATTAGCCCTGTAGGAACTGAGGCAGAAAGGGGTTCAGTGAGCGAGCCTGGAAACTCTCCCCGTTGCAGCCGTGCCCTCTGTCCCCTCACGCCACACTGGATTCCCTGCGCTCACTCACCTTTATGTACCTTGGCACACGTTGTTCTCCACCTGGAATGCCCTTCCATCCTTCCTGCACCCCAGGAATGTGTGCTCATCTTTCAGGGCCCAGCTCAGGTGGAAGTCTTGCTGAGCTCCCCCAGCAGGCCCCTCTCTCCACTGCGTTGCCATAGCAATTTTTAAAGGCCTGGGTTACAGCACACACACGATATGTTGTAATTATTTTTTATATGTTTGGCAGGCTCCACTGCCTGTAAACCAAGCACTTGTCTTAATCATCTTGATCACCCCGAACGGTGTTAGGTGCTAGGTATGTTTGCCATCCAGCGTCTAAACAGGTAGGCTGTGGGGTTAGGATGCCGGAATTCAGATTCTGACTTTGTGACCTTGTGAGGAAATGACTTCCGTCTCTTTGTGCCTCGGTTTCCACATCTGTAGGCTTCTGGGGAAGGGTGGACAGAGAGACGTGAATCAATGCATATTGTGTCTGGCACACAATAGTCAGCAAATGTTAAACATCATGATTAATCATAGCATTAAGCTGTAATATTATTGAGTGAATGAAAAACTCCAAGTAATCCAGCCATAATTGGAGATAACATTTCAAGAAATTTAGTCGATTCTGTATTGTCCAAGTTTAAATACCAGCACAGATCAAATAAATCAATCTAACATTTGTAGGGCACCCCAAGAGGCTTGGTAGGACACCGTACTTTCAGTCTACCACCCATCTCTTTGTATTAATGTTAACTGTGATCTATGAAAGGGCTTTAAAGCACTTAGAAGTAGGTACTGTGGGAGACTTCAGAGGACGAACTTATGGTTACCAGGGCGAAAGCGGGGGAGGGAGGGATAGACTGGGAGTTTGGGATTGACATGTACACACTACTACATTTTAAACAGATAACCAACAAGGACCTACTGTACAGCACAGGGAACTTGACTCAATATTCTGTAATAACCTAAATGGGAAAAGAATTTGAAAAAGAATGGTTACTTGTATGGGTATAACTGAGTCACTTTGCTGTACACCTGTAACTAACACGTCATTGTTAATCAACTGTACTCCAATATAAAATAAAGATTAAAAAAAAGTAGATACTGTGGGAATATAAGACTTTTTTTTTTTTTTAAGGAAATGCACACTTTTAATATACAGTTTAAATGTGTTCACAACCTTGTGTTTTTCACATCACTTTCAGAGCAGCCCTAGTAGGCTTTGGGAAATGGAGCGGGTCACCACCATGTTTAGCCCCACCAGTGACATTCAGCCCTGTGGGAATTCATAAGTAACACTTAATCACAAAAGCATTGGCTTCTGCTTCTAAGACAGGTCAAAGGTGGTGAGAAAAAAATGTCATTGGAGTTTTTTCCTGTGTGTGTTTTATTTGTAGGTAGGATGGAGACATGATGTTAAAGTCATAAATGTAATAATCCTGTTTTAGAACTGGAAGGAACGTTGCTAGTCTAGGCTTTTCTCCTTTCAGAAGTAAGGAAACTGAGGTCCAAAAAAGTGGCTTGATTTGCCATATAACATTGTGTCTGGATGTGGGATGGGTCTATGCCATCAGCCCTCACGTGGAGTCACATGGATGGCCATGTGGCTGGCGCGGGGTGAGGGGCTGCTGGAGTGCCCATGCTCTCTGTGCAGGACCGCCTTTCTGCCTTCGAGCACACACCTTGCTTCTAGAAAGTCTTCCTGGACTCCCCAGGCAGTATCTTCTCTGTGCTTTCAAAACTAAATTATGCCTAAATTAAAAGCTGTGAAATCCAGGCCTCCTGGAAGGGTATTTAGTTTTTCCCTTTTAAAAAAACAAAACAATTAAGCAAATGACAGTGTTGCAAGCCTTAACCACATCATCCAGTGATTGATATACATGTCCCCCAGTTTTTGTAGTGAAATATAAAAAGTTTATAATCTTATTTCGTAGTCAAAGTTTAATCAGTTACAGTAGGTCTCAATACATCCTTAGCAATTGGGGCCTCAGGTTACCCAGCAAGATCCCTTTCATTAATTTCTTGAAGTTGTTTTCCTTCATGTTTTGGCTTCTTGGTGTCTACGTAGTTTCTAAACTCGGCAGCCCAATAAATGGTACTGTTATCTCCAGGTTTCCATGCTTTAAAAAGTGGTATACATTTGCTGTTGTTTCCTTTTTCAAAATGTAGGTCAATTTGTGAATTTTAAACTATTTTTAAAGTGAAAGAGGGGGAGGGGAAAGTGCTTTTAGAAGAAATTGAATCACAGTAATTTGTAAATTAAATGCCCTATCCCTAGTAACTTGATTCATAGAACAATATTTTTGTTTGTAACTGGTTATATAATCTACACACAAACTTGGCAAATTTAAAAAATATGAAATCGCACAAGTCCCTTTGCCACTGTTGGCAGTATAGAGAGAATCATACTTATTGCTCTATACCTGTAGTATTTCTATAAGAAACAACAAGTTGCATGTCTTGATCGTTCTCTGCTTTACGTGGAATAAGATATTTGAGAGGTGAAAACAAAGAAGAGGCTTCATGGTGTATATCCCTGAAATGCACTTGTTTGGCACATTTTTCAGATCTTATAAAGAGAACTAATCTTTTGGTGAGTTGTTGAATAACTTGACCCATTCCCCTAAAGTACATTACAAAGTATGTCATATCAATGAACAGAAATGCAATAATGACAGCATTTTTTAAAAATATAATTTATTTGAATAGAGCTTAAAGTAATGAATTAAAAACAAAGAAACAACCACTACCACAACAAAAACACAGAATGATTCCCATCCACACGTGCAGCATTTTCTCCCACTCTTTTCTTTTTTTTTTTTTTTTGGCGGTGGGCGGGCCTCTCACTGTTGCGGCCTCTCCCGTTGCGGAGCACAGGCTCCGGACTCGCAGGCTCCGGACGCGCAGGCTCAGCGGCCATGGCTCACGGGCCCAGCCGCTCCGCGGCATGTGGGATCTTCCCGGACCGGGGCACAAACCCGTGTCCCCTGCATCGGCAGGCGGACTCTCAACCACTGCGCCACCAGGGAAGCCCTCTCCCACTCTTTTAAACAACCTGACGTTTCCCAAGCACCAGAAATCCATATTTTCTTTTGTTTTTTGGTCAATAAAGGTAAGAGCAGGTAGAGAGACTCTGTTCAACCTCAGCCCGGCAAGTCACACAGCAGTTGGATAATTTACCATACGCGTATTAGTGGTGCAAGACCTAATCCTTGTCCCTTACAGTAATGCCACTGATGTGCTCTGGTACCCAACACAAGCAACAAAGCGGTACTTTTCATTGACTAATGGATTTAAGTTTTTTGTGTTTTGGGCTTTTTTTTCCTGGTTTTCCTGGAGACACTGTATTCAAGATGTAGTTTAATAAGGACCGATTAATTCACTGCAATTGTTAAATTGGTATTCTCGATATTCCTTTTCTATTAATGAATGCTGGGGATTGCAGCCTGACACTGTTGCCTCATAAGGGTTATTCCAAGGCACACGATGTACTGTTATGTAGATTCACATGCAGTTGTGAGAAATAATACAGAGAGATCCCCATGTACCCTACACCTAGTTTCTCCCAGTGATACATCTTGCATAACTGCAGTATAAAATCTGATATCTCAACCAAAAAACTGACATTGCTCTAATCCACTGACATGATTCAGATTTTACCAGTTATACTTGTTGTGTGTTTATACTTAGTTTTCTAAATTTTATCACATATGTAGGTATGTATGAACACAGTCAAAATACAAAACGGTTCTATCACCATAATACCTCCTGCTACAAAATGACAGCATTTAAAAAATTAGTGGTATTTAAGTGTTATATGAAGAGACTAGTGTTTGATTTCTTGGTAGCTATCTCAGTTACTAATTGGAGAAGGTAGAATAATCATGCAACAATCCTTTTATACATGTCTGAGATATTCTCATGTCTGGATATCTTTGAGAGACACGTACTAACACCCTATTTAGTAGTTTCTCCTAAAGGCCAAAATTATAGCCTCTGCCTCATATTCACTTACTTTTCTTGAGATATGGGTGAAAGTGCTATGAATTTTAAAAATACCTATCTCTTATAGTTCACTTACTCCAAAAAGATATATTAAGTGTCTACCATGTGCTTGGCACTGTGTAAGCTGCTGAAATTTAAAGACAAAAAGGCCATTTTCTTAGTGAAAATGATGAAAAGTAAAGCAGATAATGACAATGCGGGAGGATAAATATTTGTGGGTATGATTTACTTTTTTTAATGAACACTTTTTTTTTTTGTCCGTTGCACCGGGTCTTAGTTGCAGCTCTCAGGCTCCTCAGTTGTGGCATTTGGGATCTAGTTCCCTGACCAGGGATGGAACACAGGCCCCCTGCATTGGGAGCGTGGAGTCTTATCCACTGTGCCACCAGGGAAGTCCCTATGATTTACTTTTTTGTTTGTTTGTTTGTTTGCGGTACGCGGGCCTCTCACTGTTGTGGCCTCTCCCGTTGCGGAGCACAGGCTCCGGACGCGCAGGCTCAGCGGCCATGGCTCACGGGCCCAGGCGCTCTGCGGCATGTGAGATCTTCCCGGACCGGGGCACGAACCCGTGTCCCCTGCATCGGCAGGCGGACTCTCAACCACTGCTCCACCAGGGAAGCCCCCTATGATTTACTTTTAATATATAAGTGAAAGTGGTTTTAAAATGAGCAAGGCCTACTCCATTCATCTCATCTCTCTTCTCTCATTGAATAAGGGTGCTCATCAGTATACGTATTACTGATCATACAGTTCTATTGTCAAGAAAGGAGTTTTAAAATTTTTTATTTAACGTCCCAAAGATCACTTTTCTTTAGAACCAAACTTTAATTTGACAGATTAGCCTATAGTTGTTGAAACTGACTCTCTGGTCAAAAAGTAATGATTTTTAGGCTTCCCTGGTGGCGCAGTGGTTGAGAGTCTGCCTGCTGATGCAGGGGACACGGGTTTGTGCCCCGGTCCGGGAGGATCCCACATGCCGCGGAGCGGCTGGGCCCGTGAGCCATGGCCGCTGAGCCTGTGCGTCCGGAGCCTGTACTCTGCAACGGGAGAGGCCACAACAGTGAGAGGCCCGCGTACCAAAAAAAAAAAAAAAAGTAATGATTTTTCACCCTTTTGATGAGGTGTCCTCAGTCTTTGGTTAGATGAAAAACTGTAGACAAGTTAGCCCTGCATCTCATTTGCATTATTATTATTATGAATTTTTACCCTTAAGCAAGAAATCTTCACCAGGACCTCTGATCTGGTGCTGACAGTACTGACTACAGAGGTGCTGCTCATGACTTCTTTTGATGTCCCTTGAGGATGTTGGTGCCAAGGGCTACTTTAACCTTCCTTGGAGTGAAATGTTTTTTATCCATTGAGGAGTGTTGCTTTAACTTGTGTCACTTACCTGTTTTGCATTCCTATCACCGACACCACTTCCTTTGCTCCTATGACTGCGATGAGTACGTCCATGAAGGTAGTTGTATTAAAAGCAGAGGGTAATATTAAAATCAGATAGGCTTCATTAATAGAGCGTGAGAGTGTGGTTTGCATATTAGTCATATGACTAACAGTTTAAGTTCAGGGTAATAGCTATTGTAATAAAACCAAATACAGGGCTTCCCTGGTGGCGCAGTGGTTGAGGGTCCACCTGCCGATGCAGGGGACGCGGGTTCGTGCCCCGGTCTGGGAAGATCCCACATGCCGCGGAGCGGCTGCCCCCGTGAGCCATGGCCGCTGAGCCTGCGCGTCCGGAGCCTGTGCTCCGCAACGGGAGAGGCCACAGCAGTGAGAGGCCCGCGTACCGCAAAAAAACAAAAAAACCCAAAAACCCCAAATACAGCTTCTGGCTCATTCGTAACATAGCGGTAGTTTCAGTTATTTGTTAGTATTCGTGGCTTTATTCTTGTTATAACAAGGCAAAGAATAAATAAATGGGGAAAAAATCCTTACACAATTGTTTTCTATCTGGCTATATTGCAACATAGGAAAACAACAAAAGAAGAACCCTTTAGCCTAGACATTCCATTGACTCAAGAAAAATCACACAAGCTCTGAAGACAGCTTTTATTTGGAGAGAGAGAGACTTTTCTGGAGTCTTCCCATGCGGATTGTTCAACAGGAATCCAATGCACGCTTCTGCTTCTCTAAAATGATGATGTCTTTTGCCTAAGAATAGACCCTTCTTTCAGTATAGAAACCAGATAAGCTGTCCTACAGTGATCCAAATAGCTAGCGGCCTCATCCCCACCCAACCCCCAAACTTGAATAACAACCCAGCAATATAGTTTTACCGTTTACAACTTGGCTGACCCAAACATGAACTTTCAAAGAAAACAAGAGTCATTACTAAAAGAGATTCCATTTCTTTCCAGGGCCTAATTTAAGATGACTTTCCAGAACTTTGAAAAAACTTATTCTTCCAGTGGCCACTTAATTGTGAAACAAAATAAACACCCACAAGGGAGGCAAAATACAGAGTTCTCTTATGTTTGGATTTTAAAATACCTTTTTTTTGGGGAGGGGTGAGATTTTTCTTTCTAGGGTTGTCATACATTGTTTGGAATGATTTATCGGGTTCCATCCAATCCTGTGAATTTTAAGGGCGATGATTTATGAATAACTTTAATTCAGTAAGACTTCATTTCTTAAAATTTGCCGTTAAGCTTCTCATAATACCTCTCTATTCTATGTGCCCTGGTTATTCAGAGCCAGTGAGCGATGGTATCAGCACTCTTAAGCCTGGTGGGCCTGGCTTCTAAGCCCTTGCTTGTTGCAACGAACCAGACCACTTTTTATTGTGTATGCCTTTCTGAACACTTGGAAACGTCCTAGAGAACTGCAACGGCTCTGAGGAACTGCAAGACAGTATTTAAAGTGGCACAGCAGAGAATGCACAGGCTTTGAAGTCAGACAGGCCTGGGTTTAAATCCAGACTCTGCACTTTGAGGTGTTGTCTTTGGGCATAATGAGCCTCATGGGTAAATCGGGTGGTTCTATCTGCCGTAGCAGGATCATTGAGATGAGTACCTGAGAGATTGTATGCATAGGATTGAATCAACTAAGTATAGCCGGAGTTTATGAAATGATAGCTATTCTTATTATAATTGAGTCATTATTATTATAATTATCAACTTGACCTAGAACGCCCGTGTTCTGATTTTTGCCATGGTATACGTAAGACCTGTCATTGTACCCATGTTATCTAAGAGATGACTTCCAAGTGTGGGTTACTTCAAGAATAAAGTGAGCAGTCATGAGTCTCAGGTGGTCCTAAACCAATGCAGTGACTTCTGTGAGGTGAGTGAGCCCATATTTGGTTTGTGGTTTAAAAAGGAAAAGGGAAAAAACTCTTTATAGAGTCCTGCATCATGACTTTTCTAAGCAGTGAAGTGAGGGAGCTACACTGGATGGTCTGTAAGTTACCTTCTAACTCTGAATTCTGTGATTGGTGCTAAACCCAGTACTAGAACTCTGGGAGCTTTTAGTTTCCTCAACTCTTAGGAAATCAGGTGTATCAGGGATTATTACATGAGAGTTGGAGGTAAGGGAGTTACTATCAGTGGTCTCTTCTCTCCACTAAGAACAGAAAAAAAGAACTTTGTGTTTCATTCTACCAGATTTTCAAAAATAATAATTCCTCATCACACACACACACACACACACACAGACACACTATCACACAATTTAGTTCTCCAAGTGTAAGCTTTCTATTTGTGAGCAGTTTATGGAATTTCATTTAACCAGCTCCTAAGGAGGGCTTTTGTGGGACAGGGAAAGGAAGACCTCTCTGTCCTTAAGAAATTTACAATCTAAGCAAGGCTGAAAATGAAGAAGATCCTAAAACATGTTTCTAAAGGACACATGTCCAAAGAAGACACATATCCATACCATCCAAGTGGTTGCTAACTCCTTGTGAAGGTGTCAAGTTGGAACACATGCTCTCTGGCCGTCTTTTTAGGTGCATTGCTTTTTTAAAAATAATTTTTTATTGAAGTATAGTCAATGTACAATGTTCTGTTAGCTTCAGGTATACAGCACAGTGATTGTTTTATACATATAATTATATAGACACACGTATTCTTTTTCAGATTCTTTCCCCATGTAGGTTATTACAAAATATTGAGTATAGTTCCCTGTGCTATATAGCAGGTCCTTGTTTATCTGTTTTATATATAATAGCGTGTATATGTTACTCCCAAATTCCTAATTTATCCATCCCCCCCACCTTTCCCCTGTGGTAGCCATAAGTTTGTTTTCTGTGTTTGTAAGTCATTTTGTAAATAATTTGTATCATTTTTTTTTAGATTGCACATATAAGTGATACCATATGATATTTGTCTATCTCTGTCTGACTACCTTAACTTAGTATAATCTCTAGATCCATGTTGCTGCAAATGGCATTATTTCATTCTTTTTTATGGCTGAGTAGTATTCGTGTGTGTGTGTGTGTGTGTGTGCGTGCATGTACGTGTACGTACCACATCTTCTCTTTCCATTCATCTGTCGATGGACATTTAGGTTGCTTCCATGTCTTGGCTATTGTAAATACTGCTGCAGTGAACGTGTGTCTGCAGGGCACATGTACCCTTTCGAGTTATTGTTTTCTCTGGATATAAGGTGCATAGCTTTTTGATTTACTTAATTCTTTCATAAATTTCATAGACCTTTCTAATTGAGTAGTACTAGTACTTTATGGTACATGACTTTCTAAATTCAAAGTCTTTGCTGTAACTTGGAATTCTGTTCATGTCAGTAATCCTTATGGGACCGTGAGTACTGTGTTGATGATATACACAGATTAAAGAGACAGCAGCCAATGGGGATATGTGCACAGTCTGTGTGCGGTTGTGTGTGTGTGGTGGTGGAGTGATGAGTTAGGGAAGACTATATCAGGAATAATCTTGAAGAGGTTTCAAAGGTAAGTTGGTGACTGGGAGAAAAACAGTCTTTGGTTAGATTATTTAAGTCAGTGATATATTGATTCAAGATAGAAAAAATGTTTGGAATATGGATAAATTCAGGGAAGGAGCAACAATTTTTCTGACATTTCCTTAAGTCCTTATTTGGAATTTAGTTATTTCCAATAATTATCCCCATTTTTCTTTGAAAATAATTGTTCATAGTAAAACAGACTACCTTGGAGAATAGAAAGCTCCTGGCACCAGAAGATGTTTAGAGGTTTGGAAAAGTAATTACTCCAGGTTTTCTTTTCACTTTTCTGAACACTTTAAACATTTCCTGCTGCCAGGAGCTTTCTATTCTCCAAGGTAGCCCATTTTAATAGGGACAGTTTCCGTGGTTCTGCACTCCTAGAGCTGTGACTTCCATGCTCAGTACTATTCCTGCCTAGTTGGATGACAACATAATTAACCTACTCCTTGTACAGGGCAGCTGTAAATATTTTAAATGTGCTGTCAAATTTCTCCTGAGCCTTGTATTTTTCCCTTCAGGATAAACATCTCTACTTTGTTCAACCATTTTTATATGCCATAGTTTCTAGTTGATTTCCTGACCTGCTTGCTCTTCTCTGGGAAGTCTTCAGATGGGATTTCGTGCTCTGAGTACAGTCCTTCTATGCAGAACATGTTGGCACCATTACATTCCTTTATCTAACATCACTGTCACTTAGGACTACATTAGCTTTCTCAGCACATGTCAGTCATCCTGCTTCCCTGCTTCTCCAAGGCTGGGATATGTGGTTGCCACAGCTTGCTGGTGCCCTTACATTTTTTCATGCAGTTATGGTTTGCTTGTGTTTTTGTTTTCAAAAGAAAGATGGATTCATTGTGTTGAATTCATACGATTGGACTTTGTACTAGCAGAGATCCTTGCTCATGGGATTTAATGTCTCTTGAACATTTGAATAAGTAAGAACATTTGAATTGAATAAATAATGAACCTTTATACATTTATACTCCTCGTCATGATATGTGTAGCAGTTTGACCTGGAGTTGTTGGGATTATAGGTCAAACGTTAAAATTGATATTATCAAAGCCTGCCGTTTGGATAAGCAAGTTCACTTCAAAAGAATTTTGTGTTGAACTCTGAGTGCTTTAAAAAAAAATAAACTGTTGTTTTTACTTAGGAAATGGTTTATCTATTATGGACGTTTGTCTTGGAGCACAATTTTAGATATTTATTTGCTTACTATTCATTCCCATCTTCCTCTTCCCTTGCTGATAAATAACCTAGTGGCTTTTGTTAAAATAAAAACTAATCAACAGGGTTCTCTAAATAATTGTAAAATTTCTGAGCCAACTGCTAGTCTTACCCTTCTTCCCGA